>NC_080755.1:39348067-39698067 GCF_020826845.1 Diceros bicornis minor
CAGCTGAGCTGGGCATAGGGGGTGGGCAATTGCGTTAAGTCCTCCATCCCATGATTCCCATGCAGTGCTGCGGGGGCTGCCCTGATGTCAAGAAAGCAGCTTTTCCTCAGGACAGTGGAGGCCTTTGGGAGTGAATCCAGTATGACAACAGCACTTAGCTGTGGGGAGAGGGGGTTTGCACAGAACTTGCAGTGTTCCAGGACTTGTACTGGAGAAACTTGTCCAAACTTTGGTGCCTAAGTCCCCTCGAAGCTGTGCAAACCATGGACACTCCTGTGCTTCCAACCCCACCTGAGCATAGGTCTGAAGGGTGGGAGGCGAGGAAAGCTCACTAAACTGGAGGAAGTCTGGAGCTGAGCCAGCAGGTCAACTGAGGGGTACAAGGGCCCACTGAAGGGGAACAGACAGAAACCGCAGGTGGCTTCTGTTGTGGAGGCAAAGACTAAGAGAGGAGAGGTTTCCAGTCTCCGCCATCGAGGATTTCTGAAATCTCAGGGTTCAGTCACCCAAAAGCAGACTCTTGAAGCAGAAGGTGACCTTAGGGGTTATCACGTCAGGGACAGCCAATGTGGGGCATGCAGGCTGCCCACCCCGCTCCTGGGATGTGGGCAGACATACTTAACTGATCTCAGCAAGCCTAGAGGGAACATCAGAATTCTTAACACAGCACCGCAGGCCAGGATGTTCTAAGATTCGAGCTGGCACATGAGTTCCACACAAGCCTCTTTGCCAATCCCGACCTAGATGAACTCCCCCATCTGACACGTGAAGAGCATGAGGCTGAGAGAGGGAAAGTGGCTTACTCAATGTTTATTTGGAATTATGGCTGGGAAGTGAAAGGAGGTAGCAGCGTAGTAAGGTGGTGGTATCAAGGGGTGCTTGGGTCCTGGCTAGGTAAGTTTGAGAAATCCTGTATGTAATATCGTCTCTGTCTTGAAAATTCACCACAGAGTATATTAAAGGCTTGGAACTTTTTTAACCAGCTGCTTCCTAGATGCATTTGGTCCCGGGATCCTTTCGTGGCCTAGAAGCTGCTCAATCCTGCAGAACAATTTGTTCCTGAAACACATGTTGGGACCTGCAGATTGAATGGAAAGAGATTAGGCAGCAAGACACCCGCACGCTGTTTTCAGGTCTGCCCCAGCCGTGTTCAAGGGCACAGGAGACACACGAGACGGGCGCTAAATAAAGCCACCCTCAGTCTGGGTCTGTGGAATCATTGACCTTTATGGCTTCTTTTCGCCCTGGTGGTTTAGGCTTCTCAGGTCGGGGTGCAGGGTGTGTGTGTGTATGGGGTGGGCATGGGCTTGCTCACCAAATCCTAGTCAACAAGCAAAAGTGGCTCTTTTGGAAGACGGTTTTAGGATAAATTAAGGAAAGTTCCATTTCCCAGAGTGAGAAGCAAACGCAGACAGCTCCAAGAGATGTGTTTGTGTGGAGAGGTGTGTGTGAGTGAAAATTTAACACCCCACTTAGGGGCGGTCAAAAACAGGTCTAAGACCACAGAGGTTTAAAAAAAAAAAAAGACACACACACACAAAAAGACATAAAACACTGAAATAGCTATCATGGAGCTCATGAGCTTAACTCTGGGGCAGTTTCTTGGATTCCTTTCATAGTTTTTTGCCTCTTAGTTTACAAAGAGTTCTACCAATCGTGGCTCTCAGTCCATAAAGGATTGGAAATAACCAGTTGGAAGGGGGAGGACAGGGTGAGGGACAACAGAAATGATAACTGAGAGGAATGGGTCCATAATCATCCTATATCATGACTCACTGTTAGGTCTTTCTGACCACAAGGAAACAGGGACGCATACATTGTATCGTCACTGTTTCAGGAGCCAGGAAAGTAAGTGTGTGAACATTTAGGAAAGGTTTCCATATTAAATGATGGAGATTAAATGGGTAAGTTTCTGTTGTGGGGAAAATTCACTCATGTGAATTTTTGCCAACAATGCTGATAAATGAAACATCACTGTAAGTTCTAAATTCTCTAGATAATTTCCCCTGGGATAGACAGATAATATGCTATAGGAAACAAAGCATGTTGGAGTCATCTGGTTCAAGCCCTTTGTTTTGTAGGCTCAGAAAGGGAGGCAGAGTGGGATGGAGCCACCCAGCTAGAGGCCCACAACTGATGGAGGTAGGGACGGTCTCCCAGTCCTGGTCCAGCGTTTGCTGTTGTCAAGGCAACCGTGGGGGCTGGATTGTTACACCCCCTAAAGCCCCTCCAGGCATAGACTTCCCAACTGCAGGGACTTGGGCTCACCCAGGGCCTTTCTGGGGTCCTCTTTATATTCAGACTTTATTTAAACCAGAGAAGGTCTCTCCGAGAAACAAAATGACCATTTCTAACCAGTGACTGCTCTGTTCCCCACTTCTCTCCGGGGTCTTCAGAAAGCACTCTGGCTTCCCTGCCCTCTGCTGAGCTTCTTATGGCCTCCTTTCTCTGCCCCTGTCTCTACCTGACTCCCTGTGACTCTTCCCACTGGAGTGGGTGGTCACTGGGTTGATTCCTGCCCTGACGCTTACCTAGAATGTCCTGCTCCTCCTTCCCACCACTGTGTAAATCTCCCCTTTCTTTCTTGGCCACGATTAAGCCCCACAGCCTTCCCTAACATTTCCAGACCTTGTGACTCTTTGCCCTTCCAGCCTCCCACCCTGGGGGCAGAGCTGGCACAGGAATGGGGCATTGTGGGAGATTAAGCCAGGGCGGGGTCTCTCAGGAAACCCGCTCTGTTGGCCATTGCTGGTCTGACAGCAAATGACAGTGGTTGGAGGTGGGTCACTGCCCCTGTGTCCTCAGGTGGTGTGGCTAGGTTCATAAAAGCTGTGACATGTATATTCTGTTTTCAGTGGAACTTGAATTTAAAGCTGTGGATTTCTGGCTTTCTGTGACGCAATACACTAACCCTTCTCTGAGTGATGGAAATAGGCCAGTTCCTTCTACGTTTTTTTCCTGTAGGACAATGAGTCCACCAGCCCCCATTCATTAGCAGTTATGTGTGGAATATAAGACTAAGGAGAGACCAAGGAAATGCAGGAGAACGGGGGCTCAGAATTCCAGATGGGCCCAGCTCAGGTTCCTGTGGCACCACTTCTGAGCCGGGCACGCTTGGTCTCGGTAGTTAATTTCCCTCATCTGTAAAATGGGGATGAGAATGCTTCACAGGGTTGTGAGAATCAAATGAGATAATGAATATAAATCATTGAGGAGGCACTCAGTGAATGAGAGTGATTATTCTATTAAAGGGTATTTTTATAGACTTGTACCTCCGCCACCTATAAGAGTGGTCACTAAAATTCTTGAAAGCAATAAGCACAGAGGAAATACTTCACATTTCATAATTGTCTGAGAGTGTGACAGACTGGGTTTGGATCAGGCTCTGCTTTTGCCAGGTGAGTGGCTGTGGATGAGATTTCCTACTTCACAGGGCTGAGGACAAAATGGCGCCAGTCATGGCTCTGTAAATGGGGGCCACCACTTCTTTATTCATTATTTACACTTTACTGTTCACCAAGCACTTCCTCATGGGTTGTATTTCACAGGAATTATCTCGTTTAGTCTCAAAGCAGGAGACTGAGATTCTAGACTCAGCGCCTTCACTTGCGGCATGTAACCTGGAGCACATTCTTTAACTGCTCTGCACCACACGCTCTCTGTCTGTTTGGCGGGAATGACACCGTTCAGGAGATTGTTAGGAGAATTAGGGGTGAAGCTTAGGGCACCTAGCACTGTTCCTGGTTCACTGTACACTCTCGGGTCAAGGTGGAAATGACCGCACTGAAGTTATTGCTATTACACCACTGCAGTGTCCTCATTTGTCATGTATGTTGGACCCACTCTGTGCCTCCTCAACTGTGCTCTGGGGGGACCTAGGGCTCCTAGGGGCCTCCTGGGGCAGGCCCTGGTCGGGGCAGGGATGGCTGGCACAGCCGGGTTCTCCTACCTTCCCTTCAACCTGAGCTGTTCTACTTGGTCTGTTGATACGGTAAAATGTGTTTGCACACCACTGACTAATGGTCACTTGGGCACTTTTTAGGCTGTGTTCTGTAAAGAGCTTGGGACATGTTGATCTCCAGACAGTGTCCTCTGTTCATCTCCCCTTCCCAAGCCTGGCCTCTCCCTGCCCCCCGAACACCACTCACATGCACGCACCACACAATACACATACCAAACACACACACTCCACACACACACACAGCCGTTCATTCCCACCTCCAAGCTCTTTCCCTTCTCACCTCCTCACCTTACCTGGCGCTGATCTTCTGCCTACCTCTTTGCCAAAGATGCTTGGCTTAATCCAGCCCATGTCGACCCCTCTCCTTCTGAATGCTCAGTGGAGCATTTGACGGGATTCAGCTCGGGGCTTCTTGCCTGCAATGGTCCTGAATGTGCCCCCTGTAAGCTCCTCCAGGCTAAGGCCATCAGTACCCTCCTTTGGTCACTTGTTGACCACACTTGGTGAGAGTGGACAATACTCAGAGCATTTTATTGTTTGCCATCTCTTGAGAGCCACTCTGGAATCCGTGAAGCTCCCTGTGGCCAGTGTCCCTATCCTGCTGGGCCCGTGAACATGGACTCAGCAGAAGTTGCCCAAGGGAGCCCGTGTATGGGGTGATGGGTCAGTCTGTGGAGGAGGACCCACAGAGTGAGGTCAAGCGCCTGCCTCACAGCTGATCGTGATGCCGTCTGTGGCCGCTTCACTCTCTGTCCTCACTTCTGAGTGCCAGGGCCCTCGATTCAATACTCTGTTGTGCCCCTGCCAAGTACCTAGCTCCAGACTGGGCCTGTGTGGGGAGCAGACACCCAGTGCCACCACGCCTGCTTGCAGGAGGGCGGTGAGCCTCCGTGGAGCTGAACTGTAGCGAGACACATGGTCCTGGCCTTTGAAGAGTGACACCTGCTTCTGCTCCTCTCTGGGTCCAGCCCCATAAACCCAAGAAACACCATGAAGGAGTTTGGAGGGAAATTGAAGCCCCCCAGGGAGCCTCCTCACATCTTTGGTGCAGAAACCCAGGGGACCCAGGGACCCGCTCCCCACCACTTGGTGCAGGATGAGCCCTTTCCAACGTGGGGAGCCTCATCCTACTGTATTGTTCACAAATTTAGATTTTTCATGGATCAGATTTGCTTAAATCATGGCTCTGTATTTAAAAGCAGCACCAACATAGGGCATTGTGTTAAGAATTCTAATAGTTGTCAAGAGGATATGCCCACTGGTTTCATGCTGACAACATCCAGTTAGGTTTAAGGAGAGCTTATCAGTGTGAATCTTCCCACCCTTGTTCTGGGCTGGTGGAGAGCGGTCCCCAGGTGAGAGGGCTGGGCCAGGGCCCTGAGGAAGTTAGCCAGGCCGTGTCTGACCAGGCGATATCCTCCTTGCCAAGAGCTCTCTGTAGGAAGCAGGCTGCCAAAACAGGCCTTCCAGAGGGCAGACCTCAGAAAGGCACACTGTTTTCCCGTCTCCCCCAGGGTTTTAGAAACATGGGTCTCAGCACTGGGAGGCTCTCTTCTTTTTTCTCTGTAGCCTCATGCTCTTGCTCTGCCCGGGCCATGGCCCTCTCCACTCCCTCAGGCAGAACTGGAGCTGACCCTTATGCTGTTTAACTCATCAAAGTGTAAGGTCTCAGACATGTGGTCACCCCACTCCAAATGCATCTCAAACCTTGATGTATCCTCCAGGTTCTAAAACCTCCCACCCAGGGAAGCCATTTCCCATCCCCAGGATTATCGGCTACTCTGCAGAGGTCAGTGGGGAGATAGATGGTCCAGTAGGTAGAAAAGACTGTGGACTTGTGGTTTGGAGAAACTGGAAGTCATGAGAACTCATCCTGCCTAGCTGTGCTCTGGAGTCTGACAGACCTGGGTTCAAAGACTCTCTGCCACTTAACAGCTGGGTGGTTACTTAACCCCTTTGGACCTTGGCTGATGGGAGGCTTAGAAGAGATCAGGTGCCCACTGCCTGGTGGGGTTTAGCGGCTCCAGTAGGCTGGCTGCTGGCATCATGGGAAGCAGGGAGAGCTTGCTTAAGGTGACCCAACTTTTCCCTTAGCTTCCCGCTGCCCTTCAGGGGGGCACACCCTGCTGCAAACAAGACTCTCACTCATTTCCTCCCTCCAGAATCTTCTTCTCACTTAGGTGCAAATGACTAGTGATGGTGAGACAGATGGGGGCGTCTTCTGCAGAGGGACAGATTTTAAACAGGATGAAAACATGAACCTAAAGTAATCAAGTGCATGCCCTGATTTTACATGGAAGTGTAATCTTTCCAGAGCACAAGCAAGACACAGCAAGAGTTGTGTCCCATCCCCTGCACCAGCTCGCTACCCAAGACTGGGATATCTCCCTCCTTCTAGCCTGCCAGGTGTCCCTGACATTGGAGTGTTCACTCCTGGGAAGGCCACCCCTCTCCCCCTCCCTTCCAAATAGTCTGCTGGCTGACACCCAAGTGATCCTCAGAGACTTCCGCTTTTGTGAGTCCTGAGTCTCCATCCTCCCCCGGGCTCACTCTCATTCAGCTCGCAGCTCATCTCTGCCCACACAGCTACAGTGGAGGAGATTTCTGCTGAGACCCAGGTTGATCAAATGGAATGCAGTTTCAACTGGTTTGAAGTATACTCACAACAAATTAACTACCCTGGTGGTTTTTTCCTACTTACTTCTCATTTGGGTTTAACAGGCCCCTACATACTCCACCCCAAATCAAACAAGCAGGAAACCCAGAGAGGCAAAGCCTTCCCTTCACATCCCCTGCACCGTGCAGGGACAACCATGGATCCTAATAATGGCCCCAAGGTTGTTTCTGTAGGAGCCAAAGTCCTTCTGAATCAACAGACGAAGGCTCCAGTGTATTTTATTACAGGGTAGTTCTTTGAAAACAGATGTCCTGGTAGAGGGTGCAGGGTAACTCTGTGAACCTGCAGCATTCAATCAATGCGAACTTTTACATATGTGGGGCTTTGCTCCAAATGTGCTATAAATCCCATGCAAAGCCTCACTTAGCTGTGGAGAAGGCTACCTGTGGGCCACAGAATCTTAGCTGCCACCCCCCTGTTGGAATTCAAACTGACACCTAAATTCAGTCCAGACTTGCTGGACTCCCATTTTACGGACCTATAGGGTGGATGGACTCAACGATGGAAGGTGGGCCAGCTATTATCAGCACCCAGTTCAGTATTGCTGCTTTTCCCTGAGCCTCCCAGGAAGGGTGCAGGGGTCCTTGAGCCCCACCTCTCCAGGGGGCTCTGTGACCATCTCCACTGCTGCTTGCTGAGTCCCAGGGACTGGGGCCAGAGACCTCAGGGTATCTCGACTTTGGCACCACTGACATTTTGGGTTGGAGAATTCTTTATTGTGGGGGCTCTCCTGTGCATTGTAGGATGTTTAGCAGCATCCCTGGCCTCTCCTACTAGATGCCAGTAGCAGCACCTGTCTCCCCCCGACTCCACTCCTCCTGCTTTGTGACAACCAAAAATGTCTCCAGATATTACCAAATCGCCCCCACTTGAGAACTGCTGCTCTACTTATATCATCACACGCAATCCTTTGAGGAACCAACTTTTATCTCAACCCCCCTTTACAGATGAGTTCCCCGAGGCTGAGTGAGTTAAGTCACTTATCTGCAGTTAGTCAATGGCAGAGCTGGGACTCAATCCCAAGTCCATCTGGCACCAAAGTCCATGATTTTAACCATGAATGCTGCTGCAGAGGATGAGATCTAGTTCACTCTCTGAAGCTCCCAGGGGCCGGCCCCGTGGCTTAGCGGTTAAGTGCGCGCGCTCCGCTGCTGGTGGCCGGGTTCGGATCCTGGGCACGCACCAACGCACCGCTTCTCCGGCCATGCTGAGGCCGCGTCCCACATACAGCAACTAGAAGGATGTGCAACTATGACATACAACTATCTACCGGGGCTTTGGGGGAAAAATAAACTAATTAAAAAAAAATTCTGAAGCTCCCAGGAGCCCAGGATCTCAGCTGGTGTTCGCCTGGGAAAATGACCCAGCTTGGGTTTGGGAGACTTGAGCTAGTAGGTGGCGTTCAATGCAAGGGTCCCAAGTATGAATTCTCTTCCTGCAGAGGCTATCTGGGGCCAGGCAGAGATGAGAAGAAGTGTCGATATCTAGTGCGACGAACATGCTGCATGTTAAGTCACCCAATACCCAGTGGCTGAGACCCAGAATCATTTATGGTTGCTCACGATTCTCCAGGAAACCTGAATATTTCGTCTGGCCTCGTATAGGCTCAGTGGGGCTCACTCATGCCTGTGTGGTTTGCTGCTCTTGGCTGGGTTCTCTCACCTGTCTGTGGTCTTGGCTGGGACAACTGGGCTGTCTCTGCTTTGCTTTATAGGGTCTCATCGTATGGCAGCTTAGCTCGGGCTTGCTCACGTGTTGAAGCAGGAATCTGAGAGAGAGAAACAGGGAGAGGAAATATGCAAGGCCCTCTGCAGCCTAGGCTTGGAACTGGAGCAGTCACTTCTGCCTCATTCTATTGGCCAGAACAAATTGAAAAGCCAGCCCAGATTCAAAGTGGGGAAATATTCTGCCTCTTGATGGAAGTAGCTGCAAAGTCATTGCAAGGACGTGAAGACTGGGAGGGGGCAACTGAGGCCATTTTTATATTTCTTCTCCCCTGGTGCTCATCTGGCCTCTGGCTCAGCCACTGGAAGCCCAGGCCCCATCAGTGAGAGAGAGAAGGGGAACATTAGCAGGTTCAGGCTTCTGCAGAGAAATTTGAGCTGCCTGGATGGCGAGTAGGTCTCCTGTCACCTCTCAGGATAGTGAGATGTTGAGGATATGGACTTTGTTCTCCTCTCCATCCTAAGAACCTAGCATGTGCCAGGCACACAGTAGGTTCTCAGCCAATAGTTGGTAAATATAAAATGAATTCAATTAGTTCACCTCAACTCAATTCAATGTCACTTGATTTCAGTGGTCTTTGTTAAGTACCTACTGTCTATTGAGCTCAGCCCTACTCAATCCATGAGTCAGAAGACTGTTCGGTTATCAGCTTGGCTGTTGGGACCATAAAGCATCGGGCATGGTTGATGGAGGACTCCAGAGAAGGGATCCAGACAGCCCTGGTTGTGCTGGCTTTGCAAACCACACCTGTTTTGTGACAGTCTGGGCCATCCAAGGAAAGGCATGGCAGAGGCCTGGGTCTCTGGAAACTCTTTCCAAGTTCTTGGCACCACGTGGTTGGGTGGATTTTCTGCTGATTTTCCAAATGGCTCAGTTTAGCCAACTCCAGCGGGTGTCTCGGCAGCCTGCTGGCCTTCATTTTCCTTTGAAAGCTTGAGAGCTCTGGAAGGGAAATCTGAGACCGTGCTTGAAATTCACCACAATGCTGTCTGTGTCAGGGCGGCTGGGATGGGAGAAGCCTTTCAAAGCCTCAGATTCTTAGAAACAGGAAGCTGCCTTCTGCCAGGAGTCAATGAGGTTCACTTCCTCTGCCCAAGCCTGGAGTCCAGGCTTCATGTTGGCTCAGGGGGCCAGTGAGGACCAAAGGCGACTCTTCTTCCTGCTCTCCAGCTTGGAGGAGGAGGGAAGGACCTTAATTAGATGTCATTCCTCTCTCTCATCTCCAGCTTCAGCCTTTCCCAGGGTCAGGAGTGAGGCCTAGGTGTGATATTCCTTCCAGATCAGGAAACATCAGACCAGTGTGTGTGGTTTCTCAGTGGTGACTGAGAGCAGAGATCATTAATATGAGTCTCTTAGGGCAGGGAGTATGCAGTGTGTGTGAGTTTGTGTGTGTGTGGGGGGAGGGTGGGGGGTGGGTCGTGGGAAGATGGGAGGATATGCATGTGTGTGTAGAGGGAGGTGGCAGGGTGTATGGAGTGTGTGTGTGTGTTTATGCGGAGGTGGCAGGGTGTTTCTGTGTGTTCATGGGGAGGCGGCATGGTGCGAGGAAGGAGGCAGGCAGAAGGAAAAGCAGATACCAGCTGTTACAGGTCAAGTGTGTATCAGGTGGCCTGAGCCTTTGCCGGAAGCTGTGGATGGTCCAGAAGGAGATCCAGTCCCTTGTCCCCAAGGTGCCCACTCCCAGTGGGGACATGAATCTGGCACAGGTGAGACCACCTCCAGTAATGATGGACAGTGTCCCATGAAATGTCAGATGGTGTGGCCGGGACTTTAGGGCTGGAGGGACACAGAGGAGGGGGGTCAGGGAAGTTGTGAAGAAGAGGAAGGTTTGAACCTGGGTAACATTGTGGGGTTGGTGGGTTGTGAATAGCAGGGAGCCCCATTGGCCGCCTGCTGTTGAAACTGAGAGCACACAGTCCAGCCCCCAGGGGCTCTGCGGAGACTGGTGGCCTTAATAAGGCTGCTGCCATCAAGGAGTCTGCTCCCCGAGACAGGGGAGGCTAAATATCTCAAATGCTGTGACTCCTGCCTCCTCTGCTCACTCCCCCCGGGTGGAGTGGGTGCTTCCTGTCCCTTCTCCCTCTGGCTGCTGTCCTTCCTCCTTGGATCACCATCTCACACGAGATATGTCACCAATATCTAGTCACGGTCTAGGACACACGTCTGGGGCAGTGGATGTGAAATGGACTGTGCTAAAGAATCTCCCAGGAGTGCTTGCTGAGGTGCAGGCTCCCAGAACGGCTGCCGGAGATGCTGGTTCAGTGCACCTGCCACCGGGCCTGGGAATCTGTATTTTACCAAAGTTCCCAAGAAGGCCTGGGAAACTGCTTTGATGTTTTATGTTGCAAAATACCTTCAACTATAGGGTTTTCCTAGAACTCCTGCTGCTCTGTGAGGTTAGCTGAGCAGGGATAGCTTTGCCCATTTTCGGAATGGGGACAGTGGAGCCCGTGAGGAGCAACACTTGCCAGGGTCACAAGGGCAGTAGGTAGTAGAACTGGGGTGCCCTTCTCCATCACATACCCCCACTAGACTGAGTCAGGCAGCAAGGCGTCCTGGGAGTGTGTGCACTTGAACTGGGCGAAGGCATGTGACTCCCCGGGGAGAGCCTGTTTTATCTGATTAGTTAATGTGCCATGGTTACTGACTGGTGGGAGAGAACAGAGTCCTGAGGAACTGGGACACAGGATGGGTCGACTCTGATGGGAGAGAACGGGACGGAGATGAAAGGAAGGTCAGTTGGCAATGACAGTGTCCAGTGCTGCCTGCCACCACTCCTAGAGGCAAGTGTTGGCTTCTTCCCCTTCTTACGGCTGGGAGGACCCCCAGAGCTCTTGGAATCGTGGACCGTTAAAATGGAAGGCATCCCATTTTATAGGTGAGGAAACCGAGATGCAGAGAGGGGAGATGACTGCCCAAGGCCAGGCCTCATTAATAGCAGACTCAGGGTGCATGCTCAGGTTTTGTGTTTCAGATTCAATAGCCACTCATCCAGCCTTGCTGTGCTTTCCTTCTTCCTTGTCCAGGCCCTGCCCTTGGTCTTCTCCCTCGTTTCTGACTGTTTCTTTGTGTCTGGTGACTAGGTCCAGCAAGCTAACTCCACTTTACAGATGAAGAAACTGAGGCTCAGGGTTAGTGAGGTGCAGATATGGGACCAGCCACAGGTGTTCTGGTCTTTGGGGTCCTGGAGTGCTGGGCTCTCTGACTCTCAGAGAGGGTACCCCAAGGGCAGGCTGGGCCCTCACCCATCTCTTACCCTTCACCTGCTTTCCTTTCTCATGGGTGGGAAGTCCTGGTCTCCCTGTTTAGTTCCAGCCCTGATTTCTAGACATGGGCTGGATATTTCTGACCCTCATGTTTATTTCTCCTCTCCTTGGCTCCTCTCTGAGCCTTTTGCTGTGACCACATGAGCAATCTCTGGGTGCTGTCTTTAGACTTGGGCTTGGCCAGTTTCTGCATCAAGGGCAGGGACTTGATGGCTCTTTTCTCTGTGTCCCCAGAAGAAGGGCTGGGTACCCAGCAGGTTCCCAGTAAACAGATGAGGTTTTATTAAGGGTTCCAACGGCTTCTTCCTGGCCTGTTAAAAAGTGTTGTTATGGCTGTCGTCCACTCTCTGACTCTGATCAAACGGGGACCCTCAGTCTGTTAATGGGCAGTTTGTAAGGTTGTGTGACCTGCCTCCGATTCCGTGTTAAATGCTTTGGGGGACAGAGAAACAGAAGGAGAAACAGGGAACAGCATTGTCTACATGATGTCATTTCTAGGCAGTTAGAACGCCCCCGTTCTCACGGGGCCCCAGATGTTCAGAACATTCCCTGGTGTGTCAATGTGTCTCTTAGCGTGGCGGGTCCGAGTCAGGGAGTCTGTCAGGGATCCTCTGTCGTCTCCCTGGGTCTGAACACAGCCTAAATTGTGCCAGCTTTTCAGCAGCCCTGTCACTATGCTCCTGATGCCTAAATCTTACTCCTCTAACTCTTTGAATTTTTCCCTCCTTGGTCTTCTGTTAGGAGGGAAGTTGCTGGTAAGAGGCTCAGGATAAGGCTCATGAAGGCATTTACGACTCACTCCCTCTGGGTTTATTGGGGACAGCACGTTCGAGACAGGCAGGTGGAAGGGGTAGAGGATGGGATACAGGGAGGCCAAAGCTACTAGAGGCCAAGATTGCCACCATCAAGCTGAGCCTTATATTAGAAATGCTGGGAGGCCAGATCCTCCCACAAAGCAATGAGGGGTGTACTCTGCAGGCTGACAGTCCTAGGCCACAGGACATGAGCTGGAAACCTAGAGGGAGGTGAGAACACAGGAAGACTGGACCCGGGTCCCGAGGGGCCTGCTTAGTCCTGCTCAGAGGTGAGGGCAAAGCCTGCTCCACCAGGCCCTGTCTGAGAGTGAGGACCTGGGATCAAAGGTCCATTTCCCGGGTAGCCACTTCACCTGCCACACCAGCCCAAGCATGGCCTGGGGCCTCCCAGCAGACAGTAGGCTCTGTAGTCCACACCAAACTCAGCAGCTCGGCCAACCAAATCCAGCCGAAGTCAGAGGGCATCATGCAGCGTTTCTCCCACCCTCCATTTCTCCAACCACCGGGTGTCACTCAAGGACATTTTTTTCCTTGTTGTGGAATTTTTCAGACCTCGCAGTGTCATTCAATTAAGAATGAGGGTTCCTTGTATTTAAATTCTGCAATGGAACCAAGAGCATGAGGACACAAAAGGACCTTAGCAAACCCCTCGCCGTCTTCTGGACAGGCAAAGTGGCCTGTGCTCACCCGGCTACTCTGGACTGGGCAGCTGGACCACACCCACGTCAGACAACAGAGTGAAGGAACACAGGAAGGGAGCTTCATTTATTAGATCAGCTACTTATTGAGTGCACACAATCGTATATTCAGTTAAAACCTGTCTCCCTCTAAATTCTACTCTCCAGCCCAGCTTCACTAGGGTTGCCAGATAAAGTATAGGATGCTCAGTTAAATCAGAATCACAGATTAAACAATGAATGGATGGGTTTTTGTTTGTTTGTTTTGTATAATTATGTCTCAAATATTGCATAAGACCTACTTATGCAAATATTGCATGTGACATAATATACAAAAAATTACTCATTGTTTATCTGAAATTCTAATTTGACTGGGCATCCTGAATTTTTTATTTGCTAACTAGCAATCCTAAGCTCCACCCTCTTGAGCAGTATAGAATTCCTGTGGTCCCTCTGCCAAGGGACAGCCTTGCTGGTGTTTGAAGACAGGTCTCAGTGCTCCCACGTGTTCGGAACCTTCCTGGTGCTTCAAAGTGCTGGACAGCACCTCCTCTGGTCTCAATGCCATGATTTGATGAATGATGTTGAGATTGCGTTAGCCTTTTGGAGTCATGTCCCTGGCTCCTGTTGATCTTGTCACACTCAAAACCCACGGCCCACATGCCTTTGGGTGCCATCCCCAAGGCCTCCCCTCTAGCCCGTAGGCAGAGGTTTTGGAGTAAGTCTTGGTTTCTCCATCTATGCTGGTGATAGTTCATCTTGGTGGTTTGCCCATACTTCTTGGCCACTGGAATCTCATGGAAGCCAGAGTCTGTCACCTAGCAAAGAGTCCATCCCTCCCAGATTAGAATATATTCAAAGTTGATAAACCTGACTCGTAAGTCTTCAGTCAAATAACTGGTGGAAATGTGGACTGAGTCAAGGCGAAGCACAGATGCCTATGATGTGCCCTGGAGAGAGCCCTCCCTCCACACTTCCCTGTAGGTTGACATTAACCAACACTCTTTCGGCCAACTCACCTAAGTGTAGTATCTATTACCCAGGCTACATTTCTCATTTTTATCTGCAAACATTTCATAGCAATCTTCTCAGTTTTCTGATTTATTCATCTCAGTGAATATTTATTGAATGCTTCCTTGTGCGATGTGCCAGATGGCTGGTAAAGATCAGATCCACGACACCTGTCTCTCCCAACCTAGGTGACCCCGTCACCGAAGCTCATTCCTTAGGGAATGCTACTGGCCCCTAGGTATTGTCAGTCCCCTCTCACTCTCCCTTCTCCTTTTAAATGATCACAAACCATTTTAAAATTCATTAAAAATTTGTCACGGTGTTTTATATTCCAATTTCAAGTTTCTGGATTTCATCTTTTTTCCTTGTGGGAAAATTTAAACACAATTTACAGTCTAAAACGCCTGCCCCTCTGCTGTGGTTCTTGATTCCTGCTTGGACGTTCTCGGGTCACGTCTCTGAGTCCTTTCCTTGTGCTGCACCATAATTTAACGAAGTTGGAAGACAGAGGTGCAGCGAATGTGCTGAATGGCTCTCTCACTCTTTTTAACTCAATCTAATGAATTCTCAGTAATTTGATGGATGTAGGTCAACAACGGGAGAAAGGGCGACAGAAGGAAACTTGATAGGTATTAAGCACTTATTTTGTGTCAAACATGCAATGCATTCAGTATTCGTTGTATCATTTCATCCTCGCCAACCTTGATGAAGTAGGGATTATTAGTCCAACTTTTGAGTTGGAGAAACTGAGGCTGAGAAGTTCCGAGAAGTTAAGCGTGGTGTTCAAGGTCACACAGCTGGTATGGCTGTGCGTTATATGCAGAATTCACATGCAGCTCTGCTTAGCTTCAAAGTTTGCGTTCTTTCCACTGTACTACAGAGCTGTGCGGAAGTTGAAGCAAGCACAATAGGGCAAAACCCGTATTTTGGGGAGATAAGTTTCATCATATAATTCCTTTTTACATAGGACCTAATTCATAAAATGGGTTTATTATTTTTGAACACATCTATTGTGCACAGTATGGCAGACTGGGTTGTTGCTCTCTGGGACACAGGGAGGTCAAGTGACTTGTTGGGAATTCCATAGAAGAAGATTTAGCTGTGGGGTCAGCAGAGAGGTCAGCAATTCTTCAGCTCTGAGGTAATAGCAGTGCCCAGGAATAGCAGTGCCTGTTGAGGGTGTCTGTGGCCAGAGAGGTAGTCAGCACAGCCGCCGGGAGCCAACGGTCTGGCACCTGGAAGGTGGCTGGCTGGAGTGTGCAGGGCAGTGTGGGCCAGATGGGCGGTGGGGCCAGGGAGGGGTACAGCAGCAGCCCAGGGAGGGCCAATGAGGCAGTAGACACAGCTGAGGCGGTGGGATGGAGTGGTGGTGGGAGGTGGGAGTGGTTGGAGGAGGCAGTGGAAACAACAGAAGTGGGTGAAGGATTGCACCGAAAGGGTGAAGGAAAGAGGGAGAGAGCAAGAGGGAAACCCCAGGAAGGTTCCCAGGATCCCGCCCTGGGCCATGGGTCCAGATGAGTTCTGTGCACCCCAAGGGGTAAGACATGTGGAGGAGCAGGTGGAAGGGAAATATATTTGATTTGGATGGGCTGAGTCTGAAGTGTATTGGGAAACCCAGGCAAAGAGCTTCTGCAGGTCTGGGGCTGGTGGGGGAGATTTTGGGGGCTATGGCTGTGAAGGTGGCTGTTGTCTAGAGCTATTTGTAGGTAAGATCTTCCCATCAATAAACCTCTCTGCAGAACCAGTGTTCCCTTTCTCCCGCCCAGAGTGAGATTCTGCTGGGGTCTGTGCACGTGTGCACCTTTACGCACTCATCCACACACATCCTACACTCCCTTCACATGTACACACTAATATATGCATGCATAGTCACACACTCACATACATACACACACTCACACAGGTGCACTCGTACACACCAACCCACACACACTCATACACACACTTGTACATATTCACACACTCACATACATACCCATACATATACACATGTGTACACCTTTACACATTCCCCCACATACACACTCTCCTCTTACACACATATTCACACACTAGAACACATTCACGTACACATGCAAACACATTGTGTACACCCATACACACTCATGCATATGCACACCCACACTCCCCTCACATGTACTTACATGCTCCCTTAATACACACTCCCATGCTTGTACATATTTGCACATTGACACCCACACATGTGTACACCTTAACACACCCACATACACAGTCCCCTCATACACACATTCACCCACATACTCATATACACACTTACACACATTGTGTGCACCCTTACCCACTCACTCATGCAACCCATGCACACACTCCCCTCATCCACACACACTTCCACTCACACTCACACACTTGCATACATTTATACACTCGTCCACTTACACACACGCCCCCACACAAGTAGATACCCTTCCTCATCACCCACTCCCACTCATAAACCACTCCTGCTGCATAAAGTCAGCCCCTTCTCAGCCTCCTAGGACAGTGGCCACTATCACGGGACTGAAGGCCCTGGGCAGAGTAACAGCTCCATAGACAGGTGGCTCCCAACTCCTAATGGCTTTTTTTTTTTTTTGTGAGGGAGATCAGCCCTGAGCTAACATCCGTGGTAATCCTCCTCTTTTTGCTGAGGAAGACCGGCTCTGATCTAACATCCATTGCCAATCCTCCTCCTTTTTTTCCTTCCCCAAAGCCCCAGTGGATAGTTGTATGTCATAGTTGCACATCCCTCTAGTTGCTGTATGTGGGACGCGGCCTCAGCATGGCCGGAGAAGCAGTGCATCGGTTCGCGCCTGGGATCCGAACCCGGGCCGCCAGTAGTGGAGCACGCGCACTTAACTGCTAAGCCACCGGGCTGGCCCTCCTAATGGCTCTTGACTCCGTGAGTGCCGGCTGGGGCTTGCCTTCTGCAGTCGAACCTCTGAGGGACTGGTGGCTCTTCTGTCCTTCTAAACTCTAGGATTCCAGGAAACATGAGATCAGGTGTCTCCAGAGTGGAACAAAGTGTTGGAACTTGAAGAGTTCACAGAAAGCCGCTCATCTAGCTCATCCTACAGATGAGAAAACTGAGGCTCAGAGAGGGCCTGACTTGCCCAAGATCACCCTGCCAGGCGATGGCAGGTCAGGGACCGGAACACCGTGATCTGGGAAGGGGAGCTCTCAGGGAGGGCGCCCTGGCTGACAGGTTTGACCACAGAGGGATCAGATGTGAGCCCAAGTGTTGAGAGTCGGGCACAGGGCCATCAACAGCAATGAGACCAGATGTTGGGGCCCCTTATGCTCCTATCCTGTCCCCCACAGCGCTGCCTTCCCTGGGGTGGGGCCCAGCTGGTGCCTGGGAGTTGGCAGTGAGGGCAGGTATCAGGCAGCTCCAGGTGCTGGCCCATCTAGCCCAGAATCCCGATGCTGACGGGGACTCACGGGGACAGGGTAGGCAAAGCATGGTTGTCTTTCCTGACATCATCCTTGCTCTGTCCCTGAACAGCCTAGTTCCTTTTAAAAACAACTATTTATGGAGCTCTTATTTAAGAGTCATCTGAAACCTTCTCAAACCTGACTTTTGCCCCTGCCTCTACCCCCTCTTGAGGGGAGATGAGGACTATAAATTGCATCCTACAGCATACAGTTGGGCTTCCTTTGATTTTCCTTGAATTCCCCTGTGTTTGAGGTCTATTTGAGGTACTGGGATCAGCCACAAGGGCTACTGCTTCCCTTTCCAGGGTGTGCATGGCCTTCATCCCACAGGGTGGGAGACCAGTTCTGGGCTAGGTGGCCCGCTTCAGACCCAGCCAGCCCTTTGGGAGGTACCAGGTTTTCTCTCCTAGCCAGTCTCCTGACATCCCACCCAAGCCTTGTGGCCGGTGGTGTGGAGATTATCTCTTTCTGGCTTGCTCACGTGTGCTTTTTCTCTTTGGCACATAGTGTTTTTATTATTCTTATATGGCTTTATTTCTTCCTCCATTATAAAATCATGTAACAAGAAATTTGGAAAATATCATTCCTAGTCCCATCACCCAACGAGGCCATGTTAACCTGTTGGTGTACTTCCTTCTAGATTTTTTCCCTGGGCAGATGAGGTCTTGTTTAGTTTAGTGCTTTTTTTTTTTTTTTTGAAGTTGAAGGTTAATCCCTTCTAATGCAAAGGCCATTTCTAGACCTGCGGCTCCACCAGTGGCTTGTATGGGAAAAAAAGTAGATCACAGCTGCTATTCATAGCTGGATTTTTTAAATTAAGAGCAGGGAAGCACTTGCTGGGAGCTGGCACTGGGTTCAGTGCCTTGAGGCATATCAGGTAACTCCTGCCTGGAAAGAGCATGCATTCCAGTTGGGGTAACAAGATCCACCCAGGTAAAAAGTTGAGTGACATCACAGGCATTACGTAATGACGTAATGACGAATGCCCTAAGGCTGCTTGGGGATCCTTGCTTATTGAGAAGCACAGAGATTGATGGCCCCTTCAGGAATCCAGGGTGGCAAAGATCCAGTGAGGTGGTCAGAGAAGCCTTCCTGGGGGAGGTGGGATGATGGCTGAGCTTTGAAGCCTTTGCAGATGGATGTCGGGGGGAGGGGATGTATTTCAGATTAGGGAAACAGCCTGGGGAGATATTTGGAGGCAGGAAAGCTCCAGCATGTCTGGAGGCCTGGATGTAGCTCAGTGAGGGAAGGATGGTGGGCTGGAGTCAGATGTTAAGGGCCGTGACTGCCCAGCTAAGGCATCTGACAGTGGAGGGAGTAGGGAACCATGGAGGTAGCTGATAGAGGTGCTGTGACAGAGACTGCTGATTCAGGGGAAGGTGAGCAGGAGGAATCACGGGTCTGCTTTAAGGACGAGTGAAGAGGCTACTGAGGAAGTGGAGGGAGGGATCTGCCAGGGAGCAGCCCTTGCCGTGCCATCTCTCGGCACTACTTCCCTCTTACCCTGAGCCAGAGCTGGTCTCAGGCTAATCTGACTGGTGTCACTTTGGTTCATGGCATCTATAATGACAGCCTGGAGGCAGCTGACCATCTGTAGAGGTGAAACATTCAGCACACGGAACCAGAATTCCTAGATTCAAATTCCAAGTCTATCCCATTGGATCCCGCCAGCCAAGACCACCAGGAACACATCTGCAGCCACACACAGTTATGTGTACTAGCCTGCTGTAGCAAGTGAGAGCACATGTCACAGGAAACTGCAGGGCACCTCAAAAGGGGGCGTTCAAGGTGGGGCACTTATGGAGTTTGGGGGCTGGAGTTAATTATAGTACAGTCCTGGTCAGAGTTGGTAAACTAGCGGGTTGCTGGAACAGGCAGAAGTCATATCTTTAGAAGCACAAGCCTATTCAGAATTGCTGTCAGATCAGTTTGTCTGTGGTCTTATCTTGGAACATATGGGTGCGAATGAGCTGGTGTCAAAAGAATTCGAGCTTAGATAGTCTGTGCTGTGCCGTTTATCTGTTTTATGAGTCACTGCACAGGCCTTTTTGCAAGTCGTTGTTTCTGTTTCAAGTCTCAGTTCCCTGTTCACTGCCTCGCTGCCCTCAGGGCAATTTCCTACTTGAAGTTTGTCCATGGGCAAGTGACTTGCCCTCTCTGTGCCTTGGCTTCCTCACTGGTTAAGTGGGGACAATAACAGCCGCTACACCACGGAGTCCTGAGGATTATATGAGTTAAGGCAGGTGGAGCATGGAATAGCGCCCGGCACACGGTGCAGTATAAATGTCAGCCATCATTAGAACTAGAAGACTTTAAGACTGAGAAAAAGAATGTTGATGCCTCCACTGCTCCCAAAGAAAGGATGGTCTACAAGTTTATTTGAAGGGGAAAAATAGAGGCACAGTGATATGAGATACCTTGACCAGAACAGGATGATGTCCTGGGGAGCAGCCAGCGTGGTCTAGAATACGCAAGTTTTATTTGACTGGTATGATGTTCTAGAAGGAAGGGGATCAAAGGATGCTATGAGGTCTGGGGCACATCTGCAGGTGAAGGGTGGTGACACATTCTTCCTTAGGTCAGCCAAGGCCAGGGCAGGAGGAAATGGAATAATGCAATGATACTAGGAGTTTGGATTTGATGGAGATAGGATAGTCTGACTCTGGGTCGTTAAGTATTGGGGTGGGGAGACTAAGGGGCCATGGAGTCCTGGCCACATCTGACTAGGACGGAAATTGTGGTGCAATGGAGGAACCTCTGGACTGGGAGTCAGGTGGCCTGGGTCCTAGCACTGAACTGACTCTGAGGAGCAGAGGGGTGGCTTTCTGCCGCTCATTCTTCACTCTGGGTCTTAGCCTCCCCACTTATAAAATGAAGGACTTGGAGGGCCTTTCAGACTCTCTGCTTTCTTCACTTCAAGGCCTCGTGGAGATAGATCATGGTCATTCTTTCTCATGACTGCATAATATTCCCTGAATACACGTCCCCATTGGTGGACATTTGGTTGTTTCTAGTCTTCTGCATTTACGCTACTGTGCACATTTTGTACATATATCTTTATGGAGTTGTATGCGTTTATCTTAGGATGCCAAGTGGAGTTGCCCATTGACAGGGGTTGTGCATTTGTGATTTTCGTGGCCATTGCCAAATCACTCTCCATGGAGACTGCACCAAATTATACTCCTACCATCAAGTTGTGGGCCCCACTGTTTCAGTTATGTGATGAGGCTTGTGGACGGGATGTCTTGGTGATTCCTCCAACACACCTTCCACCTCTAAGGCGCCCTGATGTCACGGTCCTGCTCTGCCCCTGCTCCCCTTTCTTAAGGCACCAAAGGTTTGGCTGGACTTGGCTTCTTGCTTCTTCCCTTGAACTTGTTTTTCTGCTCTCCAGCTCACCCCAATTAGAGAGAGAGTGAGAGAATAAGAGTGAAAGAATGAGAGAGAGTTCCAGGTGTTCAATGTCTTACCAGTGCTGTGCCAGCACCTGTCATCACTCCACCTTCTGTTCACACACACCTGGCTTCCCACAGTCAGCGTGGAGGAGGAGCAGGAGGAGGGAGAGGAGGCCAGCCAGCTGTGTGTGTTACGGTGAAGGTCAGGATCCCTAGACAGTGAGACTGAAGGGCACATTCACCATCCACACTTCTGCTTACAGCTTTCAGGACAACGATCAACATTCTTTAGTCTAACAAGCCTTCTGATACTTGATGGCAATTTCACCCCAGGAAGGTGCTGGTAGAGCCTAGATCTTGGTTGTGACCCAGAGCCATGCCCGGAAACACTCAAATCTATCACAAAGACCTGTCTGTGGGCTTAGCTGAGGGGGAGGGGCTCCCTGACAAACACATGAATGGAAATCCGTCACAAAGGAAGTGTAAACATGAGCCAGTAAATAGAAGTGCCGCTGGTTCTTCCCATTCTCATCATAGGCATGGCCCCTGGTGCACTCGCTTTATGCATCATTTCCTCAATGGTCCAGGCTAATGAAAGTGGTCAGCAAAAGATCCTTGGATTCTTTACTGTGTGCCAGGTGCTCGCTGTGCCTGGGTGGCTGATGACCAAACCTTGTCTCCATCCTGGGGAAGTTGCTAAGACAGGGCTTCTTGTGACAAAGCATAGGGTGGAGAGTGACAAATGTCATAGACAAGACAGGAAAACATGCCCTACAGATTCATTTTCCCCCCCTAAACCATCCTCCCATGACAGCTCTCTTAGTTTGCATTCCTGAGCATCCAATAATTTCGAGAGTGTAATGAAAGGAGAAGCAGAGTGTGAAGGAATGGACAGCTCCCTGGAGAAGGTGGGTGAGGCCTTGCAGGAGAGAGCTTCAGCTCTAGCATTTGCTGGTTTAACAGGTCACTGGCAAGTTGCTTTGGGTTGGTTGAGTTTGCTGAAAGAGAACTGCAGTGGTGTTGGCTAGAGAAAGGAAAGAGATAAGATTTCCTAGGGGCCTCTGCACTTGGCCTTTGTTGCTGAGATCATGCCATGTGGCGGTCATTAACAGGACACATGCTTCTGGGTCAGTTGATTATTTCTCACACTTGCAGTTGAGAGGAGGTTGCATGGAGCCATTTGCATCTTCTTGCCAACTCCTCTTTATTGCTGGTCCATTCATTTCAACACACATTTGGTAAGTACCTACTGTGTGCTAGCAGGGAGCCAGACAGCAGAGGTCCTGCCTCATGGAATTGACATTCTATGTATGTCCCCAACTGGGATCAAGGACCCATCCAGGGGAGAGTCACTTGCATCTTAGTGGGGAATCTTGAAGAAGTCTTCACTTTGTAAAGGGGTGGGCTCTACTGGTGGAATCTCAGACATGGGTCAGATATTTGGGGCTCTGTACCCAGTGTGAACCAAAGTGGGGGTGTTCAAGGAAACCAGATTCAGCCAAGTAGCTGGATGTGCCCGAATTATGGCCTAGGGCTGGGCCATGTGTGTATGTGATCTTTAAATCCCCTTGGTCCCTTTCTCCTGGACACTTGGATGTCCACTGGGAGGAGTAGAGGCTGGCGAACCATGGCATCCAGCCCCCTGGAGTGGCATGGAGGATATGCCAGGCTCCCTGGGCTAAAAGCCTCTTGTCAGCAGAGTAATTGGATCTGACTTGCAGCAGGCAGGGAGCGGAGGTTTTGGAGTCAGTCGTGCTATTTTTAAACGCCCTCTCATCCCCAAGTGCAGATCTCAAGCTCAGCGGGAGAGAATGGCTCATCTCAGAGCCTGGGGAATCAAAGCACAGGCCCCCACCAGGTTTACATCTCCCCACTCCCATCCTTCAAAATCAGTTCTCTTTGGGCAATCCCCCATGAATCCTGCCACGACCACATGTCCTGGTTTGAGGAAGGGTGGACTCCAGGGACCACGGGGTCCAGGGGATATATCCTGGTTTGGGCTGGTTGCCCAGCTGGCCAGAGGCAGGCCCACAGCCCTCGTCCCTTGGTTGCATGGCAGTCCCAGAGGCTCACCACTGAGCCGGCAGGCAAACATGCCCCTGCCCATCTGCCGTCTGCCGCTCTCTCTGACTCTTGGTAGCAGCTCACAGCTGCCTGTCAGGCTCTGAAGACAGCGGGAGCCAGAGCAGAGAGCAAGCATCCTCCTGGCAAGCATCCCTCTGAGAGCTGAGCCCCATACTGCGTGCAGCCCAGGGAGGTGGAAAGGGCTCCCTGGAGGCCTGTGCTCTCAGTCATGCTGCTGATGTGGCTGCCTCATTCCTCTGTTTCTTCTTACTTGCCGTACTTCCTCTTCCCAGCTCCCTGCTCCTACAGCAGCTGCAGCCGCTGGTTGAGGGGCCTCTGAGCCACAGGTTGGCTGTGAAATGTTCCCCCTCCAGGGGATGCAGGGCAAGGGAAGGGCAAGTGCTGATGGTCCCTGACTATCACTCTTGGGGAGGGACAAGGCCATCTCAGGTAGGAGCTGTCATGGAAACGGAGATGCTATTAGCAGCCAATGTGGAGTGAGTGCCTTCCCTGCTCCAGGTGTCACATCTGTAGGCTAGGTATCACTGTGCCCTGTTACAGACGAGAACATAGAGGCCCAAAGGGGATCCCCTTGGCCAAGGCCACTGGCAGATTCTCCCTGTCTCCCTGACAAGGATCCTCAAAACCCCCCAGAATTCCTGAGGCTTTGAATGCAAAGAATGAAGGATGCTTCAACTTCAAACAACACAACCTCCTCTTTGAGAAGCTGGAGGTGTTCCACGCATTTTCCCACCATAGCCAGAAGGAGCTAGGCTCTGTGGCACTATTAAAGTTTATTGCTTCGGGTGACAGGTCTTGAACTTAGTTTTCAAAATTGTTTGGTTAAGACACTGCAAGCTGGGAACCCTCCCAGGACCTCTTCTCTCTCAAGTGGAATTAGAATAAGGTGGGCTGCCCTGACCCTGTCTAAGGACACTGATTCTCAAGTTCACACCCAAAGCATCTTTTATAAAGCAGTGTCACTCAACCCTGGCCTTATCCAGAAGTAGACATGTGGTGACATCTGTGGGGCCCTGGGAGGACCCTCTCTACCCCAAAGTATGTGTGCTCTAGCCTGTCACTTGGTGCCCGAACTCATGCCACTGTAGAGGCCTTCCTTTCTTGGCTTTCTAAGCAATTCTGAGCTGGAGGTTCTGGGTGGGGACTCTCTGGCTTTGGAGTCCTACAGAGCTCTGTAGAACCCAACCCAGACCACCTTGTGTTAGCCTTGGAGCCTGGGATACGGGGTAGCAAGTTGTCTATTTTCTTTGCATCTCAGTTTACTTATCTTTTAACTGGGGAGAGAGGGAGAGTTGAAACTTGAGGAGAGGAGTGGGAGATAGTTGTGGGAGGCCCTGGGAACCTGGAGTGAAGGAGGTGGGAGGATGAGAAAGGGGACAGAATGACACTGAAGATTGACCACCTTTTCCGTTTTGCTATACTTACATTTTTTATTTTATTTTTTAAAACTACTCAGTGTATTTTAAAAACCACATAATACATGCACATGGTAAAAAAGGATGTATATATACAGAAAAAACCACAGTCCCATCCCTTCCCTGCCCTCAGCCACCCAGGTTCTCTCTTCATGGTCAACCACTGCTGTCAGATCTCATGGATCCTTCCAGAAATCATCTGTGTATTTACTTTTCCTGCACATACACTATAATCTAAACCACACAGTTCTATTCAAGCTATTGCAGCATCCTCAGGTTCCTGTAATATAAATATTTGTTGTAACATCTTTAATACTAGGCCTCATATGTGTAAGTCACTTTACAATTTCCAAAGCATCTTACCCCAGCATATCTCATCTGAATCCATGACAATCCTGGAGGTAGAGATGGCAATATCCTTATGTCCATTTTGCAGGTTGGGAAGCTGAGGTTCAGAGAGGCTAGGCTACTTGCCTACGGTCACACACTGAGTGAGTGATTAAGACTAAACTTGAATACAACTTGCTTGACTCCCTGGGCAGATGTATCCCACTGCTTCCTTGAGAGAAAATACTTCACTTCTCCTAAATCGTGTTGGGTATACAGCAGGTATTTAATAAAAAATAATTAACCTGGCAAACCAGGACTGTGTGTAGGCAGGCATTGCACAGCCTGACTAATCCCAACAGGTCATGGGGCAGGTTGTGGATACTAGGGTCACAGCCACCCTCTATGTGCACACCACACACTCACACGCAGCCCCACACATACCCGTCAGGCTCCAGAAGGGCACACAGCATGTGGAATGCCTTGCTCCTCATCGCTTCCTTTGCCCTAGTGGAGAGAGAGGGGTGCAGTGGTGGCTGGGAAAGGCCATGTGAGGGGCCATATTAGGTTCATTGGAGGCCATTTTGCCCCCAGTAAACATCTTCATTTTTGTGCTGTCACAGCATTGCCAATGGGGAGTGTGCTCTGACACCAGGGCTGCAGGAGAATGTGTGTGGGATCAGGCCTTGATCTAATGAACTGGCAAGATGGGCCTTTATTCTGGGCTCATGGGCACACCCCTAGCTTCAGGCGACACCTAGATCCGAGGAGATGGGGGCAGGGGCAGCTTCAGGGCCTGGGAGAGTCCTCAAAGTACCTCCTCCTCTGAGCCTGGATGACCTTGGCCAGAGTAACAGACCCCAGTTCAATGTCTGTGTAAGACCTAAGATGGTAACCTTACCAGCAACTTGCCTAAGAGGCCCTCTTCTCAGTGTACTTGGCCCTTTATTGGGAACATATTTTGATGGTGCTGACAGTGAAAGAAAGACCAGGCTCCAAATTCCAAGCCCTGGGCGAATGACGTTGGGTAAGTCTGTCAACCCCCTGAGCCTCAGTTTCTTCATCTCTAAAATGGAAACAGTCTCCATAATTCACTGAGCTGGATGGTTGTGGGGCTGAATTTGGAAAATGCTTTGTAAGGGGTGACGTGATGCACTGACATTACTGTCAGCATCAGAGAGGGACCGAAGTAGAGTTCCTGAGGGATCTGGTGCACCAGGGGTGGAGGAAAGACAGACAGAGAGGCAGGAAACAGTGCTGAGGCCCTGGGAATGGACACCAGCCTTGGACGGAAGTCAGGACGCCCAGTGCTGCACCGGCTGGCTACTCGGGGCTGTGGATTGTCCTCAGCCTTTTTGACTTTGCTGTTGGCATTTTCTCTGCTAATTAACATGTCATGGGGGTGGAGAGGAGGAAAAACTCAAAACAATTGATTTGTCTGTTTGCCAGCACATCTGGGAAAAGGCTGAGTGTGGGAGGTCAAAACAGGCTAAAAATCAGTGCTTCATGTTCTCCAGGAAACACATGGATCTGTGGGTTTCAATTCTCCGTTGGTATCGCTGATGAAAGCTCTAGGAAATCAAGGCTCAGCTGCAAACTCTCGAGGGACCAGTGTGTGGGGGGGGAGAGAGAGAGAGGGAGGGGGAGGGGGAGGGGAGGGGGAGGGAGAGGGGGAGGGGGAGAGGGAGAGGGAGAGGGAGAGGGAGGAAGAGAGAAAGAAAGCATTTAAAGCTCTTCTAGCTTTGTCAGGGGAAAGGTGATTCAGAGAGGTGGCTCGTGCATAGGGAATCAATTAATAAGTTATCCATCCATTCTTCCTTCCATCCATCCATCCATCCCTCCATCCATCCATCCATCCATCCATCACTCCTTCCTTCCTTCTGTCCATCCATCCATCCTTCCTTCCTTCCATCCATCCATGTGTCCTTCCTTCTTTGCTTTCTTCTGTCCATCCGTCCGTCCTTCTTTCCTTTCATCCATCTGTCTATTTACCTACCCCGTAAGTATGCACTGAGCACTCAGATTCCATCCAGTCCTTTCCTGAGGGTGCTTTGGGTGTTGCAGGGAGAGAAGACAAAGATTTTGCTCTCTAAGCATCCAGATTCACATTCAAAACAATTACTGGATAACTCCAAATTGAGTTCCCACCTCAGTAAATGGTAGCATCATCTGCATCAGTTAGCTTTTTCTATATAATAACTCCTCCAAAGCTTGGCTTTAAGACAACAATCATTTATTCAGCTCATAATTCAGTGGGTTCATAATTTGGGTTGGGCTCAAAGACCTCAGCTGGGAAGTTCTTTTGGTCTTGTCTGGACTTGCTCATACATCTAGGGTCAGCTGGGACAGACTGGTCTAGGATGGCCTCAGCTAGGACAGTTTATCTCTGTTTCACAGGGTCTCTCATCCTCCAGTGCTGAGCCTGGGTTTGTTCATATGGTAGAGGCAGGGGTCAGAGAGAGAATGGAAACAGCTTGAGGCCCAGGCTCAGAATGGGCATGATGTCACTACCACTATGTTCTATTGGTCAAAGTCAGTCACATGGCCAAGCGCAGAATCAAGGAGTGGGGAACTAGACTTCACCTTTTGATGGGAGGAGCTACAAAGTCATCTTGCAAGGTGTGTGTATACGGGGAGGGGAGGAATGGGGCCACTTTTCAAACTGTCAACCATACCATCCTAAATGCACAGGACAAAAGATCTGGTGTCATTGTCCTTTCTCATGTTCCATATCCAATCCATCAGCAAACCTGGTCTCCCCTACCATTGACATATTTTGGACCTGACCACTCCCTCCTCTCTCTGTCCCATTCCCACCCTGGTCCAAGAAACCATCATCTGTTTCTTGGTTCCTGTTTCTTTCTTTTGCCCCTGTAGCCTGTTCTCAACACAGCAGCCAAAGCAAGTCACATCCCGTCATTTCTCTGCTCAGACACCCTCCTTTGTCTCCTAATCTCACTTAGAGAAAAAGCCAACATGTTATAATGGCTAACGAGGTCCTGCATGATCTGTTTCCTCGAGTCCTCAATATCTATCTCACCTAAACTCCTACCACTCTCCTCTCTCTCACTCCCCAACCACACTGGCCTCCTGATGTTCCTCTGAATGCCAGACATCTCTCCCACAGGGCCTTTACACGTGCAATTCCATCTGCCTGAAAAGCTCTTCCCCTGATATCTTCATGCTCAGTCCTTCCCCTCTCTCAGCTCTTCATGCAAAAGTCGCCTTCTCAGGGAAGGCTCTCCTGGCCATCCTATCTAAAATTAAAACATTCCCCCAACTCATCCTCCTTCCTTACTTCAGTTTTCTCCATAGCTCTTATCATCATACATTAATTAATGTATATGCTTAATAAATAAAGATATTTTCTTATATGCCTACTTATTGTCTAGACCAGGGCTGTCCAATAGAAACATAATCTAAGACACATATATAATTTAAATTTTCCTAGCAGCCACCTTAAAAAAGTAAAAAGAAACAGGTGAAATTTACTTTAATTATATACATTATTAATTCAATATATCCAAAATCTATCATTTCAAATTATAAGTAATTTGAAAAGTTGTGAGGTTTTTCTACATTATTTCGTGGGTATGACATATTTGAAGGCTGGTGTACATTTTACACTGGCAGCCTATATCAATTTGGACTAGCCACGTTTCATATGCTGAACAGCCACACGTGGTGACCACACTGGACAGTGCAGAACTGGACCACAGTGCCACGAGGACAAGGAGTTTTGACTGTTTTATTCACAGCCGCATCCCTAGCACCTAGAACAGTGCCCGGCACGGAATAGGCATGCCGTAAATATTTGGTGAGTGAACAAGTCAAGTTTGGAATCAAAAGCAACTATATGGCCTGATAGTTTCAGGTCCAGAAAAGAGCTGTTGTCTGGCTATCTTCCTTCTCAGGGCTGTGGGGGCAGAGCTGTGAAGGGGATAAAGTTAGTCCTTCTCTCCAAGCCCTGCCACGTCACTCAGCATCTCCACGGTTTTCCACTCTCTGGACAGATAGAAAGCCTTGCGAGTTCATCCACACTGAACATTGTGGATTTAACGTTTGTCTTCTTGGGAGCATTTGCATCTTAAGAGCAAGGGAGAGAGAGCAAAGCTTAGTCCAGAGCGCTGACTCCCTCCTGGAGAATTTTTGGCTCCAGTGGCAATGGTGGTACTGGACCATGAATCTCTCTGGTGTCCCTGGGTTCACCCCAGGAGTAGGAGGCCAGCTGAGGTGCTTCTGTTGGCAGGGAGCCCTTAGGTGGCCTGTTGCTGGGTGCTGGGGCCACTCTCCCCTGCCTGTTGTCTCACTCTGGACTGCACTGGGGCTTGGTGGGCAGAGAGGGGACTTGGGAGGAGTGGGTGTTCTCTGTAGCCAGCTCTGGGCCAGGCCTAGCGGAGGGTGAGAAGCGTTTGTCCCCTGAAAGTCACTTTCACAGGTGGTGTCTCATAGTGTTCTCCCTGCCAGGTGGGCAGGTGAGGCAGGACATGCTCATTTTGCAGATAAGAACGCTGCAGCCCAGAGCTAGGAAGCCAGGTGCTCAGCTGCTCTCCTGAGGGCTTCCCCAGGCTGTCCTCCATGGGAGCAGGAACAGTCTTGGCCTGCGGCTGCTCTTGGTGCAGCTGGGGCGACCTGGCTGAAGGGATACTGGCCTGAAATGATAACTCTGCAGGATACCAAGTGATGAGCTGAGAGCACAGGGGTACAGCTGGACCAGCCTGCCCAGGGAGGGCCAATTGGGTGTTGAGGGGAAGGCAGGTGCAGTCATGGCCAAGCCAGGGACAGCAGAGGAGCTGACAGAGTCACTTGAGGTGACTTGAGATGGGCCTTTGCTGCTGATTAGGCATCTGGGATCTGCCAGTTCCCAAACACCTCTAGCTCTGCCTTTCCCAGGCATCTTCTCTCTCCCTTCCCCCTCTCTCTCCCCTCTCTTCCTTTTGTTATCTCTCCCTTCCTGTTCTCTCTTGCAGCCTTCTCTGTCTCCTGCCTTCCTTTCTCCTCTCTGATATATTTCAACCAATGTCCTCCCTCACTCCTTTCTTTCTTTCTGTGTCTGTGTCTGTCTCTGTCACACACACACACACACACACACACACACACACCCCAGGGTGATAGACTGAGATGCCCATGAGCAATAATGGTTGGGAAACTAATTCAATTGCCTATGGCTCCCTCTGAAAGCAAGTGGATACCCACCCACTGGTGTGATTTGATTTCAGGGATCTGGGGAGGCCAGGAGCTCCACAGTGCCTGGACTCACTGGCTGTTCTGAAATCCCACCATTAGATCTTCAAGAATGTAATCTTGCTAAAACAACTGATCCTGAGAAAAGCCACGGTCTAAACTCTTCTCCATCATTGCACCTCAGAGGGAACAGAGCTGACAGCCAGGCTTGGAGCAGGGCGGAGGAGTGCGCAGGAGAACATGTAGTCAGAAGAAACAGAGTTCTCCTGGGGGAAACAGGAGGCAGAGGAACGATGTTGCCCTCAGCTCTGTCCACAGTGTTCACAGGGCCAGGCCTCTGTGTGAGCGGAATGTGTGTTCTGCAAACGTCAATAGGAAGGGTCCCAGTGTAAATGGCTTTCTGGACGTGGTCTGCCCGTTTTGGGCACCAGGCAACACTAATGTGAGATGGGCCCAGGTAGCCGCCCTAGCACGGCTTGAATGTTGTTGGGGTTTGGGTTTTTTTTAATTTACTTGAGTCTTTATCAAGACTATTAGCAGAGTATCTAACTCATGACCTAGGAGGAACTACAGGAGTTTTACAAAAGCTAACCAAAGCCATCAACAGTACATAACCTTCCTCCCTGGGCCAGGAATGGCAGGAGGAGGGGGTCTGTCCTGGGTCTGAAACTGCTGCTTCTTCTGCCTTAGTTGGTGTGATTCACACTGACCACTTCAAGTGCTGGGCCACCCCAGATCATATTGACTTGCAACTGGGCCCCTGAACTCATTGAAAGAACCCCGGTCTTTCCCTGCAATGTCTCCCAGGTCAGTCTTTCTGCCTTGCACTTCACCTCTTTTAGTTACATTTGTTCCACTGCCACCATGCAAACCATTGGCGCTAAAATGCTGGGAGGCAGCGGTTTTGCACACGACCAAGATGCTACTTCTTATATGTTCAACTGTCCATTATCATCCATTCATTGATTCATTCATCCATTCATCCATTCATTTAGTTCTTACTATGTATTAAGATCTGTGCCAGGCACTACGGATACAGGTGAAGGAGATCAACCAGGTCCTGCCTTCGTGGAGTAAAGTCTTCTGACCATAGATACCTTCCACAAAATGCCCTCTTACGACCCGTGGGAATGTTTTTATAGATCTCTTTGGCATTAGATGGAGAAAAGGTATTTTCTGGGGTGGATGATGCCTGGAAGACTGTCTTCTTACCCACAGGGGTTTTCTTCTGTAATCACATCCTGTGTCTAGGTGACCACCTCCTCCTGGGCTCCCTTCCCTCAGTCCTGGCCCGTGAGGGCAACAGGAACTAAAAACTGGCCCTTTGCTGCTTGCTGGAAGTTTGCTGTTTATTTGTCTCATGCCCATGGGCAAGTAGGCTTCCTTAGGATGGAAAGTCCCCTCCCATCAGCGTTTTGAGAGCCTGGAATTCAGTTCCTTGGAAGAAGCTGAGCTTTTCATTAGAGATCAAAGACTGGCCCTGGGGGAACATTCACAAAGCTGCTCTTGGCTGCAAAGGATCCCTTTGGGCATATCATTTCCTTTCCAGGCCCTTGTGTCCTCCATTTGTCAGGGAACTAAACTATGGAGAGGGAGGAAAGCAGACCTCTGGCAGCCCAAGGAGCCGGTCCAGGGAATGGGCCTCTTGGGGTTGATCAGCCTAGGGCAAAAGGAGGTTAAACCAATTTACCTAGAGTACATAAGGTAGCCAGGAAGAACAGCCTAGAAAGGTGGGTTCTGGGCAGGTGGCCAGGTCTCCACATTCTTCGTCTCTGATTTGTCTGGTTTGTAGTCAAGCAGTTAGCCCATGAAGTATACCCCAGACTCCTGGTCCCGCCATTCAAGACTCCCCACAATTTGCCCCCTCCTCCATCTTTCCTGTATCGCCTTCCCAAGCATCCTGCCTCTGAATGGATCACGAAAGACGCATTATCTAGTCCCATGGAAGTTGGATGTATCCTAGGCTGAAGAAGTCAGTGTGGGCCATGGGGAGGCTCAGAAGATGTGAGAAATGGAACTCTGAGCTGTATTAGTGCAGTGGGCAGAGGAGGCACCTGGGGGGCCATGCTGAGGAGAACAAGGGGTCTGCCTTTGGACACTTGCCTGTGGCTTGCAGCTCCTCCTTATACCTGGGCTCAGGCCTCCAGGTTTGGGCCCTGAGTACTCAGACTTGCTCTCTCCTTGCTGCCATGCTCCTTCCTCCCTTCCCCTACCACCCAGGCCAGACTTCCTGTGCCTTCACAGACCAGTTTGGCCTAACTATGAGCAGGCAGGGGATAGATGTTGCAGTGAACTTGCATCATCTCATGGTGGGCGTAGAAGGGGTCCTGGAGGTGCTCCAGGCCATCTCTTGCCCCATGTTCACACTCCTCTGTGGGGCAGTTAGTTGGCCTCCACATGGACATCCCCAGCAAGGAGGAACTTTGGGGGACAAAGCGACATTCTAAGAAATCTCTTCTCTATGTTGACCCAAATCTACCAGAAAGAGCTTAATCTCTTTGCCTGCAGCCTTTACCTGACCCAGTCTCCTCTTCCTTGCTCACACCCAGATTCTTTAACTGCTCCTCATATCTGACAACTCAAGCCCCCTCACAATCCTAGTCATCAGAGTCCAGTTTACCCACGTCCATGTTAGTTTGAGGCGCCCAGAATTGGTGCCAGGACCCCAGACGTTTCCTCCATCCTTTTTCATCATTTAAACCCTGTGAAACATAGGGCCTAAAGCCTTACACATGAAGATTTCCAGGGTCCTGTAGGATTTGCCTTGCTACAGAAGCACCCAGTGGGTTGGGAACACTCCTACAAGCTGGGGCTTGTCCTGGGCATTTTCTTAGGGCCGGGAGGAGGCCCGGGGCTACTGGCCAAAGTGGACTGGACTGAGCCTAAGCAATCTCACTCACCATGGCCATTCCTCAGTATCTCCTGCAGAAGAGATTCAAAACCATTCCCCTCGGCACCAGCAGCTGGTCCCTTGCCATTTCATGGTGACTTCCTTAGGCAGGAACAGGCTTTCTCCTGGGGGAGCTTGGGAGAGGGATGGGGGTTGGGGAAGGGAGGTGGGACCACTGGGGCCACGGCATGTCATTCCTGGGCAGGTGGGTTCCTCTCTGGGAGTACCATGTGTGCACGTGTATGGGCTTATGAGGGTCTGGGTGCCGGGAGGGGGACTCCGAAGTGGCAGGGCAGGGGGACAACACACTGCAGTGGACTCAGAAGGCCAGAACTCTAGCCTCAACTCGGCCCTTGGACAAGCTGCCCTGCATCTCCTGGCTTCGGAGTCCTCATCTGTAGAACAAAGGCTGAACACTCTCTGAGCCTCATTTAGCTTGAATAGTCAATGATTCCGTGAAGAACCATATTTCCTTACTGGCTAATAATTTAATACTTAAGATTTCTGAGATAATGAAGGTCTTTCTTCCTTTTTCTTCCTTCCTCCTTCCTTCCCCTTTCTTCTCTCTCTTCTTCCCACCTCCTCCCTCTCTCTTTCTTTTTTCCTCTCTCCTCCATTCTCTCATTTGCTCTCATTCCCCCTCCCTCCCCTCTTGGAAGATTCCTAAGCCCCTTCTAAAAACAAACGTCATTCATTACATGGTATTTGCCCTGAAAGCATTCACTGCACAGCTTCTTATTGGAGATAAAACTTATCCACAAATAAAATGCCGAGTATAATAGGCAAATGCCACAAGTCAAATGGACTGGGACGTCTCATCCAGTTGGGAGGTTCCATCCCAGAGTTAACATCTGGCCCGGGTAGTCCAGGTTGTCCAGGACACGACAGTCTGGCAGGGTAGGGCAGCAGTGCCAGGGGGCAGAGAATGGCCGTTGAGGGCCCGGAGGCAGCCAAGGCCCCTGGGGATCCAGGAGAGGTGAGAGGGAAGGTCACACAGGGTAGCAAGAGAGACACCAGGAGGGGAGTTTGTGCAGGGAATGGAATGCTCAGAATTGGGCTTTAGGACAGTGTGGTAGCCATTTGGAAGATGGATTTGGAAGGTCAGCCCTGGTCTGCCCTGCTTCTCACTGCTCCCAACCCACTTCAGATGCTGGACATCACCACATGCTTATCTCAACAGGGGGAGGGCAGGGGCAATAAGCAGGAGACTCGGGTCTGGGCTGTCCAGCTATGGGGCCCTGGGGCAGTCACAACATTCAGTTCACAAACATCTTCTAGTTGTTGCTTTCTACTTGGCCTCCTCATAAGATGAGAGGCCTGGCCAGATGTTTGCGGCCCCAGCCAGTAGAGAGACTTGAGCAGGTGTGTAGGATCAGGTGTCATCATTGTGGGTCACAAGTCTAGGAAACTAAGGACGGAGAAGTCCAAGGTCCCATCCAGGGGACTGTGAGGGGAGGCAGCCTGGCCTCTAGGACACTGGACAACTCTGCCTGGCTTTGAAAGCCTCTTTGGTAAGCAGAGGCCTTCCTCACTGGCCTCTTGTGGACAGCAACCTGCTTTTCAAAAGACTGTTTTCTCTGTGGCTTGAGAGCCAGCTTTTCAGAAAGGAGTAAACTCTGACCCCGGCCCTCACTTTGAGGAAGCTCTCAGTAATGACAAGTCTGAGCCTTCCCTGTCCCCGCTGGCTGGCTGTCCTCCATCCTCTTTCTCCCCACACCATCCTTTGGGAGGGAGTCTCTTTGGCCCTCCCCTCCCTTCTGACTCTGCCCTGCCCAGCACCTGCCCCTTCCCACTGCCTGTTCTGCCCCCAACTCAGAGAGAGAGTGATGCTGGGTCAATGAGCTGAGCGACAACAGGGAACCTGACGCCCTGAGAACTAGCCTGGGAAGTATGGGACACGCCAGGCTGGCTTCCTTGGAGACCTGGGAGGGTTTGGTTCCCATCCTACTCTCCCAGGGTCCCACATCCCTGGGAGGAGTAGGGGAGACCTGGCCCTGGTTGGCTGGTGGGCCTGCTACAGGTTGAGGAGATGTCGGCTTCCTACCCTGTCCTTGCCCCACAGCCCCACCTGTTCTTCCCCTTCCCTCTTTGTCTGAGGGCTTGAAGGTGGGGCCTCTCAGCCCTGGAATCTTGAGGATGAAAGCCCCTTTACTTTGAGGTGACCACATTGGTCCAGATTAGAATACAGCTAGAATACTCCTCCAGCTCAGGAGGCTGCCCACTCTGGAGAAGCCTCTGGAGAAGTCTCCACTGTTTCTGGCATTCTGACTTCTTGGCCTGGTTCCTCTCTCCTCCTGCCCAGGCCCAGCCCTGAGGCTCCTCCGGCCCCCTTGACTCCATTCTCCTCATCCCCAGGCGGGATAAAAACACAGAAATAAAGGCCTGGTGTGTCCTCTGGGTGTCCTGGCTGCATTTCCGTACCACCTTCCTCCTTGGGAGGTCCCTGCTCTGCCACCTCTGCTTTATCAAGCTTCCTGGTTCCCTGGGCTCTGGCCTCTCCCTCCCACCCACAACTGGCTTTCAGGAAAGACCTCAGTTCAAACCTCCACTCATTTACCAGATGAGTGTCAATGAACCTTCCAGAGACTCAAGACCTCTGTCACTCATCTCTCCACCCAACTTGTCCACTGCCGTTGGCCCCAGAGTCCTCTGCTTCTTCTTTACCTTCCCCTCCCTGTGTGGGACTATGTAGTTTCTTCTGTCCTCTGATGCACCCACTCTCCAGCTGTCAGCATCTTCAGGCTCCCTGCCCACGAGGCACGAATCAGCCACCAGTCTCTGGCATTTGTGGAGTGCCTGTTGCCTCCCGCGTGTGCCAGGTGGGCATCAGGCGAGCCCCGCACTGTGGGCTCCCCCTGCCCCAGCTGTGCAGGGCTAGACCTAAGCCGCCTCCGCGGCCCTGCCTGCCTCGCTCATGCCCCAGCCCCTTGAAGATGCTGCTCCCGCCAGCTCTCAGGGGGCGCTAATAGTCAGCATCGATGTCTTGAACTCTAGGATGCACATGTTTTTCTTTATATTTCTGCAACGAATTTGTGTCTTACACTTGCCATATTTCTTTAATGTGGTGCTTTGTTTGTTTGTGGGAGACTCCTCTTTCTCCCCACTCGCTAAAAACGTTATCTAGCTCATAATAAATCTTTCAGCTGATGGCATTTCAGCCCTGGGGAAATATGATAAATGGATAGTGTAATCAGGACATGTGGGGATTATTTTTTAACCCAAAGGAGTAACTCTAATGGGAAAAATTGTAGGCTGTCTATTGATGGGGTCCTTTTGGGATGTCAGTGTTGTTCAGACATCCCCGATCGTTGGCTTGTCATAGTCTCAATATCTACACTAAGAACTTCCCTCTTCTGGTCTTGGAGACCAAATAGAGCAGCTATTATCTGCTACTTTCACAGACCCCACATGACACAGGGCTGAGGAGAGGCCGGGGGCCCCAGAGTGGATATCTCCTGGCTTCCATTTCCTTCTGAGCATGGGTGATGAGACTGAGAACCTTTGGGGATGGAGATGACAGGGGAGAGGGACACGAGTCCCAGAACGGAAGTCAGAGGACCCTTGCAGGTAGAAATTTCCTGAAATATTATGGGACAAATAGGTATGTTGGTTTACCTTTCTCTTGCTGCCCATCCTAGAGAGAGGGCACCTGCTCTCACTTCCCAGTGCATCAACTGGAAGGCACAGGTTGCAGGAGAGTGGAAACCTCTCCAGGCTAGGGGAGTCTGTCCTCTTCCTAATGGGCCTCTATAGAAACCTGAAGGCTTCCCCTCACTGGGTGGGCACCCTCATGGCAGGACGCTGGCCAGCCCCACCTGACCTGTCCCTGCCAAGCCACAGCTTTAAAACCCAGAGCTCACCTGGGCCCTACTTGCCACTCTCTGTCCCTCTCAATTTCAAACCAGTTTACCTTCAACCAGCCTCAGTCATCAGTCCCCTTGAGCCACTGTTTTTCCCTCAGTCCCTCCAACAGTCAGTCAACGAGGTCTTCACTGAATGCCAGCTCCAAGAGAGGTGCGTGGGGATCCAGAAACAGTAAGACACGAATCTCAGCCAGCTGGGGGTGGCGAGTGTGAAGAAACAGCTCAAGGTAGCCACTGCCAGGTGCCAAATGAGTGGTACAGATAGGGCGTTCTACATGAACTCAGAGAAAGAAGGCGTGCCTGGGGGCTCGTGGGCAAGGGAGGCATTTTTAGAAGAACTGAGAGGTGACGTTTAAAGAATGAGAAGGCAGTTGGTGAAGCGTGAGCAAAGGCCCCTCACTGGGCATGTGCGTGGCGTGTCTGGAGTTTTGAGTAGACCAACGTGGATGGCTGAGGCAGGGCTTGGTGGAGTTAGTGGGGTCAGGAGGATGGAGCTAATATCAGGCTAAGAGATGTGCCTTGCCTGTAAGCAACGGGGAACTCCCCATTTGAAGGCAGACCACTTAGCAAACTTAGCTAAAATGCTTTGCTCTATGTATGCAGTTGGCTTTCTTTCTTTGGGACTGGACTGTCCAATATGGAAGCCACTAACCACGAGTGGCTATTGAGCCCTTGGAATGTGGCTAGTCCAAATTGAGATGTATTATAAGTGTAAAATGTACACTGGACTTTGAAGACAGTGCAAAAAAAACCCCAATGTAAAATATCTTAATAATATTTTATATTGAGTAGACGTTGAAATAACAACATTTTGAATATATTGAGTTATGTAACATATATTATTAAAATTAATTTCACCTGACTCTTTTTAACCTTTTTAAAGGTGGCTACTAGAAAATTTACAATTACATACAAGGCTCACATTATAATTCTTTTGGACAGTGCTGGATTGGAGTCTACAATATGCGTTTTCCACCCCATTCCCTTTCTCTGCAGTCATGCCTGTCTTTTCCTTCTTTTCTTTAGTTTTCAACAGCTCTCCTCTCCTCCTCTTGCCTTCTTTCCTTCTGTCACATTGGCCTTCTTCTTCTCTTTTTACGGTCACATGTGACAATAGATGGTGGAAGGAGGGAGAAGGGGTAATCGGGTGCCTGCTTCCTCTGGCCACAGCCCCGGGCTCACTGAAGCCAGAATTCACCGCAGAGAGGCCGGACATATCTGGAACACTTGTGGGAATTAAAGTTCTAGATAATTCTTTTGTGGCTCACTTGAGGGCAATCAGAAATTCTTTTTATTTTCATTTGGTTTTGCAAATATTTATCTTTAAAATATTTAACAAAAATCTATCAATGACATTCATGTCATTTACAAAGTTGAACAGCACCAATATCAGACTCACTTAGTAAAACAGCGATTGTCTGCCCCTTGCTCTCCCACCACAATCTTACTCCCTGAAGCTCAACACTTTCAATTCTCCCTTGGGTATTTACTTCCTGAAATAGGCAAATTACTAAGTCAATTTCTAAGTAAATTCTTATACTGTTATTTGTTGATTTTTCAATTTTGACATTGTCTATTTTCTTATTATGAAAGAAATGTCTTTTCTGTTTTAATATAGTTTATTAGTGTTTGTTTTATATTAATATATACATATTGTTCACTGCTGAACCAAGTAGTGCATAACAATTCCACTTTCTCGCACAACTTTTTCTTTTCCCAGAGGTAATAACTGCCTGCTTTCTATGACATTTTTATAAATTCTTACCATATTCTCTATAAAATTGTAAAATTGCTTCAAATATTATTTTCATGTTATTGGTAATCCCATATTTTCCATCCCCTGACCCCAGATACCCTCTTGGAGCACCCACCCTCCTGCTCCTTTGAAATTGTTGCAGGATCCCTGCACAGGTGTATGCTTGGGAAACCCCATCTCTTTTGGGTGCCACCCCCAGTTCTTTGCTCTTCTCTCTTGGTTTGTGTCAGTTCCTTTTTGAGAAAGGGTGCCAAGAAGGTTAATTCTTTTGAGACCCTGCATGTTTGAAAATGGCTTTATTCTATTCTCAGCCTTGATTAATAGTTTGGCTGGGTATAGAATTCTAGATTGAAAATCTTTTTTCCCCCCCTCAGTCCCTTGAAGGCAGTTGCTCTACTGTTTTCAAGCTTCCAATGTTGCTCTTGAAAAATCTCATGCTGTTCTGCTTCCTGACTCTTTATGTGGCCCCTGTTTGCATTCTCTCTGGATAGTGTTGGAATCATCTCTTTGCCCCCACTGTTTGGACATTCCACAGTCAGATGCCTTGGTGTGGGGTTCTTCCCCCATCTACTTTGCTGGGCACTCAGAGGGCCTTTCCTATCTAGAAAGTCAGACCTTCAGTTCTGGGAAATATTTTGTGCAAATTTTTTTCATAATTTCCTCCCTATTGTTTCCTTCATTCTTTCTCTCTTACTAGTCAAATGTGGAATATTCTCACGGGATCCTTCAATGTTTGCATCTTTGTTTTCCTATTTCCCATCTCCTTGTGTCCTTGTTCTGTCCCCTGGAAAATTTCCCCAGCTTTATCTTCCAACCCCTATATTTAGAACTTCCAAGAGCTCTCTTCCTTGTTTGTCATTGCTCCTTTTAAAAGAGCTTCTTGTTGTTTTCTGGATCCAACATCTTATTTCTCTGAGGATATTAATTACAGTGTTTTGAAGTTTTTTTTCCTGGTCCTTGCATTACCTCTGTTCCCCTGAGTTCCTTTTCCTTTTTCGTTTTTTTTTTTTTGGTTAGGAAGATCAGCCCTGAGCTAACATCCATGCCAATCCTCCTCTTTTTGCTGAGGAAGACCAGTCCTGAGCTAACATCTATTGCCAATCCACCTCCTTTTTTTTTTCCCTTTTTCTCCCCAAAGCCCCAGTAGATAGTTGTATGTCACAGTTGCACATCCTTCTAGTTGCTGTATGTGGGAAGCCACCTCAGCATGGCCCGACAAACAGTGCATCGGTGCGCGCCCAGGATCTGAACCCGGGCCGCCAGTAGTGGAGCACGTGCACTCAACCACTAATCCATGGGGCCGGCCCCTCTGAGTTCCTTTTCTTCTTATTATTTTTTTAATTTGGTGCTTTCTCTTTCTCTTTTCACTTTGTAATCTTCCTCAAGGGACTGGTCACCCCTGGACTATCTGTTCATATTGAAGAGTAGGTCACTAAAAGCTTCCAGAGGCTGTGTGTGTGTGTGTGTAAATTTTTCAATTTATGGGTTTCATTATAGAGTGGCCACTTGGGGGCACACCATTTTATTGGGGTACTCCCAACCAGAAGTATCTATAGAACTCTTTCTGGAACCAGTTTCCAGCCCGGGACTGTGGGGGGTGCAGGGAGGGGGCACAAGGTGACAGCATTTTTGGAACCAAGTGGTAGAAGGGGGGAGGGGTTTCCAAAATTCCATGTATAGGGTGCTGCACCCCTACCCTCCTATATAGGAGCTTTCCTGGCTCAGTTTCCCCACAAAATGCCAGGGAGAGGGAGGGGCAGTGGTCAATGCCATGCATGGAATAGGAGAGAAGCCCTGGGCAGAAGTGCTTCTATACGGACTTGTAATCAGCCTCCCAGCTTTCAGCTCCATCCTCTCTTCTGCCGTCTGAAGTAGCCACCGCCTCCAATTCCTGACGCTTCCAGCACGTGTGGCAGGATTTGTCCACTTCTTGTTGACTTCCCTTCAGTAGGCACTTGGTTTCTGATTTCTCAGCTCTGCTAATTCCTTCGTCCGCTTTCCATCTTCCAAAAATCTGTTGACATCTGTTGCCTGCTCATGCCACCTCTCCTGTTCTCTCTGTCCTTGTCTGTCTTCTCTTTATTCCTTTGCTCTCATTGTAGTGGGGTTTGGGAAGGAGCAGATAGTGTGGCACCTGCCATGTTTAGCAGGAAGTCTCCGTAAACTTTTCTGAAGTGCCGAGTCCTCTTCCTTGCCTTATTGAAGGACTCCAGCGCTGAAAGCTGGATCTTGGCTCACGGAGAATTTGTAAGGCTTTCTTGTCATCAAAGTCAATTTTATTTAGAAAAGTAGTGCAGGCTAGATTCAATGTAGCCTGAGCCCAGCTTATTCCTGGAAATGTTTGCTTTTAAATAAATTATAATATTATGACAAATTATTTAATTATTGTTTAAATAAAAATTATTTTGCATGATTAGGTTCTGGTTGTTTTCTCTCCGGAAATTAGGGTTCCCCATAGCTGGGTCCTGGCTAGCCAAGCCTTCAGTGAAGTTCAGAGCTTGGTTGGACTGGACTCAGTTTTCTCCAGGGGGCATCTATTAAAAAAGGTACTAAGGTCAATGAGGTTGCATGGGAGAAGTCTAATTCAAGAAAGCCAAAATGCCTTCAGGGACCTTAAAACTCCTTTAATATAAGTGTGTTAATTTTAAAAAGGATGCATATCTATTAATTAAAGAAAACACTCCTCACCCCTCCAACACATATACACACAGAGCCTTTACTTGGCAGCATTAAAGATGATCATATGTATATAAAAGTGAAGACATTGCTGTGTTCTAAAGAAGGGCTTGAGTTTCACCAGCTGCAGGGTGTCCCCAGAGCGGGACAGGGTCTGTGGGGGAGGGGCGCAGCGCTGGTCCTCATGGAGCCTTCTCTGTCCTTGCCTCTCCAGGTGCCCCTTTTCAAAGGTCTCAGCATCCTCACGCTACCTCCTGCCGCCACTTCCACCTGGGCCCCCCGCAGCCGCAGCAGCTCGCGCCCGACTTCCCCCTGGCCCACCCAGTGCAGTCGCAGCCGGGCCTCAGCGCCCACATGGCCCCGGCCCACCAGCACAGCGGCGCCCTGCACCAGTCGCTAACCCCGCTGCCCGCCCTGCAGTTCCAGGACGTCACAGGTCCCTCCTTCCTACCTCAGGCCCTGCACCAGCAATACCTCCTGCAGCAGCAGCTCCTGGAAGCCCAGCACCGCAGGCTCGTCTCGCACCCCAGGTAGGTGCTGCCCAGGGCGGGGCGGGGCAGGGCGGGGCGAGGAGGGCCGGGGCGGGGTTTAGGGAATGACTCCCGGCTTCTACCCCGTCAGGCTTGGCCCGCAGTCACCAAGTGGGTCTCTGCGCAGAAGGCAGATTTTGCTCCCCTTAGAGGCATTCATTTCAGGCAGTGGTCGCTACCTTGACGCGACATGGACTCCCTCCAAAGCTAGTGTGTGTCCCTGTCACATCACCCAGGTGTAGGGACAGGGGCTGGGTGACTGGTGGTCTATGATGCTCATGGTGGACTTTTGCATGGTGTGAGAGATTTGGCTAGGGAACTCCTTAATGTCCTCTCCAACTTGATGATCACCTGGTTCTAACACCCAACATCCCTAAGGGATACCAAAGGACATGGCTGGTTCAGTCCTGCCCTCAAAGAGCCATGGTCTGATTGGAGAGACCAGCTATGAAACAAATGGAGATTGAAGTTAGATAATACTAATCACATGGGTCTGACGGAGCTGTGGGATCCTGGGCAAGTCACTTGACCTGTCTGAGCCTTCCTCAACTGTCAAGAAAGAGTTGGACGAGACCAGTGGTTCTCAAACTATTTTGTCTCAGGACGCTTTACACTCTTGAAAATTGTTGAGGGTTACAACGAGCTTCTGTGTCTGTGGGTTATGAACGTTGATACTTACCATATTAGAAAATAAAACAAATTTAAAAAATATTTATTACTTCATTCAAAAATACAATAACAAACTCATATGTCAACACCAATATCTTTTTGAAAAATAGCTATATATAAATGTAGTGAGAAGAGTTGCTTTTTTTTTTTTTACATATTTGCAAACCTCTTTAATGCTTGGCTTAATAGAAGACAGCTGTGTTCTCATGTCTGCTTCTGCATTCAATCTGTTGCAGAATCACATGTCAATCTGTCACATGCAGAATCACATGTCAATCTGTTTCTGGAAAATTCCACCATTCACTTGTGAGGGAATGAGAGTGAAAAAGCAAATAACATCATGGTCTTATTACAGTTTTCACCTCATAAACCCCATGAAAGAGGCTTGGGGACCACCATGGGTGCCTGAAGCATACTTTGAGAACTGCTGGACTAGATGATCTCTAAGGCACTAAGTGTCCATGTCTGTAGGGGTTGGGGTGCCTGGGACAAAAGGTGAGTGTTGTGGGAGGTCAGAGGGAGGAGAGGTCACCATGATCTGGAGTGTTCAGGGAGGCCTTCCTGGAGGAGGTGGGCTTTGACCTGGGCCATGAAAGCTGGGGAGAGCATGGAAAAGGGTGGAGGAGAGGAGAAGAGCATGGCAGGAGCAGAGGGGTGCACAGAGGTGAGAGAGCCTGCAGGAGGCAGATCTGTGGGTCTTAAAGACAGCCCACCAAGGACAGAGAGGAGTAGTAGGACAAGGAGCAGAGGAGGCAGAGAGTTTGGGTGGGGCCGAGTGACCTGTAGCAGACACACCATGGAGAGGCCCCAGTACAGTGGACAGCCTGGAGACAGGGGGAATGTCTGGATTATTGGCTGCTGCCCAGCTGGGGAGCTTCCTTGGAGTTTGCGAAGAGAGGTAAAGCTCTGTAGGCTGTGGGCTGGGGTTGGCTGGGGCGGCTCAGAGTTCCTGGGAGCTGGGCTGGCCCTGGGCAACCCCTGATGCCAAGGGCCCTCCTTCCCTTCCGGTGCAGGCGGAGTCAGGAGCGCATGTCTGTCCACCCCCACCGACTCCACCCCAGCTTCGACTTCGGCCACCAACTCCAGACGCCTCAGCCCAGGTATTTGGCTGAGGGCACCGACTGGTGAGTCTTTGGGGCCCCTGGGGGAGTAGGGAGGGAAGAGTTCTTACCTGATCCGTGGGGTTCCCGTTTCCTTCCTGTGAATGGTGCAAGAGGTCTAATCCTCAGGCCCCAGCCTTTGCCCTGTCCCAGCCACCCTCAGCGCCACGTGGCCCTCCCACTGGGCCTAGTTCTAGGAATTAGCTCACATATGGCTGGGTGCCATCATGTGCCCAGCCTGGGGCTTAGTACACATGGTCTTGTAGAGAAGGAGGGGACAGGGATACAAAACAGTTCCCAAGCTCAGTCAGGGCTGGAAACAAGTGGTCCCTGGGAGGAGGGCAGAAAGGAGCATCTCAGGAGCTGGGGGTGGTCAGGCAAGGAAGGGGTAGGCCTTGAGGGATCCACAGAGAAGTGCCAACAAGCCAGAACACAGGCTCATGGAGACAGAGCCAGCCGGGTTGGAGGCAAAGACTGGGGAGAGAAGCTGGGGAGAGAGGTTGAAGCTTTGTTGTGGTGTCTCTGTAGGCAATGGGCCCCTGAGAAGTCTTCCCACCATCTCCTGCACTCAGGACAGAGGTCTTTGTGGCCTGGGATGCAGTGTTGCTTGGTTTTGGATTCTTGGTCCCACTGGACTCTGATTCTAGCTCAGGGGAGGGCTGACCTAAACTGGGGTTGGATCCAAGCACTAAAACACTTGAAAAAGATATGCCGTTCACTGAAGTATTTAGAGGTCAAAAGCATCGTGCCTGCAACTTATTTTTAAATAGTTCAGAAAAAAAAATCCCTGGAGAAGTGTGTGTGTCTATGTATGGGTGTATGGATGGGTGGATGCATGGAGAGAGAAGGAAATGGAAATGCAGAAACATAGTAAAACGTTAACAATTGGGGAATCTGGGTGAAGGGTATCCAGGAATTCTTTGTGCTGTTCTTGCAACTTTGAGGTCAAAAAAAAAAATTGTTTTTAAGAATGTAAAAACAAACAAACAAAAAATCTCAATGGAAAGGGATGGACTATTAAAAAAAAATAAGTGTGCAGTTGTGTCATTTCTCAGCCATTTAGTCAGGCAAACTGGCTTAGTCAAAGGTCACTTACTGGACACCCAGGAGTGATTCAAAAGCAGGAGAGTTCTGGTTGATTGAATGTAAAGATGCTTCCAGGTGCAGGAAACAGTTGTTTTAACCTGTTCTGTTGTCTCCAGCCCGCTGCTGGTTCTCAGGTACACTCCGTTAAACTGAACACTCCTTTAAAAGATAGCTTGCACCGAGGTCAATTTCAGCCCAGCCTGTTTCTAATTAGCTGATTCAAATTAGGAAGATTTAATTGCAATTTGGACTGAATGCTGTCCCTTAGCAGGCAAGTCAATGCAGTTTAACTCAACTCAGCCTGCATGGAGCACCCAGGGCCCTCGCATATGGCTGAGTGACCTGAAGAAACACACAGGGTCCAGCGTGGCCAGTGGGACTGGACAGGTGACACAGGAGAGAGTGCTCCTGGGGAGGTGACAGGGGGAGCAGTGCAGGTGTTAGCACTGTCAGCTCTCTTTATTTAGCAGAGTCTCCTGGTCCTTCTTGCTCGTTCAATCACTCTGTGTTCCTGACCCCTGCTTGCCCTGAGGCACATAAAGACTGAGGCCCTGAGAAGCTGGTCTGTGCCCCAGCAGGGGACGCCGGGAGGCCCCTGCCCTGCCTGAGTCCCATCCATCTGGGTCCACCCCTGGGCCCTTTCTGCCCATCCTGTCCCCACTTCCCAAGTAGGAAGACCTTTCCAGAGGAGGAGGTGACAATTTCTCCTCCCTTGTAATTAGCTGTGCTCCAGGAAGGTGGACTGAGGACTAGTGGTGACAAGGCGCTTTTTGTCATTGTGACCATGCTAACTGTACTCCACCCCTCTTTTCCAGAGAGTCCTCTTCTGCCAGGAGATGTGCAGTCTTGAAATCAGATGATGGGAAATGCATGATAGGAGAGGCCACTCCCATCCCCTTGCAAGGAGCCCTGGGAGGGAGGAGGTGGGGAGAGTGTCAGCACCCCTTCCCCTCTTCCTTTAGAGAACCATCAGAAACCTCTGAATTCTGCCCTAGGTCATTCTAGAAATTGAGCTGCAGGCCACAAGACCCTGCCGCACTTTTGGGGCAAGCTTCCTGGGAAGAACGTAAGGGTCTACGTAGCAACCAGACCACACCACGCTTCAAGGCCATTGACAGTGTTTGAAAATAAAGTTCAGTTTGATGTTCAGACACAACTGATAAGAACTGTGCATTGAGACAATGTCCACAAGAACTCTCCAGGGCACCGTTCTGGGTACCCTGTGACTGCAGGTCTGTGGGGTATTTCTATGACCCTTTCCAAACTCAGCTAGGTTCTCACAGGCTGGTGGGAAGAGCAGAAAGGTGGGAGACACTGCCTCTCCGGGGGCTGATGTCTCCTCGGGGAAAGTCCCCACCCAGGCTTCTTTAGGGTCCGAGGAACATCCCCTGTTCAGGGATCCTGGGTCCAGGAAGGAATTTTCTGATGAGACGGTCAAAGGGGGATTCCAGAGCCCGCCCAGGCCCAACCTGGGTAGATCATCCCGCTCATCTGAGAGCTGAGGTGCCTTTCGCTTCTCCAGTCAACATTCTTGGAATCGGGGTGACTCTGTTCCAAGTTCCTTGAGACTTTGCTTTTGGTAGAATTCCCTGAACATCTTTGCTGCTTTGAGTTTGCTGGGCTCCCTGAGACCGCTGGTAAATGATGAGAGTTGGAGCTTCTGCCACATGGAGCTTCTGCCCTGTGGAACTCTTTTCCCGGAGGCAGGTCAATGGGATGAGCCCCAGCAAGGGGCAGAAACCCTGGTGGCCCTAAGTGGCTAGCCCAGGACCATGGCTGCCCTTCTTCAGGCCTCAGATGGGCCAGCAGAAATGAGTGGCTGGATTAGAGGAATTCTATGTTTGTTTCCAACTGGCTCCAAGAGTTTAGCTCATTTCTCAAATGACAGACTCATTGGAGTTATTCCAGGGATCCAGGCTTATATCTATAGGAAATATAGGAATATATACACATCATAATAAATATACATCAGGGTTGGAAGCAGAAATTCCTTTAATGTCCCTCATATATATATACACACACACACACACACACACATATATATTTAATGTATTTGTTGCAGAAATCAGGCTGTTTTCTAGTAGAGTTTCCCCTTATCAGATTTTGCTGGTTACACTCTGGTGCTATCACTTAAGATGTTCCTCAATTTCCATTGTTCCTTATACATTGGCACTTAGATCAAGACTTGAGCAGATTCAGGTTCAGCTCTTATTTCTTGGCAAAAATACTTCATAGGTGGCGGCAGGTTCTTCCAGCAGAAAGCTGGTTGTCTCTCCTCCTGTGATGTTAGTAGCAATTGATGATCTTTGCCTAGATCCTTTACTTCTTTAGGGGTTGCAAAAAGGTGACAAATAATTCAATCATTCTTTACTCATTTATTAGCTAGAAAACTTTTATAAATGAGATGTCCCTTCATCAACCATTTGGTTACCCTGAAGCAGTTAATAGAGGAGAGGCAGGGTAAATGCTCAGTTCTTTCCCTTTATTGACTAGTTTTCAAAGTGAAGAGTTGGCTCCCCAGCATCCTTCAATGGGTCCAGTTTCCTTTGGCATCTTTTCACTCTCATGGATTTGAACCTAGTTGACGTACTTCAGTCTATTGCAGTTATGCTCGTTGATGTGGGGATTGTCCAATCTCTGGCCAGTGGGAGCCTCCTCAGGATGCTTCCTGAATCCTTTTGACTTGACCCTGGTCGTGTTTGATAACTTCCTTGCTTTCAGTTATGACAAGATGTTTCAATCTCGTTTTGCACATTTTCTGCCCCAGACCTGAAATCAGCCATTTTCCGAGGAGCCCTGGCTCCTTTTCAGTTGCATTAATTGATTAATTTTTAAGTGAAATGAGTTTCCCTATATTTTGGGGGTGGGAGGTGGGAAGGGGTCCAGGATAGCTATTCCTGCCTCACAGCTGTAGAGGTCTCTTTTCTGTTGTTTTCTCAAAGTGGTAAAAGTATGCCCTCTGCTCCCCCCTCCACTCTGTCTGAACTTGTCTTTCCTTTACTCTGTAACCCTGATTTGCTGTTTGGATCCTTCTTTCTGCATTTCTCTTGGGGAAGGGCTTTGTCTAGGGAGATCACTTTGCTGCACTAGTTTCAGAGTTTTATGGGGTCTAGACTGTTCTAGCTCCTTCAGACCTTGAGAGCCCTTTCCTTTCTGCATCTCAGTCTCCTTCACCATAAAGAGAGGGGAAGGGCTAGTGAGGTGCCCCTTGCAGCTCTGGCAGTTTGTGACTCTGATTCTACTCAGCGGGCTTGATGTCTGAGGTCCCTTCTGCACCGTGATGGCTGAGTCACACCACCTGTGGTTCACTGTGGCCATGTCCCCACAGGGATCTCAGTGTGGACGCCGGCTTGAGTCCTGCTCAGTTCCAGGTGCGGCCCATCCCTCAGCACTATCAGCATTACCTAGCGACTCCTCGAATGCACCACTTTCCCCGAAACTCCTCCTCCACGCAGATGGTGAGTGAAAGGGCTTTGCCAGGACACCGACTCCTTGCTGCCTGGTGGGGGCCAATGGTGGGCTGAGGTCTGCAGCTCCCGCTGTATCCCTCTCCTCCGTGTCCCTGTCCCCTGTGTCCCCTCTCTGTGTCCCTCCCCCCTGTGTCGTTCTCCCCGGTGTCCTGCTCCCAGGCAGCTTAACTGTTGCTCTCCCCTTCCAGCTTCTGTGGCTTGAAAGGGAAAGAAAGAGAACCTGCTAGACTGAAGCTAGTACTATGGACAGGACTGGGTGGGCCCTGGAGGGGTGGAAAGGGACTGTGTAGCATCTGTGGTCTGTGGGGAAAAGGCTCAGGGCAAAGAGTGGGCAGGGAAGTCCCTGGACTCCATATGACCTCATTTAGTTAATTTCTTAGAGTCGGTGCCTCCCTGGGCTTTGGTTTTACTTATCTGTGAAATGGGATGAAGACGCCCGCCTCGTCCATCTCACAGGACTGGCATAGGAACAAAAGAGACCCCAGAGGAAGCCCCTGGGCCTGGCCTGCTGATCCAGTCCTGCTTTCTGCAGGGGGCAGCCTTCATTGCTGCAGGGGGCTGCAACTACCAAGGATCAGATTGGGTGCGGGGGGCCTTCTCCTTCCTGGCGTTGCAAGCTGCACGGAATGAAGGCAAAGATATTCATTAAAGCAGCAAAAGGCTGATGAAAACTCTTCTTATTTCCAGATGGCTTCCTCATGTTGCTGCCCTGAAGCATAATTCCTCCCTTCCAGCCCTTGCCCCTCCATTGGGCACGCAGCGCCTCTGTCTCCTTATTTGTAGAATGAGAGGCTGGGACAAGTAATTCTGGAAGTCCTTGTCAGCTCTGAGGTTCTGTGGTTTGCGTTATGAAGCCCCATCTTCTAAGAATAAAAGCTAACATTTATTGAGCACCTACTGCATACCAGGCACTGTTCTAAGCACTTTACATGAATTATCTCATTGAAACCTTTCAGTAGCCCCACACAAAAAGGTATTATCCTATTTTACAGTTTGGCAAACCAAGGCATAGAAGGGTTAAGGAACTGGCCCAGAGTCATACAGTGAGTAAGTTGAGCAGCTGGGATGGAAACCTGGCCCCTCTGACTCACAGGCTGGATGAGGGTGAAGTGAGTGAGGCAGGGCCATGCAAGTATAGGGCCAGATCCTGTCTTTACTTAAAATTTTGATATTCTGTTCATTATGGATTTTTTGCATTAATTTTTTTTAAATATTGCATTAAAATATTATTTATCTTGGTTCCTGAGTCTTTTGGTGCCCTTTTATATTTTGTGCCCTCACTTGCCCCACCCTAGTCTGGGCAATGCAGAGTAGAAGGGAAGGGAATGGACTGTGTACTCAACTGCCTGGGTTTAAAATAGCGATTCTGTCACTTGATGGCATAACTTGGTTCACTTACTTAATCTGTTTGAGTCTCATTTACCCTATCAGTAAAATGAGAATAGTAATTGCACCCACATTGTAGATCAGATGAGATAATTAAATAATTAAATTTGTGAAGGGCTCACCATGAAAATAAACGCCCAACTAGGTTATTTGTTACTTTATTGATTTTGTTATTCTTTCTGAGGCTGCTCCGGTATAAGCTTGGTTCTTGATGAGGAGGGGGACACAGGAGCAGGAAAGACGGCACTTCTGCCTGCAGCATCTCAGGAGTGTGCTGATTGGCTGTTATGGGAGGAAGAATTGGATGCTGGGCTCATTGAGCCTTGAATCCTATCCAAGGTATTTTCTCCCCAACAGGTCGTCCATGAAATCCGAAACTACCCTTACCCTCAGCTTCACTTCCTTGCTCTCCAGGGACTGAATCCCAGCAGACACACCTCCGCCGTGCGGGAGAGCTATGAGGTATGTTTCTCTGTCTGGGAACCCTCCTGCCAGCCTGGCTCCAACTGGGTTGGTGGAGATGCCATTATTGTTCATCCTCTCCTATCCCTTCTCCCTGCTGGTGAATAGGGCATGGGCACAGGGGAAGCCTCAGGCTTGAAAGTAAGAGAGAGAAAAAGAGAGATATTGTGGTCTTTCAGCATCTGACCAGCTCTTCCCAGTGGCTATGTGAATGCTTCCTGCTAACAAACATCTCTCAGTGCCCCTCCTCCTTATTGTGTGTATGTGTGTGTTTGAGCGTGCCCAGGACACACATCCACATTTTTCTCTTTGCAGGAGCTGCTGCAGCTCGAGGACAGGTTGGGAAATGTGACTCGGGGAGCTGTACAGAACACCATTGAGAGGTTCACCTTCCCCCACAAGTACAAGAAGGTGAGTCTGCCAGCAGGTCAGCCTGCACAGTTGGGGGGGGTGGGGAGTATGAGTTGTCTAGTTGACCTTGGCCTTGTTGTCCACCGAGGGGCACAGCCCAAAATCTAGAAGGCTTTGCTCTGGTTAGATGCGCTGAAGTTGCAATACCTTCCCAGGGTCTTCTCTCTTGCCTCTGGCAGGTGTGACCAGGAGGGAAGACAGGGGAGGGGGGGCGGGCCTCTCATCAGTAGAGGAGGAAGGCTGGGTATGTGTCTGTGCATATGGACTTGTGAGTGGGTGTATTAGCTAGGAGTGCAGGCATATAAATGTTTGTGTTTGAATGAGGTGGGCAAAGGGAACACCTGCACTGAAGGCTAAGATTTGCCTTAGAAAAGATTTCCAGGTCCAATCTCACATGAACAAATGGGCAACTAAGGCTCCAGAGGAGGGGTTTCCAATCCTGCCTGAGCATCAGGATCACCTGGGGAGCTTTTAAAGCCACAGACTCACAGCCTCTACCCTATGCCTATAGAGGTAGATGCTGCAAGGTAATTGGCCGGGAATCTGGGGTAGATTTAAGCCCGGGAATCTAAATTAAAAATTAAAAAATTTTTAATTAAAATAAATAAAAAATTTTGGAAGCAACCAAGATGTCCTTCAATAAGTGAATGGATAAACAAACTGTGGCACATCCATACAGTGGAATATTATTCCATGATAAAAAGAAATGAGCTATCAAGCCATGAAAATACATGGAGGAAACTTAAATGCATATTTCTAAGTGAAAGAAGCCACCCTGAAAAGGCTGCATGCTGTTTGATTCCAACTATATATCATTCTGAAAAAGGCAAAACCAGAGACAGTAAAAAGATCTGTCGTTGCCAAGGGGCTGTGGGGGAGGGAGGGAAGAATGAAGAGGTGGATCACAGAGGGTTTTGAGGGCAGTTAAACTATTTTGTATGGTACTGTAATGATGGACACATAACATTACACGTTTGTCAAAACCCGTGGAATGTACAATGCAAAGAATGAACCCTAACATAAATTAATGGACTTAGTTGACAATGGTGTATCACTATCAGTTCATCAATTGTAACAAATGTACCACACTAAAGCAAGGTGTTAATAATAGGGGAACCTGTGTGTGTATTGGGAGGAGGAGGAATATGGAAATGCACTGTACCTTTTGCTCAACTTTTATGTAAACTAAAACTGTTCTACAAAATAAAGTCTGTTATAAAAACAAACAAACAAATAATTTTTAAATTTCTCCCCTCCTGGAGGAGTTAAAAACTTGACAAGTGTTGAGAAACTTGGAACAGGAACATGCTCATCATGGTCAAACCAGAGCCTATCTTTACCTTCTCACGAGGCCCCAGGATGCATGGTTGAGAGCACTAGGTGTTGGAGTGAGACAGGGCCAGTTTTACTACTGTCTCAGTCAATTCAAGGTGCTGTAACAAAATACTACTGACTTGGGTGGCTTAAACAACAGACATTTATTTCTTACAGTTCTGGAGGCCAGGAAGTCCAAGATCAAGGCACCTACAGATTTGGTTCTTGGTGAGGGCTCTCTTTCTGACTTGTAGACAGCTGCCTTCTCTCTGTATCCTCACATGGTGGAGAGAGGAAGCTCTGGTGTCTTTTCCTCTTGTCTTAAGGGCACTAATCCCCTGATGGGTGGCTCCACCTTCATGACCTCATCTAAATCTAACTACCTTCCAAGGGCCCCACCTCCTAATACCATCACATTGGGAGTGAAGGCTTCAACATATGAATTTGGGGGGGACACAGACATCTAGTCCATAACCACCACTTACAGCTGTGTAACTTTGGACAACTTACTTGGCTTTTCTAGCCCCTCCCCTGCCCTTTTTACTGTAAAATGGGAAAGATATATTAGTAGCTACATAAGGGGTGCTCTGGGGATTCAGTGGGCAATGCAAGTACACAATTTAGCGTGGTGCCTGGGACCTGGTGAGTGCATAGGAATGGCGAGCTGCTCTCACCTTGAGATGGGGCTCATGTGTTCTAGGCTTGCCCAGGTGCCAGTGGCGTCAATGTCAAAGACCGTGAATCTTGCTCTCTGCAGCTCCTCATGGAGGAACTGGATTTATCCATAAGTGATTTTACCAACATTTGTTATCTATTATGTGTCAGCCATGGATAGTATGTTAATAGAGGAAATGACAGTATTTCAGTAATGAAGGCTGTCATTTCCATGGAGAAAATGGTCATTCTCTGGAGAGAGAGCTTTGAGCTATTGGAGAAGAGCACGGAGGGAATGAGGCGTGTTCAGGAGCCAGGAGCAGCTTCTACTTCCCTGTCTGGGGCCACATGCTTCACCTGCCACCATTTCAACAGGTCAGGAGGAGATAAGGAAGAAAACCAAACACTAAGAATGAAAAACTAAAATGGGTTGAACCAATGAGATAAAGAATCAAGCTAAAAAATTATGAGAATAAAGAAAGAATTAGTGGAATAAAAATATTAGAAATAAAGAATAAGAGAAATAAAGAATGAGAAATGATCAAGTCTAGGACCCAAATGAAATGTGAAAAAAAACTTTAAATATTTAAACTGAGAGTAAAATAATATAAAACAAAAAGGATATTTTTAAATGGTAATGATAGGAAAAGAACAAAAAATATAGAAAAAAATATATATAGTCAAATAGAAAAATATGAAAAGAATAAAAATTAGGAAAAGATATGAAAACAACATATAAAATTAAAATCAATAACATCAAAGTGAAAAGCAAATGTTATTGAAAATGAGAAGGTAAGGGGAAAAGGGATAAAATAAATACTAAATGAATAAATGCTGAAAAAGATATAGTTAAAAGTTGCATACATAATGAAAAGAGAAGAGAAAAACCAGAAGACCTAAAAGACTAAAAATACAAAAGAGGAAATAGGATAAGATTTAAAAAGAGAATAATTTAAAGAAATGTAGACCAGACATAGAAAAACAAGGTAAGAATATTAAGCTAAAATTAATTTATTTAATTTGTTATTTATTTTAATAATGTAATAATAAATATTTTATTTAATTAATTTTATAATTATAATTTTATAAAAATATAATAATAAATATTTTGTTTATTTATTTAATTTATTAGCCATAAAAATGAAATCATGAATAATAGTGGGGAAGAAAACAATAGAAAACAGGCAAGTAGTTGCGTCTTAATGGTTTCTTTTATAGAACATCCCTTTTCTTGCAGGGCCAGCTAAAAGAAGGTCACTCCTCCAGCCAACACAGCTGGGCTCTTAGGCAGGCAGATCATCATGACTCCATTCATAGTCAAAAGCCATGACAATTATGTGGGACTGTGGATGTACTTCTGGTTTTCTGGATTCTAGATAAGGCGATACCTATTGTAGTAGCCTTACATGGTTTGTGATGGGATATATAGGGCACAAGGAGGCTGAGAGCAGAAGGAATAGATTTTCTTGTATCTTCCAGCAAGGTGACAATATTCCCCAGACTACATCAGACTAAGGGACTTCAAAGCTTAGGACTAAGGATCAGAGTGGGGAGACCTGGCATCTAGGGCTGGCCCCAAGGTCGTGGTCATTCTCTGGGTGGCCTTCGTCTGGTGACTCCCGATTTTTCTCTTGGTCAAATGACCTTTAAGTCTGCTTATGCCTGGAGAGGAGACAGAAGGGCTAATTTTCTTCACATGGGTGTTATCAGACTGTTTCACTGCACAGCATGGAGAGGGGCGCATGAAAGGTGGGCTGCTTTCATTCACTGATTACATTCCTTCACCCCCAGAATATTTATTAAGCACTGGTGATGTACCTCTGCTTGGCCAAGTGTGGGGCAGTGCCTAAAGAAGAGTGAGCCATGGTCTACACCATCTAAGACTTAGAACTTTCTCCTTAGTTGTTAACTATATTCAAATAATTATCATAGAATTTGAAACAGGACAGTTAAAGTCAATAAGTTTAAACAGAGTGCCCGCATGATGTCTCACCTCGTGTTGGAACTGTGCCTATCTTAGAGGAACTTGCTGGATAGGAAGAGAAATCTAACAATATAAAATAACAGTGTGGTACAAATTACAGATGTAATGCCAAGTTGAGGAATTTTGCCTTCGTCTAGTAATGAATGAATAAATGAATATGCATTAGTGAGTGAAAGGAAGGAAGGCAGGAAGGAAGGAAGGGAGGGAGGGAGGGAGGGAGAAAGAAAGGAAAGAAGAATGGATGGATGGATGGATGAATGGATGGATGGATGGATGGATGGATGAAGTATGCCAGACCTGAAAGTGGAGGAAGAAGCCTGGAGGCAGAGATCTAGTTTGGAAAGGGTGTAAGGAGGAGTGAAGAGCACGAGGGGAACAGAAAAGGGAAAGCTGTTTATGCACAGCCATTGTTTTGCAAATGGTTGATTCATTAGGTACCCAATTCCTTTCCAAACTCTATGCCCCTAGGACAGCATAAACTTTATGTCTGGGAAATAAATTACATGAGACAACAAAAGGCCAACTTAACTTGGCCTCTTCCTCCCTTGGCTTTAACACTCTGTATCCTGCAGCAAGGAGGAAGGTTGGGAGGAGGCAGGGAGAAGGGTCTGGGAAGAGCAAAGGAGTCTGGGTGTTACTTAGGAACTTAAAGAGACTGACTCACAAGGAAGAGGAGGCTGCAAGGGACTGGGAAGCTGTGGATGAAAGACAATGGCCACCAGGTGAGTCTGCTCCAGGTAACGAATGCTCTTCCTCTGCTTCTCGTAGCGAAGACCCCAGGATGGCAAGGGCAAGAAGGAAGAGGGGGAGGAGTCAGACACAGATGAGAAATGCACAATCTGTCTGTCTATGCTGGAAGATGGAGAAGATGTGAGGTAAGAGGTTGGACTCTTCCATTCTATCTTGGGTGTTGGTGATCACTCCTGTGCTATGTGTCAGGGGTGGGGGTGCTTGTTTGCTTGTAGGTGTATGTGTGAGAGTGTGCCAAGTGTGCCATAGTGTGCTTTGTGGTTGTTCTAGGAACATTCTAGATGTGTGGTGCCCATGGGTGTGGACTCCTGGACACGAAGTGTAAGAGAACAGAGTGCTGTTTGGCCTGGATGGCTCTAAGACAAAGTCATGGCTTTGTTGCAGGCTGAGCTGAAAGGGCTGTATGGGGAAGGGCTTCCGTGCACAACTTCCCATCCCAGCCACAGCCTCACTCCATGACAGGCCTCCCAAGGCCCTCTTTGGCCAATCCTCCAGTGGTCCCGGGTATGGGATCCTGAGCCTCTCAGTTGCCTGTATCCCTCAGCTCCTGGCACAGCCCCAGGCACCTTCCCTCTGACCACTCCTCTGCCTCTCCCTCCTGTCTTCCAGGCGCTTACCCTGTATGCATCTCTTTCACCAACTATGCGTGGACCAATGGCTCGCCATGAGCAAGAAATGCCCCATCTGCCGAGTGGACATTGAGACACAACTGGGAGCCGACAGCTGAGGGAAGAATTAGCCAGTGGACGCCCCATTTTCCTTCACCAGGTCCCCCCACGGCCATAGCCCTTGCAGCCAAACTTTGCCTTCTGAGCCATTTGATGTAGAGGATAAGCCTGCAAGCACATTTTGTGGAAAGAGGAGTTGGTGGTATCAGTGTCTGAGGGAAAGGAGGGGGTGGGGGGAGGACCCACCCATCCAGAATGGTGACTGCCCCCATCTGCCTCGCCTCATGGGAGGGAGGGAGCTGGCCGTGCCCGGAGCAGGGGTGGGAAGGGGGGGCCCACGCTGCTGAGAATCTTGATGTGATCCTGAAGATCCTAGCTGATAGACCGGCCCCTCAATCCTGTCCTTTGAAGGATTGTATATATACCTCTCGACCACGTAGAAACCATGTAGGGGTCTCTAGCTATTTCTGTGGATGGCAGCCGGAGCATGTTAGCTTAAGAAAAATGTTGTGTGTGGTGCTCTAGTCATCTTGTGGTGGACATGTCGCTATTACCGAATTCGCACCAAATATTTCTCATTGAGTTTCTTGTTTTGGTGCCTGACTGAACCAACCAACGACAGCCCAAATCTTCCCGTCTTTAGGAGAAAAAAGGAAAAAGGAATCAAAGGTGGAAAAAAAAAGCCAAATCCTGTTTACGGTGAAAAAGGATTTTTTTTCACCCAGGTTGGGAGGCGGGAGGGGGGTTCTCGTTTTGTTTTTGGTTTTGTGTTTTCCTTTGCTTTTGTTTTTCTCATGTTTACAGTGCATGGAGTATGGAGAGGGGCATCTGGGAAAGGGCAGAACTGGAAAAGGAGCAGAGGGGGGTCTTCAATGGGCCTCTGAGGGGCTCAGCCGAGGTTGGGAAGGCAGAGTTTGAGTAGGTGAAGAGGAGAAGTCTGTCTTGAAGGAGGGCCCCAAGTTTCGGAGCCGATCTGCTGAGCTCCAGCCATCCCTCTGGTTCCACACTGAACCAGGATGGGGCCACCCTTCAGCAAGAGTTGCCCGGTGTTCTCAGAGCCAGGATGCCCCTGCTCATGCCAACTTCTTCCTTTTGGCTGTGCTCATGCCCTGATACAAAGAGGCAATTTGGCCACTGCCTCCCTATGCAAAAAAATAACCGTATGCTGAAAATAAGATAGCATAGGTGATGGACACTTGGTCTTGGCCAGAGTACTCTCCACTAGCACTCAGGGGCTGAGGTCAAACTCCGTGGACCTTGAGGAGGACCTTCAGCTTCCTTTGGGACGTCTCAAATCCTGATAGAGTCCCTCCCAGATGGCCCCGGCCCTGAGACTGTGTTGGCTGGGTTTGGGAGGCCCTGTGTCCCTAGCTTCTGGCTCTTTCTCTGACTCTTTGATAACCTTGGGCAAGTCCATTTCTTTCTCTGTGCCTCAGTTTCCTTCTCCCTAGAGTGGGGAGAAACAACAGTGCATCCCCATTTCCACTTCCTCTACCTCACCTAGATGTTGTGAGGATTAGTAATATCTGCCCAATGCATTCTCTGCTCTCTCCTGGGAAGCCCCTTGGGGTTTAGGGATGAGGGGTGGTGGGAGAGACAGACCTGGAAGTTCCAAGTGGCACCACGCAGTGTGTCTTTCTGCACCACCTCACAATTTTTCTGAACCTCAAAGGGAGCAGAGATGGGAGGACAGAAGAATAGAGATGGGAAAATCCACCAAATTCCAACCCCAACCCAACTTTCCTTATCCACATGTGGAAAACACCAGCTCAGCTGGAACTCTGCTCTCTTTCTTTGCCCCTCTCCCTCCTCCTCTCCCAAATTTGCACTGCCCTCAAAGCTTCCCTCCCCTCACCCCTTACCCCAGTCTCAATGCCCTTCTATCAATAAGAGAAGACTAAGAAGGACAAGATACTTAACACATACATGAAGAAATTCCGTAAGGTTAAGGAAATCTGAGTCTGCATTGCTGCTAGAAAGGGGAAAACGAGGACCAACGGGTAAAAATGACTGGGAGGCAGATTTTGGCTTGAGATAGAACCTTTGAGCACAACCGGAGGTGTCAAGTGGAAGGATGGCTGCTCTGCACACCTGCAGGCAGAGAGTGGGGGACATGGCTTCTGCTGGGAGGGCTACTCAAAGATCTTCCTCAGACTAAGGCAATGTTGACTGAGGTGCTGGGAGAGCCAATAGCAAAGAAGATGATATCCTGCCTTGAGGAGCTAACAGTCTAGCTGAGGAGCCAAGACACGTACAATAGTGCAAAAATGGTGAATAGTCTGCTTCAGGGTTAACAGCAACGAGCATTACATTGTCCCATTTGGTGATTCCAGAGTGTGAACAGTGTCTCCTGAGCTAAAGGCTGGAAACTCCACCAGTGGGGACAGTACTTCTGAGTCAGGATTTCAGAGTAAGCTTGGAATTCTCCCAACCCTGCTTGGACCCAGAGGCAGCCAAGATGATCTAGGGAAGGTCACTCCCCTCTTGGTCTCGGCTTCTGCTCTTCTCTCTGAGACTGGTTTGAAAGGCCAGCAGGTACAGGGGGTCAGTGGGGTGGCCAGATGGAGGGAGAGCTGGTGTCTTGGGATCCAGTCTTGGCTCTTCACTGACTAGGTGGCCCATGCTGGGAACCCCTCTTTGTGTCTGTGGGCCTCAGTTTCCTCAGCTGTAACACAAGGAGGCTGGATTGGAGGCTTGCTAAATTTCCTTCCAACACTCACATTCTCTGATCCTCCCTAACATCAACACATCTTTCAAGTCGGTAGAGCTGTGTGCCAACTGAACTATTGAAAATGACTTTCTGTGGACACCAACATCTGTTTCAGAGGCTGAGAGTGGGGTGTGGTCCCCTCCTTCCTCCCCATTCTCTGCAGGCTCCCTGAGTGCCCCAGGCTAACATTAGGCACTGACTGGGGTGGGGGTCACCTAGAGCGGGAGAGATCAGCTGCTGACTTTGGGGGTAGATCCCAAAGCCCCCCACTTCCCCATCTTTCTGGGGCCCTTGTACTCTGCAGGTGGGTCCAGGAGGTGACAAGGACTCATGCTCCTCCCAGCTCCCGGCTTCCTTAGCCGAGCAGCCGGGCAGCCATCTGGGTGAGAGGAGAGGAGAGAAGGCTGTGCTTCTGCTCCCATGAAGCCCTCTTCGCCAGTTGTCCGTGAGCCTGGGAAGAGTGGAGAAGAGGCAGGCTCAGGCCTCAGCATCTCACACCCACCACCTCCAGGAGAGGAGACCCCTGGTAGTCCTCCTGCTCAACTCAAGGGACTCCAACCCTTTCTTGACTGAGACGCATGAGTGCCTTCTGGGGCGAGAGCTGCCCCAGGGTTCAAGTTGGGCCTCCTAGCCACAGCCCTGGCGGCAGCAGGTGCACCGAGGACGCCAATCAATGAAACCAACGCCAGGAGCCCGGCTGGCGTGGGCAGAGGTCGCCGGAGGGCCGCGGGGCTCCTCCACTAGCCGGGACCCCCTCGGGCCCTGAAGCCCTTGCCCACCACCTGTGGCAGGACTCAAGCTCCTCTTCTATGTTCCTAGCCTCCGTGCAAGTATTCTTAACTCTTTACGCCTAATGAACAAGCACAGTTTTTTCAATGGTGAAGAAAAAGCACCAGATTTTTTTTTCTTGAAGAAATCCCCCAAACCCTCCGCCTGCCGGTGGGACAAACACTCCCCGTGTGGGGCTGTAGCAACGTCTGTCAGGTCCCCCCTCGTGTTTCATCTCCTGCGCGCGTAGAGCAAATGCTAGAGCGATTTCAGCTGATAGAAAAACAAAAATGAAAAAAAAAAACACAAAAAACAAAAAACATGGCACGTTGCTAGTTTACAGGGTTTTGTGAGTTTAAATGCCTTATATTTAACAATCATAATTTATGACTAACTTGTAGATATCGTGGGTTCTTATTTAATTATTTTTATAGTTGTTTTGCATTTTTAATTATAATTTATTTATTTAGAAAGGATACTAATTTTTTTTATTACTCCTATTACCTCATTTTGGCGTTGTTTCTGGGAGTGGAATGCTTTGCATGCATTGGTACGATGACAAACAACTACGAATACAAAAAAAAATTTAAATAAAATTCTGCGAACTTTATTTCGTCCAAACTATCAGGGTGTGTGATTGCAAGCTGTCCTACTGTGGTGCTGGCCTCTTGGGATACATTCCATACGAAATGCAAACCTTGATTCTGTATGCTGTGATCTAGTGAAAAACTCCAATATAGTGACTGTATTTAGCACATATATAAATATAATTTGCACTCGTCAGCAGACTGGGGTAATCCTTTCACTTGCTACCCTTCCCCACCCAAGCCCCACCATCATTAACCTGTTTTTCCTTCTTCCTTGGCCCTTGCCTCAACCTCCATCCTCTGAAGAAGGTCCGAGGGCACTAAAGGTCACTCTCTCCACCTGGCCTCCAAATCTCTCTGCTTCCAGAATTAGGCCCTTTGGACATGACCAGCAGGAGCATTTGAAAGCCAAAAAGCCTGATTTATTAAAATTAGGCTGGACTGGGGTTTTCAGACCAGCTCTACTGTAAATTTCCCAGTGACCTTGAGCAAGTCACTTGGCCTCCCTGAGTCTCAGTTTTCTGGAGTCAGGGGGGTGAGCTGGAGGATCTCTAGGGTCCCTCAGACTCCAATAGAATATGACCTAAATCTGGGGGGAGACCGCCATGCTGTGCCATCTTACCCTCTCAGGAGAGAGAAGAGGGAAGGAGAAAGGCTGGAGGGAGGAGGGAAGGAGAAGAAAAAAAAAAAGGAGAGGAAGAGAGTGGACTGAGAATCTATCCAGCGGATTTGCTGGAGGAGACATCCGGAAGGGTTTTCGTCCTTTTATATGCAGCATCCTGTGGGCGACAGAGAGGCAGATTAGGCGGATGCATCCCTGGACACGGGACATGCACTTTTACAAGGTCATTTGGAGAGTGAGCTGAAATTCACATCTTGTTAGATAGGGGGATGGGGGAGGCAGAATATAAGCCCCAAACCATGGTGTTTGGGATTGGCACTCCAGTTCCGTCATCTCTTGGAGCATTTGTTGTTGAGGCATCACCCTTGACAATAGGCTGGGACACAGATTTTGGACTCATGGTCTCTCCTCCCCAGCATCTCCTCCTTCACCCTCTGCCGTTGCTTCATGGGGGCTGTGGACAGGAGAGCTGCTATGGAGGATGGGATGGGGTGGGCGCTCCAGTCTCCCTGCCCCCGAGAAGGAGTGCTAGGGGAGGGTTTGAGGAAGCAGTGGCCACAATGGCTGGCACAGCAGTAAGCTCAGATGCCTTTGAGCCAAAAGGAGAGGAGGTCCATGTACCTAGGAGAAGCTTCTGAGCGGGCTCGGACCCCAGCCGGGAGTGGGAGGACCACTGCCGTGCTCTCTGCGTGTCTGCCTCCCCCTTCCTCCCCTCCTTCCCTTCCTTTCCAGGTCATCCTTCCCTCTTGCCTCTTGACATCACTGCCTTTACCTGGTGGAGAAGTCCACCCTCCACATGAGGCCCCCTGGGATGGTGCTGATGGGGGAGGAAGCAGAGGCCCAGATTTGCCACACTGCCTGGCCAGGCTTGCAGGAGGGGCTGGGCTGTGTAGGGTCCCTAAGCGCCAACTTTGCTCTGGCTGGTCTATGGGTCCCATTCCCTGGGCTTCCTGCCTGCTGCCTGCCCAGCTTCCCTTTCCGCCTCTGCCCTGGAGCCTTGTCCTCTTGTTTTCCTTGGAGGCGGCCTGTGGAGTCGCCCACGGAGGTGTATGACCCCCACACTGCCGGGCCTGGCAGACACTGCCCCCTTGGTAGGGCTCCTGGACAGACATGCCTTATGCTGCTCTGCAGGGTCAGAGTGGGAAGGGGCCCTTTGCCCTGGCTGGCCTGTACCCCTCCCCCCAGCCCCACCCCTGGCCTTGGATCTGGCTCATTTCTCAGCTATGGAGCCTACAGCACCAGGCCCTCCAGGGGGTAATTTTGTTGCCCCTGGTAAGTGAAAGGATTATCCTCAGTGTTGATTGTCCTTTTTTGTAATCCTCCTGCTGTTCTGTTCTGTTGTGCTGTGCAACATTTTGCTACATAGACTATTTTATAGCAGAAAGCTAGAAGAATATTTATTATGAATATTAAAGCAATAGTGCACCAATGAAAAGGCGGAGACATTAGGAATTGTGTAAATGCTTAGATTCACTTTCGGTGGATTTTTTGTACTTTATTTATAACTAATAAAAATGAACTGCATTGCTAACTACACCTCATTTGTGCAGGGTGCTTATTTCTATGCAGACCCAGGGCAAGTCTGGAGAAAGCCTCTTACAGACCTGTTCCCCACCCTTTTTCCTCATCCTCTCGCCCTGTCTTTCACCTGTTTCCCTCTCCCCTCACCCCCTCCTCTTCCTTCTCATCCTCCTCTTCCTCTGCCCATTCCATCTCCTCCTCCTCTCTTATCTATTATTCTCTTTTACCTCTTTATCGCTCAAAGAATCAGTTCCATATTGTGGACCATTCATCTAATTAACCTGTTCCTTAAACTTTAGTTTATGGGTCTTAAATGGGAAATTTCCCACTTTTGATCAATTTCAAATGTAACCTCTTGTTTTGAACGGGAGGGCCCCTCAGTTTCTCTGTAGGAGAGAAGGAATTTGATCTTCCACAGTTGGTGTGGATTTCTTATTCCTTTGTAAGAGCCCAAACTCAGATTCTCTGTGTTGTCTTGAGTCTGTTCTTAGTGTGGGGGTCAGTGAACTGAAAGATGGCTTTCTTTCATAAACTGTGGACAGAACCCATATTAATGAACTTTTTTTTAAGTATTGGATTTTTTTAGAGCAGTTTTAGGTTTACTGAGAAATGAACAGAAAGTACAGAGAATTCCCATATACTCTCTTGCTACCACCCCCAGTTTCTCCAATTATTAATATCTTGCCTTAATGTGGTACATTTGTTACAATTGATGAGCCAATATTGATACATTATTATTAACTAAAGTCCATAGTTTACATTAGGTTACTGAATGTTTAAATCCCTAGTTCTTCTTTAAGTGAGATGATCCTAAACGCCGTCTGTAGCTTTCCACGTATTTCCATCTACGTCTCCTACCATCCATGACCAGGGCTCCTTAGTCCTTGCCCCACCACTAACCAGTCTGTGGACGTGGGAAAGATACTCCCCTTCCCTGGTTTTGCCAACCGTAACAATGCGAATGGTAGACTAGGCTCTTCCAGCTCCAACATTCCACAGGTCTCTATTTATAGGCCCTGCCTCCCTCTGTTATCCTTGTCCATTTAATCTCTGTTTACACTTACACTGGAGGTGACCCTGCGAGGAAAGGCCTGGGTGACTTTCACATGGGGGGAGAGGGGTGGAAGGAGTAATTCTCTTGCCCCAATTTTGTGCCCCCCACAACACATGGGCAAAGGGCAGCCTTCCTCATCTCCACTCCCATCCCTCAACCTTCCCATCTCAGTGCCCAGGAGGAAAGAGATTTCTCAGAAAACATCCAGGCTCCCACTCTGCTTAAACCCTGTGACTCCCAGTCACCATGAAGACCCCCAGGAGGTTAGGAGGAACAGCGTCTGTCTGCAGTAGTCAATGCTCTCCAGACAAACACAACCAAAAGGAGATTTATTATTAAGAAGAATTGGCTCACGTGATTGTGGGGGCTGAGCAGTCCCACAATCTGCCGTCTGCTAGCTGGAGGCCCAGGAAGGCTGGCAGCATAGTTCCAGTCTGAGTCCAAGTCCTGAGAACCAGGGAGCCGATGGTGTAAAGCCCAGTCCAACAGCAGGAGAAGACCGATGTCCAGCTCCAGCAGGCAGGTAGGAAGGGGACAAATTCTCCCTTCCTCTGCTTTCTCTTCTATTCAGGCCCTGAAGGCATTGGACGATGCCCACCCACTTCGGGGAGGGCATCTACTTTACTGAGTCCACTAACTCAGATGCTCATCTCATCTGGAAATACCCTCACAGACACACTCAGAAATGATGTTTAATCTGGGCACCCTGTGGCCAGTCAGGTTGACATATAAAGTTAACCATCACACTAGCCTCACCTCACCCCCAGGCCTCTTGGAAGTCTCCCAGGAGCACCCCCCATCCCCCAGCAACCCAGCACCCATCACGTGCAATAGGACACCTCGCTTCTTGTTCTCGGCTTCCCCCCAGCACTCTCCATTCCTGAGAAGCCCGTACCGCTCCTGGGAAGTAGGAGACAAGAACCTCCTCTTGCCAGGGCATTTTCCTCTCCCCACTCCCCTTTGCCCTAGGTGGCATGCCCTATTCAGCAGCCTTATCTTCGGCAAATAACACTCCTTCCCCACACTTGCCCTGCAGTGCTGAGCACCTTCTGTCTGGGAACCTCCCCCTTGTCCCCACAACCAGATGGAGCAGCCGTTCCTTCATCTGTGTTGTATTTTGAGCTTCCATCTAACATTTCCCTTGAGGAAAAGCCCTGCCCTTGGGCTTCCTATGCCACCTGCCAGCCGTGTGACTTTGGGGAGTTACTTAAACTCTCTGTATTTCAGTTTCCTCATCTTTAAAACTGGATAATAATAGCACCTGCCTTGTAGGTCTTTATGAGGATTTATTGAGCTAATATGTGTGAAGCAATTAACACGTGTCTGGAACATAGTAAGCACTGTATGAATATTAACTATGATGATGATGATTTTTTTTTAAAAAATCCCTGCTTTCCACAGTCCTTCTCCTTGGTCCTCTCGTTCTCCCCTCCCCTTCCTTTTCGTAGAGAGTTTCCCAGGCCCCATCAATGTCTACTCTTCCCCTCTTGCCATCCCAGGCTATGGTCAACTTCCAGCAACTGCCTGTCCAGTAGGAGAGTTGGTGGCAGAGGCCTCAAAACCAAGACTTCTGGAATGACTGCTTCATGATAGTTTTTCCCGCATTCAGCAGAGATTCTAGAAGAAAAGCCACATTGAGGCCTGTAGAGTGGAAGTACAGAACCATCTTCCCTCCATCTCGTAAGCAACACCGCCTCCCCCACCATCCAGGTGTGGCTCCTCAACCTTCCCCTTTTAAATGTAAGGCTAAAATGCTCTTTCCTCCCTTAAAAAGTCATTCACTCTCCAGACCCATCTGTCCCAAACCTCCTTCTTTCCTGTAGGTTCTATTTACTTCCAATGTCCAAGGCTGAGGTTCCCCTACTGGTCCTCTTAAGCCCCCTTATCTTGCCCTGTCTCAGGGCATTTGGGTATCTGCGAGTGGTTGACACCTGGTGCCACGCTCTGCCAAGGGGCCGAGAAGTAATGGGGGTCCCTGTTCAGGATGGACATACAGCACTAGGAGTCTTCAGGAAGTGGGGCATCCATAGTACTTCTGACCTCCTCCACTTGGAATCCACATAATCAGAACTCAGAAGGGGTGTATCTGAACTGGGGTGTTTACTTTTATCAAAATCTTGGAAGAAAAGTGTTGTTCAGCCAAAGAGCTGAGAAAATAAGATTGGAAGGCTTTCGCTTAAACTACTTAAGAGCAAAAGTATTTTTTAGACTTGGTGCAACAGTTTGTATGTAAATAGCTTGTGCTAATTGCAAATGAGTCTCATCTTTTCTTTGATGTAGACCCCCAGGGATATTTATTTGCAAATACTTTGTTAGCAGTTACTGGAAAGCAATACAATTAAGGTTCTCTCCAAATATTCTTTAATGAAGACTTGTCTCTAAATCAGGAGAGGGAAGATGGAGCTGATATAAAACCTTGTCGCTCAAGAAGCCATCCTTATAAGGAAGAACTTTCTAACAATGTGAGCTGTCAGTGCCATGGGGGTTTGGAGAGGGAATGAGCAGCTCTGGCAAGGACTGCAGGAACTAGAAGGGAGGTGCTGGGGGAGGGAGAAACCTTTCCTTCCTTTATTTTCTTCCCGCTGAGCCCTAGTGAGGGGCTCTGTCTTGGCCGGAGGAGAGGTGACACTCCAGCACCCCTGCCCGTGGCCCACCGTCCCAGCAATGACCACGGGCTATGTCAGCAGCAGGGCATTGGAGTAAGACTGGTTCAGGAGGGACCTTCCCAAGAGAAGGGGTTTGATCACTGTCACCATGGCCAGTTGTTGGGTCTCAGCCTCGAAATTAGGACTGTTGGGGTACAGAGCATTGTGGGAGCTACAGGTAGAAGAATATCTTTCTGCTAGGGCCAAGACTAGGGTGAGGCAAGCGAGGTGCCTTGAGTGCAACATTTAAGGAGGCCTCACTCTCAGGTGCCAGCCCTGACTTTGCACGAGCCCGAGGCTGAGTGCTTCCTTAAACTTTGCACCCTGGGCTTCTTGCTTGCTTCACTTGAATCTCAGCTTTGCTTTCTGCCCTCGCCAAGAGGGGTATTCCTGTGATTGCCTGCAAGGAAGAGATGGGAATTGAAAGGTAAAGCCCAGACCAGGGGCAGATGGGGTGAGATTTGGAGAAAACACCCCTCATTCCTTCCTCAGGGTAGAGGGCAGGCATGGGTGCAGCAGCCAGCTGAGAGCAGAATGCAGCAGGGGGTCAGCCTTTTCCACTCTTCTGCCCAACAATCTTGTAAGCAGTTCTCCCTATTCGCCTATAGTCTCGGCACAGCGTGGGTGGAGGAAGGAGGACTGTAGGGTACGAACAATATAACTCACCAAGGGCCCCAGTAGCCCTTAAGGAAAGGCAGTACCCAGCCCAAAGAAGCTGGGCTGTGGAGATGAAACTTGACAGATGTTGAATTCTGCAAGACTCCCTGTCCCCCTTGCTATCCCTCTCTCTACCACCATGCACATCACCTCCCACCTCCTCTACAGAGTGTGAAGGGCATCAGAAGCCTAGTTCAAGTCCAGCTTTGCCCCTATAGGACCCTCAGTGGGTCAGAGACCCACTCGGGTCCTGAGTTTCCGTTCCTATATAGCAGGGAGACTGGACTAGCATGGGGCCTCATAACATGGTAGGATGGGGGGGTGGATGGGTGGCAAAGAGACTTCAAGTAGACGGGACAGTCCTAGCAGAGGCACAGCAAAGAGGACAGTATCTGTGGCATTGCTGGAGGGTAACACGCTGGGCATGGAGCCATGGGTAACTTGCCCACAATAGAGATGGCCCAGGTCCTGGGAACTTGGGGAACCAGGTGGGGAGTGGGAGGTGCCCTGTGGGTAACAAAGTGCACCTAAATGAACCAAAGGTATGACAGTTTTTATGGGGCTTTCACAGCAGTAGTTTCATCAGATCTTGACAAGTCCCCTGTGAGGAAAGCAGAGGAGGCAGGGCAGGTAAGGATGGAAGGAACGTTGGCTAAGGTCATGGAGTATGTCATCAAACCAGGCCTGCCCTATCCCAACAAGAGCAAGCAGACATTTATTGAACACATCAGCAATACAATGATAATATGAGGCTCCTCCTGTACCAATTTTGGCTGGATCACCAAGACAGTAGATGCTACCTTCCTCAGTGAGACCACACAGCACTTGCCAGAGGGCATGGCAGACAACTGTTTTGAACTTTGAACTGACCATCCTCCTCCAGATTATGACAGAAGATAGAGAGGCTGAGAAAGGGGCCATAGATACGAGGACAGGACATTCAGAAAGAGCTGTGGGTGGGCTGGGAGTACCCCCTTCTTTTATCCAAGGCTAGCGACTGGGGCTTCAACAGGGCTATTTGGAGAGAGGGATGTGTCCACCTCATTTGGACAGGATGCCCTGTCCACCTCAGGGCACACAGTGCCCTGCCCCATCCAGAGAAATCACAGGGATGAGAGATGGCTGGCCGGCTGCTGACGGCAGAGATGTGTGGCCTGAGTGCCCAGTTTGTCAGAGCAAAGGATGTGGAAGGACCTCTTATAATGGGTCTTAGATGCTAAACAAGAAGACAGAGTGGAGCGATGAAGGGACTGAGAAAGAGCCCACCCAAGTGCAGGCGAGAGGAGGGGTCCAAACACCCGCCAGTCCAGAAAACAAGACCCTTACCACACAGCACCCCTCCAAGAGGAAGCTGCCAGCTCCCTTCACCTCTCCTCCCTTCCCAGGAAGAGTGGGAAATGGTATCAGCAGGAAGGGGGAGCAGGGGTAAAAGTGCAAGGTGGAGAAAAAGGTGAAGCTGGCCCCACACTCACACACGCACATGTGGCTCACACACGTGCACACTCACACACTCACACACACGCACTCCTCCCTCATTTAGGTTCTCGCCTGTGACAGGAATGAGCTAGGGGATGGGAGGAGACTCAATTCTAAGTGTGACATTTTGGCCTTTATATTGGAGCTGGACATTTAAATTACAGAATTGAGATGGACTTTGTGACTTAGAGTGGTTGTTGGACTTGTTATGACCTAAGAGAGTCTAGAAAAATTGAGAGCCTTTCCTAAATTTTCTTTGGGGACAGGGGAAGAACCAGTTTCACGGAAAAGATACAAATAAAGCTGTTTAATGATTATTTCTCCTCCCATCCCCACCCCAGCCCCCTTGAGTCCTGCTTGTTCGACACGATGGACACACTCACCCTTCACCACAGGTGCTGGATTAAAACTGTCCGCATATTAACTCATTTAGTCCTCATAATAACCTAAGAGGTAGGTATTATCATTCTCTCTGTTTGACAGATGAGGAAACTGAGGCCCGAGACATGAAATAAAACGTGCCAAGGTCTCCCAGCGGGTGAGAGGCGGAGCAGGGACACAAGCCCAGGCAGGGGCAGGCTGCCTCCGAAGCTGCGCTTCCAACGGCAGCCTCGCCTTCCCACTCAGTCCACCCCCTGCAGGAAAATCAGAAGTCAGGTGCTGAATTTGGCTGCCTGATCCCTTTGTGACTGTCTATCAGTGAGGAGGGTAAGTGTGTATGCACACGCATGTGCATGCACGTGAGTGTGTGGTTTTCCTGCTGCCTCTCCATCAAGGTCACGTTCCCCTTGAGGGCAGCTCTCAGTCCACATTGCCCACAGAGAGCCACAGGTGATACATGATAAATAACCCTGATGCCCCCTCCTCCCCTCCCAGCCTGAGTGCAGCAGTAACCAGGCTTTCCAGGCCCTGTCCCCATCACCTTCTGCTCAGGTCTCCGGGTCTCGACTGCGTTATCACAGGCTGGGGCAACCAGTGGGCACCTGGTGATGCATTCTTTATAAAGTGTTGAAGAGGATCATGTACCTTTTCACAGGCTCATAAATCCCCCCAGCTGAAACACTTCCTCCTAATGTTTTCTCTGTTTGCCACTGGATTTATTGAAACTGGAAAAAAGGATGCATTTCTTAGTGAGCAGATGCCAAGATGAGTTCTTTGTGGGGTGTGGTTGGTGATAATTTAATTAGCCCAGCTTTTTTGGGAAAAAGGTGTTAATTAGTTTTTGCTTAAAATACACCATCTTGATGGCCTCTTCTTCCCCACTTCCATCCCCTGGGTGAAGCCCCAATTTCCCATCCACATCCAGTAGCAAGTCTCAGCCTGGTCACCACTATAATTGAAAAAGAAAATGCAAAAAGTTATTTTGGTGCAGCCAGGGATTATGACACACGTTGATGGATTCCTGTAGGTCCAGGAGACTGGGAAGGGGCAGGCCCCCGCAAATGGTTACCCACAGTGGACTCCGAACGACCATGAATTTCTGGTCCACAGTGCCACATGCCACCCTTCTGGCCCCCAGTCCCAGCTCTAGGAGGCTTTAGGAAATGACTGTTGACAGCCAAGGTTGGGGCAGGAAGGTGTAGTCAGAGCCTCCAGCCCCTTAGACAGAAGGAAAGAGGTCTCTCCAGGTGAGCCCGTCCCCCCGCTTCTTGTCCAGCCACCTGCCGCAGTTGAAGATGGTGGCCACTCCGGTGCTGGTGTTGGTGACCTCCACCTTCTCCACCAGCCAGCCCGAGTAGTAGCCACTACTGTCGTGTTCCAGGCGCACCTTGCGCAGCTCGCCCAGCTCCAGCGTCTCCAGGAAGAAGCGGTCGGTGCTGCCCCGCTCGAAGAGGTTGTGCATTTTCTGCTTCAGCTCCCGCTTGCCTGTGTCCCCATTGGCCCCAAAGATGGTCATGAAGATGTTGGCGTCTGTGCCCGCCCCGGGCTCGTAGCCTGTTGTCACAATGACCTCATACTTGACGGGCACCAGGCTCTGGACCTTGCTGGCAAAGCTCTCCGTCGTCTTGGTAACCTCGAATACCTTGAAGTACTTCCTCTTCCTCTTGAGGGGGATGAGGCAGTCGCAGTTGAAGAAATACCTGGGCAGGGAAAAGGAAGGAGGAAGCTCAGTGGACACCAGCCAAGGGTCATGCCCTCCCCCAGGACCCCTGGTCATCCATAAATGATTCCTTCCCCAGGTGACAGGATATTGGCTGGAAATGTCTGCATTAAAATGTGAGGATGGGTTCTTTATCTTAAAATTTGCGGTGAGTGGCATCTCCATCCTTCCAGTTGCTTCTTGAGTCTCGTTTTACTTTTCCCCTCACACTCTAGATCCAATCCACCAGCCAATTGCATTGACCCTGTCTTTAAAACAGATCTAGATTCAGCCTCCTTGAAGAACTATCCAGTCTCTCAGTATTTGCCTTGCTGCCCCTCTGCTCCAAGTCACCACCATCTTCCACCTGGAATATATCAGCCTCCTAGCTGGTGTCCCTGCTTCCTGCCACCCGCGGTCAATTCTCTACACAGCAGCCAAGTGACTCTGTGGACATGTAAGCCCAAGAATGTCATTCCTCTGCTCAGAACCCTCCGGTGGCTTTCCAGGTTAAGTAAAAACCACTACCTTACAAGGGCTGCAAGACCCTACATGATCTGACCCTCCTCCCAGTGTTTACCTTTCTGACCTTCCCCTCTAAGCTCATTCCACGCCACCATGCTGATCCCTTTGCTCTTTCAAAGGGACTTAAGAATGTTTTTACCCAGTGTTGTCACCTTCAGAGGCAGCTGCAGGATCCAGAGTGACAATCCCAGGCAAAGCCAAGGGGAAACATAACTACAGAATGTGTGCTCTCAAATCCCTTGAACTTGGCTGAGTTGAACTATGAGAGAGAGAGTGTGTGTGTGTGTGCACGCACATGTGTGTGCATGCACATACATGTGCTCATGGAAAGTACAAGGGGTAAGAGAAAGTCCTCTACTGAAGAAGCTACCATAAGCAGAAGTAAGTCCAAGGCCAAGATAAATGGTCTTGGACCAAAAAGTCCCCTCTCTACCCCAACCCCACACCCCCCCAATTTTAGCCTCTGGGTCATGGCAGTGAGTCCAATAACTATCAAGGAGGAAGTCAGAGGGCACGGTGGGAAAATGCTGCGTAGGGTGTGATGGGGCTTGGGGTCTGCCCAGCCCTGCCACCTACTGCCTTTGTGTCCTTGGGCAAGTCACACCCCTAACCTGGGCCTTGATTTTCCCATTGGCAACACTAAAGATTTGGGCTGAACAACTGCTGTGGTTTCTTCCCACTCTAAATCACTAATATTTCAATAGCTTTGGAAATAAGCAATCCTGGCACTGGCTGATGACTTCAAGGATGCAGCCCTGAAAGGGCGTGCCTAGTGCTGCAAAATCAAGCCCAATTTTAGATGAAAATTCATAACAGCAAAAAGAACTCGGTTTTCTGTGTGCTTACTAAATGCCAGGGCTTTGTATTCTTGCATCTCATTAACTCCCACAACAGCCCCGAAATGTAAGCGTCATCCCCCCATTTCACAGAAGGGGAAACTAAGGCTTGGAGAAGAGAAGTCACTGCCAAGGTGACCCAGAGCCAGGACCCAGAGCCAGCCTGCCTGGCCACCTGAAAAACCAGCCATTTAAAGACACTTCGAAGGAATTCCTTATTCTGTTTTGAGATCTGTCGTCCTCCAACTTATCACTTGATAAATCTGGATTGTTGTTACATATCACACTTTCTTAGAGGGGGATACACTCGCGTTCTTTGTTTAAAAATTCTCTTAAAACATATTTCTTTATGCAAATGCCCACTTATATACATAATTCTATATAAATGCACAAATCATGTGATCACATGCACGATTTTCTAAATGAGCTCTTTTTCTTTTCCTTTTGCTTGGCTCTCTATCTCCTTTTCTCTCTCGCCTCTCCACTTCAGCATCCCGCCGTCACCTCAGATAACCCATGTAACAGTGGCGCGTGTATCTTGCCAAATTTCCCTCCATTTCACCCAACCCTGCACAGACCTGCATAGACACAGATATACACGGGATGTTAGTGTTCCCCGTACAAAATGGCATCTTCCCATATCTTGCTTTCCTCACTCAACAACACTTCCTGGGAACTGCTCCAAGTCATCCGGTACATATTTAATCCATTATTCTTAACCGCTGAAAAATATTCCCTGGTGTCGCTATAAGGAAATGTTTTCTAATAGACATAATTTATAAGATCGCCAGAATGTGGGACCTCTGCGCTTTGTGGAGTCAAGACTCTAGCTGTGGAAGGACACACGCCAGGCCGTTGTGGAAATGGGCGTAGGGTCATCAGCAAGAATAAAGGCAAAAGCAGAGAATAATGAACAAAAAGAAATAAAATATATATAAAAACCTGGATGATATGATCTCATTTCTGTGAACAGTATGGATGTGAGATATTTAAAAATTGTCAGAGAGAATGGGGTCACCAGATGCTCATGTTGGCCGTCTCTGATGGGTAGGACTTTAGAAAATTTTTACTTTCCTGTATACACTTTTTTGTATTATTTGAATTTTTATAATGATTATGTATTATATATGATATTGCGATAAAATAATAAACCTGTTTTTGCTTTTAACAAAAGGAATAAAAGTTCCTCTGTGTGTCCTCCCACCAAAATCCTGAGGATACTAACAACGAAGAACTGGTCAGAAGGTAATGCACATTGCAGAAGAGGAGTCAGAACTGGAAAAGGTTGGAAGATGAAAATTGGAGATTATTGTGTTTATAAGAGATTGAGAATGAATTCATTTGTATTTCACAGAAACCCAAATATTATGGTTAACATGGTGGTTGGAAAGGAACCGTGGAAACATATACAGTGCTATGTGAGTGGTTTTTATAATGGCAGAATGTAAGTGCGTTCTAGAACGGTGACATATAAATAACCACAATGATGAAACACACCTGCACAGTCTCCCTTCTGGATGGAGGCAATATTTCTGGAGGGAGACAGGTTCTCATCCATCAGAGCCCATAGGCTTGAGACCTGCACAGGCAGGTGGGCTGGATCATGACTTCTGCAAGCTTCCCGGCTGGAACCCTGCCATCCTTCCCCGCAGCCAGACTCTAGAGAGCATCCAGCTCTCCTCCCAAAAGGAGAGACTGAGGCACAGAGAGGTGATGGACTATTGCCTGAAGCCACACAGCTGACCAGGTGACAGCCCTAGTATCCAGGAGTCTGGACTTCCTGCACCCTCTTCCCTTTGGGAAGAGCCCCCACCCCAAGGACATCCCTTCCTCCCTCTCCAGCCCTAGTGACACACTGACAAGCAGCCACACTCTTGAGGGTGTAGGAGAAGATGCTTGGAGTAGCGTCTTCCTTCCACTGAATGAGAAATCCTACAACGCGGCCCCAGGATTGTGGGGTGGGAAGTTCGAGGGCTGGGCCTTCACGTCCCCTTCTTCCTGAGACTGGAAGGTGCCAGGGGGTGCTGAGGTCTTTGGCTCTCTCTCTCTCTCACAGCCAATGTCGTCAGTTTAAAGCTAACTCAAGTGGTGATGATTTTATTATTGTATTATATTGTAGCATTTTGTTTTGTTTATTTGGGGGTTTGCAGAGGAGCAGTATCAGCAGCCATGTTCCCGGTGGTTGGGAGGCAGTACCGGGTTGCAGAAGGGGCTCTGACCTGGCCCTGGCTTGCGAGGTGAATCGGTAACTCTTCTGGGCCTTCTGTGTCCCAGCTCTCAAGTCCTCACCAGTACTGCTCCTAGCAGCCACACCCAGCAACTCCTAGAGGTTTATCGTGCCCCAGCTGGTTTTTCTTTAAAAGAGCAACAAACAACATGGCAGTCCAAGAGGGAAGTTGCTGTGGACTGAATCATTTCCCCTCAAATCCGTATGTTGAAGCTCTAACCCCCAATGTAATGACATTTGGAGATGGCGCCTTGGGAGGTAATTAGGTTTAGATGAGGCCATGACGGTGGGGCCCTCATGATGGGATTAGCACCCTTATAAGAAGAAGAAGAGACACCAGAGCTCCCTCTCTGCTGTGTGAGGACCAGCAAGCCAGGAAGAGAGAACCCAACCATGCTGGCACCCTGATCTCGCCCTTCCAGCCTCCAGAACTGTGAGACAAAATGTCTGTTGTTTGAGCCACCCAGTCAATGGTATTTTGTTATGGCAGTCCGAGCTGGCTAAGATGGAAGTTCAGAAGTCAGAACCCTCTCTTGCCCAATTCCCAAAGGGGAAGCCTGGCCAGCGTGAGAAATTTGAGGGAGCCTGCAGGTGGCAGGTCAAGCATGGACAGACATTGCTTTGAGAAGCTTGGGCTCCTGAAGGCTGCAGCCTGCAGCCGAGGGACCCACCTGGGCTTGCCTGCACCTGGCTGCTTCTTCTGTCTGGTGTGCTTATCATGAAAGGTGTTGCCATGAGCAGGGCCAGCCCCTGGAGGGGGCATGAGGGGGATGATGAGGGGCTGGCAGCAGTTCTGGGGGGGACGCCCCAGCAAGCAGCAGCAGGCTGGACCTGGGACTTGTACAACTGGGCTCTCGCTCTCTCCTCTGGCCTACTCCCCCTAAGACAAGCACTGCCCTCGGCTTCCCCTTCTAACTCTCCTGGTTCTTTCTCAGCGCCTTTCCTGCTTCCAGAGCCTCAGGGCTCTTTCAGGCTTCCAATGTGGTTACCAAGTGGTTTTAATTAGACAACCTGATGGCTGTGAACTGTTACCCATGTAACTAAAACTTTTAATCCTCCAGAAATGCCCGAGTTCCCAGAAGGCTCTGGTGGGGGAAGTGCAAATCTCTTTGTCTGGGGTCCTCAGAGGCAGGGGGCCCTGGGATTACCCTAGCTGGTCTCTGGTCCCTACCCTGCCCACCCGGATGGAGGGCTTTGACTATGACTGAGGAAACAGCGAGCTTCAAACCTGGATTTCTTGGTCATTATACAGTAACGGGAGGGGAGGGTAAGGAAAGTCTCTACTGCCTGTCTTTCTCAGCATTCTTCCAAGGAAGCATCCCTGGGTTAAAAGGCTGGAGCAGCCAAGGTCATCTGGTGTAGTCCCCGTCTCTGGGGATAGGCCTAGGGTTCAGACAGCTCCAGAACTGCACAGCTGCCTCCTCCCTTCCTGCCTCATAAACCTCCTGAGTGAGGTGACCTTGGTCTTTAAGAGGACACCTTCCTGCATGCTGCCATCTTGCCCATGGTCCAGCCTCAGTCCCTCCCCGCTGAGGGAGTGGGACGTCCCAGGAGAGAGGGCGGGAGGACGGTACATACACATTGCCGTATTCCATCTCTGTGATGGTGATGGTCTTGACATGCCAGACCAGCTCTCTCTTGGGGATGAACCGATCCTCCCTGGCGAGGTGGCCCACGCAGAGGGAGGCAATGTCCCCCAAGTAGACACTGTCAAACTCGAACGTGTCTGTGGTTCCCCTGCAGAACACAAAGGTATGGCCAATGAGAGCCGCCCATGCCCACTGAAGGACGTAAGGATTTATTGAGTGCCCACTGCATTCCAGGACTGATCCGAGGGATACTGATAGAATGGCAAGCAAGACTTGATGTCAGGCCTCCATTCCTTGAGGGGTTCAGTCTAGTTTTGAAAGAAGACAATCACAACCATTACAAGGCCCTGCTGGCTGCCTGGTCCCAGCACCAATGAATGGTAACATCAGGTGGAGCCAGGAGGAGGGTGGGGCCCTGGACATTGGGCTGGGGAGGGTGGTGGGATTCACAGCGTGCAAGGACAGGAGGAAGGGAGGAGTCCTCTGATGTGGGCTTGACTCGGCAAAGTCATGGGATGAGAACAGTGGGCTGTGGAGGCACAGACATTTTTGGGGGAGTGCTGGCTTGGGTGGACTTTGAGTTCAGCAAGGGAAATGGCAGTGGAAAAGAAGGTGGGGGTGTGGCAGTCTCTGGTGGTCTGTAAGTGCCAGTCTAAGAGGTTCAGACTTCATCCCGATGGAGACGGAGTTTGAATAAAAGGTATAGTGGGGTTATGGGAGGAGGAAAGTTATTTAAGCAGTTCTGGAGGGAGTAGGGAGGTGAAGTGGGCATCTGAGAAGTTCAGAGGCGGCTCTGATGTGGAGGATGTGAGATTCCCCAGTCTGTGTCCAGCAAGCGGGAATGGTGACTAGAGGCACCTTCATATGAGACCCAATTTTGATTTTCCTGTAAAGTATCTTAGAGATGCTCTCCTCCCTCCCTCCTTCTACCTAGAACTTAGTTCTGTGCTATCTTCTATGATTCTTTTGCAACTTTATGGATAAATATCTTCCTTTTCAACTAGACCGTGAGCTCCCTGTCTGCACAGGCACAGGGTAACATCTGCAGTGAGTCCCAGCCCTGCTGCATAGTGGGCTCTCTTTAATTAATTAATTCATTTTTGCTGTAGCTTTCCATTAACTTTTTTTAATTGAAATATATTTGACATATAACATTGTGTAAATTTAAGGTGTAAAACATGTTATTTTGATACATTTATATACCACACTATGATTGCCACTGTAGCAATAATTAGCAACTGTATCACGTTACATAATTATCCTTTCTTTTTAGTGGTTGGAATAATTAAGTTCTAGTCTCTTAGAGTGGGTTCTCTTTAAATGGCAGTCCCCTCCTTTCTCTTTTATCAATCTCCTGTTTCATCCCTAGGAACTCGCACAGGACCGGCACGCAGTAGGTATTCAATAAGTACTTGGGGTTTAGGCTCATATATATATTTATGGTCCCCACCAAGGTACTTGATTCTTGGGGTCTCTCCCTTACCCACCTCACCCATTCCCCTGTGGGCACCCCTCTTCCTACTTCCTAAAGGCCCGCTGCCTGGAAGAATTTTCCACGAGAAACTCTTTGGATCGGTTCTTCCTGCCCTCCAGGATGAGCCAGACGTTCTCCCTGGTTTCGCCTCCATTGCCCGTTTCTATGACAATCTCGTAGGCTGCAGTGGAGAAGGTGGGAGAGGGTCAGCAGAGGGGCAGCAGCATCCACCACCAGGCCGGGAACACAATGGCCACTCCCTCCAGGTCCTACGTTGGATGTTAGACCACGGCCTGGAGTGGGTAGGTTAAAGTTGCCTCAAGGTGCTATAAATAAAACCTGCCCCAATTTGGGGGCCAAAATGTTCATTCTCATTTTATTTATAGAAGCAACCTCTTTGCATGGTGAACATGGGAGCTGATGGGAACATGGGAGCTGCTGAGAGTGAAGAACCAGCTGCTGCTGCCTCCAGGAAGTAGGAGGAGAGGATGAGTTTTCAGAGAGATGCTGGGGCCTGGCTCTCAGGGATGGAAGAGTCCTTGAGAATCAAAGCAGAGAGCATATGCAAAGAGAAGGGAGGAGAGGTGGGGCCCAGCTACAGAAAAGGGAGGGAAAAGACCCAGGCAGGCAGGACTCCAGAAGAGCCTCAAGTCTCTCTAGCAAGCAGTCCCGCTCCCCTTTTTGTGTCCGCTCTCACTCTGGTGTCACGCTCAGCATCACAACCTCCCTCCCCTGCAGTTTCCTCAAGCAGGTCCGCACTCATTCACCAGACATTTGTAATGTGGTGCCAAGTGTCAGGACTGGCCTAGACTCTGGGTGACACTAGAACTCGATCTCTAGCCCCAGACACAAACACTGACTCTACCGTAGGACAGAATGTCAGAATGTCAGAATTGCAATGTCAGAAACCTTGCAATTAAGGGCCAAAGTAGCATGGGGCAAGAGGAAAATCTGGCTCCCATTACCTCCTCATCTCCTCGGACTTTCTCCCTTGCTCACTCCAGCCCCTCTGCTTCCGCGCTGTTCCTGCAGCACTGAGACATGCTCCTACGTTGGAGCTCTGCCTTATTGTGCTCTATTATTTTCTCTTGCCCTTATCACCTAGGACCTTCTAACGTGCTGTGTAGTTTGCCTATTATTTTTATTCTTTATTGTATCCCCCCACCCCCAACCTGAACGTAAGCTCCGTGAGGGCAGGGATCTTCATTTTGCTCACTGGTAGATCCTAAGTGCCCAGAACAGTGCCTGGCACATAGGCACTCAATAGATATTTGTTGAGTGAATGAATGAATGATTGGGCTAATGAATGATTGGGCTCCATGGAGGAGGTGGCATTTGAGCTTGGCCTTGGAGAAGAGCCATGATTATGATCAGCAGAAAACAGAGGGATGCTCTAGGAGGAGGGAGGAGCATACGTAAAGATGCTGAGGTGTGTGAGAGGGGTGTGAAGTCCAAGTGATCCAGCTTCGCTCCCCAGAGACCAGGCTGGGGATGGAGCTGGCACACAGGAGGACACAACAAATATTTGTCTGGAGTGTCCCCATGCATATAGCTCTTGCAGCAGTAAATTAATCGTTGAGGGTTTGGGATTCTGGATCCAAAGGGATAGCTCTATTTCTGTGCCTTTATCTCAGAGATGCAGTAAAGATGATTAAAAGAAGGGATGCTATGCCTTCAGCTCAATGCAATGTCAATCCCAGCCTCTCAGCAACCCCTTTGCCTTTGTGACGCCTCTCAAGGATATCTGCTACCTGAAACTGGTAGAATGAATCTGGGCAAAGGGGCAGGCAGCCAATGATAGATAGATAGGAGAAGAGACCCATAGAGAGCACACAGCACCTGAAGAAGGGTGGGCTTTACAGGGCCCGACAGATCCCAGCCCAGGAACGTGAAAGGGCTGAACCACCGCTGTGACTGGAAGCCATCACGGGGAGGGGACTACTCCCATTGTCATTCTGCTTTCCCAACAGAAAGTAAGGCATATTCTGCAAACCACACACTTGTGAATTCAAAGTGGATCCTAGAAATGGTTTGTCAGCACTGAGAAGATGCAGGGAATGCTAGGAATCTACACGCTCACTACGATTAACTCAAGGAGGAGATGTGAGAAATGGTGCGTATGGACTGTAACCCATTCTTTCCTGATGCTCCTGAGGGTAAGGTTTGTAAGTGAAGACATCTAGGTAGATTAGAAACAAATGTTGCTAGCTGCATCAATCATCTTTTGAGAGGGACTTTCAATCAGCATATTTTCACCTTGCCTTCTTTCCCATTTCATCAATGGCTTGATAAAAATGTGGAAGGCATAACTCTCAACTCTGTTGATAGGTTGCTGGGAGGAAACAGAGGAGGATCGGGGACCTGAAAGAATGGTGCAGGTAGGAATGGTGAGCACAGTCTAAAGGGATCAATGTAAGACTCACCCGTGGGGGCAGCACATCCACAGGACAAGCCTAGCTGGAGAAAGGAGCTCAGCAGCCACCTTCCAAGTCACCAGCACGAAGGGGCCACCGGCAAAGCTACTGTGGGCTCAGGGGGCATAGGTGTGGTTCAAGTGGCAGGACAGGAGGTGGGAGAGCAGACCACCCTTGAAATATTGTCTGTGCTTTGGGCATGGCATCTGCAGAAGGAGATGAACAAGCAATACAGGATGTACTGAGAACATCCAATATCGCATCACGTGAGCAGCTGCTGAATAAGCATGTGTTTTTCTTGAGGCAAGAATCACAGGGACATGTGATGCTGTGGGGGAGTGCCAGGAGGAGGACAGTTGGGTTTCCATTGGGCGTCTGGAAATTACTGCTCTGGATCACCTTCCCCACCTCATGTTGTCAGGACTGTTCTTACTCCGGGGAGCTCCTGCCATGTGGTTTGGACAGGGCTAAGAGTCCTGAGCCTGGCTGTTCAGAATCTTCCCCTGGGAGACGCTCTCTTTCTCTTTCTAGCTTAGCTGAGGCTGTTAAGCTAGAAGGCTGTGGGGTTGCCAACAGCTATCTTCCCACGATGTAAAGAAAAAAACAGAGCTGAGAGGAAATGGCAGACAGAGACATACTGACACCATTGGGGCCTCTGGAGACAGCCAAGTCCAAGCCAGCTCCATCCGAGACTTCCAAGTTCTGGGAACCAACACACTCCCTTTTTGCTGGAGCCAGCTTAGGTTTGGTGTGCCGGCACATGCAACGAAGAGTCCTGACCACTCCTGAAATTTTCTGTTTGACCCCATTGGAACTGCCAAAGGATGGAAGCTTCAAAAACATGAATATGAAGATGGATTTTCTAACAGAACTGCCTGGTTAAGCAGTGAGTCCTCCAGCCCTGGGGAGTTGGCCATCAAGCTGGACTGTAGTTGGGCTGGAAATGTTGTAGACAAGGCTGACTGAACAGCCCTAAAGGGCTTCAAGAGCGGGGGAATAAAAAGGAAGAGGGCTGTAAAGAGGGAAGCATTGGTCCTGCTGGAGGATGTCCCGGCAAGAGAGATCATTTTTGTCCTCCCAAGTGTGTGTGTGCGTGTATGTGCATGCATGTGTGTTTGTGTGTGCATGCACGTGCACACATGAGCATACGATCCTACTGTCCAGGCCTTACCCTGGATCAATTACAACAGAATCTCTGGGGATAGGACCCAGATGTCAGTATAATTTAAAGATTGTCAGTGGTTTTCAGCTTTGGCTGTACATTGGAATCATCTGCAGAGGCAGATGCTTGCAGAAGGTCGGGAGCAGCTTCTGGAACTGCCAACAAGAGTTGGAGGTGAAGGCAGGAAATAGGAGGCTCAGTGAGGTGGGGCAATCGATCAGTCTGGAGTACCAGCCAGGCCCCAAAAAAGACGAGACGTCCTGTCGTGGGGCAGTGAGTCTTGGTCTAGGAATCAGGTCACCTGGGTCCTAGTGGTTATGACTGGGCCTTAGAGGTGTCGCTTCGGCTTTCTGGTTTTTTGTTTTTCTTATCCATGATATGGAGGTGTGAGTTTGCACCCTATCTAGCTCAAGGGCTGGGAGTGGGGCTGCGAGGACCTAACGAGAACAGGCATGGGGAGTGCTTTCCACGTATGAAGCTCTGTTCAAGCGCGAGAGGGTGTTTGTTCTCACAAGCTGAGTGCCCAGAGGTGCCTCTGGGTCACAGACACTGAATGTAAGGGCCACAAGGGCAGGGTCTCTGTTCTATTCATTGGTGTGTCCCCAGAACTCATAACAGGCCAGTGGCACTTAGTAGATGCTCAATAAGTATTTGTCAGATGGTTAAATAAAGGTAGCTGGGGGTTGGGATGTTTGGCTTGAGCTAATCCACGGCTCTCCCCAGGCTGAACCTCCATCTCAGGACACAGGCGTGGCTGTCTGTCCCCCTGTGCACAGCTCTGCCCTCTGCAGGCTCCTAGTAAAGACAGATCCATCCAGGCTGTCTCCTGGGCTCTGTACCCCTGCTTTCCCATCTCCAGTCTGCACACATCTTTCCGGAACTAACATAAGTGCTGTCTCCCTTCTGCAATCTCCCTGCCAACCCAAATCCCACAGGTCTTAGCAGCTGTTTGGCAGGAAATCTGTGAAAGAGACTCAATGATTACGCTCCAAACCTCACAAATCTCTCCTCTGAACCCCACTGGCGTGAGGAGCATATATTGCTCATCTTGGCAATTGTGTATGGGGCTTAAGCTTCTCCCTCTAACAAGATTGTGAGGCCCTAAGGAAAAGGACTGCGTCTTCCACTTGCTGAGCGCTAATTAATTGTGCATCTACTGAGTCCCAAAGCTTACAGAGCTGCAGAGGGCCACAAATACTAATAATGCTGTCTCTGACCCCAGAGCGTACAGTAGTGTAGAGAGACTAACACACATGCAATGGTCAATACAAATAAACTAGAGGTCACAAAGCAGTGTGTGTCACTCATGGCACCTAAAATCAAACTGGGAACCAACAATCCAATTAAAAAACGGGCAAAGGATCTGAACAGACATTTTTCCAAAGAAGATATACAGATGGTCAACAGGCACATGAAAAGATGTTCAACATCACTAATTATTAGAGAAATGCAAATCAAAACTACAAGGAGATATCACCTCGTGCCTGTCAGAATGGCCATAATTAACGAGACAAGGAATAAGAAGTGTTGGAGAGGATGTGGAGGAAAGGGAACCCTCATATACTGCTAGTGGGAATGTAAACTGGTATAGCCACTATAGAAAATAGTACGGAGATTCCTCAAAAAATTAAGAATAGAACTACCATATGATCCAGCTATTCCACTGCTGGGTATTTATCCAAAGATCATGAAAACACGAATGCGTAAAAATACATGCACCTCTATGTTCATTGCAGCATTACTCACAATAGCCAAGACCTGGAAACAACCTAAGGGCCTATCAAGGGATGAATGGATAAAGAAGATGTAGTATATAGACACAATGGAGTACTATTCAGCTATAAAAAAAGATGAAATCTTGCCATTCGTGACAACAGGGATGGACCTTGAGAGTGTTATGCTAAGTAACATAAATCAGATGGAGAAAGTCAAATACCATATGATTTCACTCATAAGTAGAAGATAAAAACAACAACAACAACAAACAAACCCATAGATACAGAGATTAGACTGGTGGTTACCAGAGGGGAAGGGGGAAGGGAGGAGGGCAAAAGGGGTGATAGGGCACACGTATATGGTGATGGATGGTAATTAGTCTTTGGGTGGTGAACATGATATAGTCTATATAGAAATCGAAATATAATGATGTATATCCGAAATTTATGTAATGTTATAAACCAATGTTACCTCAATAAAAAAATAAGTAAAATCAAACTGGGCACCCAGTAACTCCTCAGTAAGAGCTATTACAGAAGCTGGGAGTCCACCTCTGAATTAGGGCAGGAATCCTCATACAGTAAACTTGACAAATGGGTGATTGGCCCTTGTTTTAATGCTCCCAGGGACCTCAGTGCTCACTACCTCTCAAAGCAGCTAATTTCACCATTGGATAGTTTGGATGGCATGGCAGAGATGGATGGGTGGCTGTCAACCAAAGATCCATGCTTCCCTTCCATGGTGTACCGTGTTTGCATGGAAGGGTCCAGCCAGGGACTACATTTCCCAGATGCCCTTGCATCCAGGTGGAGCCACATGACTAGTTCTCACCAATAGAAAGAGAGTCCATGTGTTCAGAAGGGAGAGGAGTATGCCTTCTCCATGCTCTCTTTTCCCTTCTGCAAGAAATGTGGGAGCCACGAAATGGCAGAGACACAGATGAAAAGAGCTTGGGTCCCTGAATCACAGTATGGAAGACCTCCTGCCAAACACCCACACTGGACTGTTTATTACATGGGTGTAAAATAAATTTTGTTGTGTTAAGCAATTGAGATTTGGGGGTTTATCTCTTACTGCAGCTAATGTTACCTTAATAATTAAGGTTGGAAAACACTTTCTTTACATTGGGACCTGCCTTTGATAAGCTTTCTTCGAATCTGTTGGGCCCAGACACTGGCATCTGTATTAAAGAAACACCTCCCTGATCCTTGATGGCCACCCAACTTAGGGATCAATTACTCTTTCCCTTTAAATATCACCTGATGAAGAGACCAAAGGAGAAGTGGCTGATGGAGATGCTGGCTCCCCCTGCACATTCTGTTTGCAGGAAGGCTTGATTTGGCAGCTGTTTCCACAGGCATCAGTTGGATGGAGTCCATGATATAAAAATAAACCAGAGAGAGCTTCACACTAAATGTCCCAGCCCAGCCCTCAGGGCAGAGTGAACTTGTCCCCAGTGGGTTTGCCTGCTACCTGATTAGTCCCTGTGATTCAGGGCCATGATCTGGTACCAGTATCTTGGCTGATCCAGGTTCACCAAGCAAAACTTAGGGTGTTTACTTACGCACCTCCCCAATATTATTTCCTTCGTTGGGCATCTGATTCCCCTCCACTGGGAACAGTCTCTCCTTAGACTTTCCAACACCATTTCCCACCTCCCTCCTGAGCGAACTCGCATTTAACTCTGAGGATTCAGCCCAGGCACCACAGCCAGGCTGAGCCCACTGGTCTCCCCACATACTGGTCTCCTCCAGCTCTTCCTGGATCTCATTGTTGGCACAGGCAAAGTCGCGAACCGTCTGTCTGTCGCCCTCACTCTTGGAGAGCCAGCAGTCACATTGGAAGCGGAAGGTCTCGTCGCGGGAGTTGTCCTTCACGTCAACATAGCTCAGGTGCCAGCCAGGAAATATCCCTGTGGGAGAGAGATCTTGGGAACTGGGAGCTGAACGTGCTCTCCCTCCCTTTTCAGACATCCACTCCCCTCAGCCCACTGGCTGTGTAACCCTGGACAAGTTCTCTGCCCTCTCTGGGCCTTGGTCTCCTTGTTGATAAAATAAGGAGTTGGGTTAGATGATCTCTAAGGGGTCCTCCAGCCCAGAGGATGTAATTCTCTTTGCAAAATCCTTAACTTGAGGTTCATGAACGCTTAGAGTATTTGTATATGAGATTTAAGCAGTCTACGGTCCCCGAGAAATTGTGCTATAATTATATGTGGACATTTTAGCAGGGAGAGGGCTCATAGCTTTCCTCAGATTCACAATAGGGGGTCTCTGATCCAAGAAATAAACCTTTTTGGAATTCAGGAAGCTGAAGGATGAATCCTATTACTTCCCGACACCAGTATTCACCAAGCTTACGACTATTATACTTCCAGAATCAGTTTAGGTGTTAACTCCTCCAGGAAGCCTTCCCCAATGGCCCCCCTCAACCCACTAGGCCTGTATCAGTGTCCTCCTTCTTGCTCCCATAGCATCCTGCACCTGCCTTGGCCAAGCCCTGACCACGCTGTGTCCCCACTGCTTGCCTGTGTTTCTTTCCCAGGCTGTGAGCATTTGACGGCAGGGACCGGGACTTGTTTTTGTCTCCCCAGTGCCTAGCATAGCAAGTGGCATGGAGTAGTTGCTCAATGAATGCTGAATGAGTATGTTATGACTTTGAGGACCATGGCTATTTGATAATCATAGAAGAGATCAGAAGCTGTTATTTCTTTAAGGTATGTTGCTAAACCTGACATATATTGGCTTAATATTGAACGTACAGCTGCTTCTGTTGTAATTGGCACGGCTTGCTTCAGAAATGTTTGCCCCAAATCATAGCTATCAAGCGTGAATCAATGTGCATTTGCTGTGACAGCTGCATGTTATTTGCACCATGTACTGGTTCAGTTGCCCTCCACCCTTCAATGTCCTTGAGAACTCTGAAAGCCAAAGGGCCCCACGTGGGGGGAAATCCCAGCGGCCAGACAGGTTGTGGTGATGATACTTGCTGCTCATAATATGAACACAAGCAACCCCACAAGGAAGTATATATATATGATCTACTCTCACGTCTTGCTCTCACATGCCACCTGGGGCTGTGGGGGCAGTCCCACTGTCCCCATGAAAAAGCCCTTCTCTAGGACCAGATGCTGCCCAAAGCAACAACTGTGTCTCCTGCTGCTCATTTCAAGGGTCTTATAAGCACAAAGAGACACACAAAGATGGACACATACCAGTAACCCAGACTGCAGGGGGTAGATATTAAGGCTCGTGGGCAGGGCATACATATTGGTGATCCTAGCATAGTTTCATGCTGGGATTAAAAAGTACTTCATACTTTTTTAAACATAGATCTTTACTGAAGTGGAAAAGAATGAGTGCTAAAACAATTAAGTTAAATTTTAAAACACTCCTGTTGTGTTAAACAGTGATGAGTTATCAATAAACTTTTTTTTTAACTTAATATTTTTACCTTTCTGCATTAGGGACAGTTCCACCTGTAAGTTTGTAAATTGGCTGCCTTCTGAGATGGTTCTTGATAGTATCATGGAACTGATTAAACTGCCTAATAAGCCTCGATATATTCAATCTGGAAGTGACGCAAACAAGACCTATTGAAGCAGCCCTAAAAGGCCTCTAGAGTGGACCACAGAAAGGAAGAGGCAAGTGAAGAGTGAGGCAGAGAAAGAGAAGACAAATTGTTGGTTCTGTTGGGAGACGTCTCAGTGGAAGATGTTCTTTGCTCTCCCCTCACCCCCTACCCTGCGTGTGTGTGTGTGTGTGTGTGTGTGTGTGTGAGAGAGAGAGAGAGAGAGAGACAGAGACAGAGACAGAGACACACACAGAGAGAGACACAGAGAGACAGAGAAAGAGAGAGATTGGTTTTACTATTCAGGTCTTACCCAGATCAACTACAATAGAATCTCTGGGATGGGACACAGGCATCAACAAACTTTAAGCTGCCCAGGTGATTTTGGTGTGTAGCCAAGGCTGTGAACTTGGGCCTGCATTGCTATCAGCTGGAGGGCTTGTTAAAAACACAGATTACTGGGCCCCACTCCCAGAAATTCTGATTCAGTAAATTTGTAGTGGGATCCAAGAATTTCCCCCTCTAACCAGTTCCCAAGTGATGCTCATGCTGGTAGTCCCAGAACCACACCTTGAGAACCACGGGATTAATGTATCAGGACCAGAGTCATCTCTTCTGACTCTGGAGTGATGGTCATTCTATGACATCAGGGCAGTAATAATCAACAGGAATCAATGGAAATTTTAAGCATATAAGTATGTGTGTGAGTGTGTGAATGTGTGCATGAGTGATAGTGAAGGGGGACGACAATAACTGGAGAGGTGGGTCATCACAGATCATTTCTGTTGCTGGAACTCACCATTCACCCTGCTCTACACCCTAAGTAGTCTTCACTCCTGAATTACACTCCTGGGGTCCAGGCAAGGTGGTGACAGAGGAAAGCATGAGCTGAGGGAAGAATGGACTCTTGGCTAGCTTTAACTTTATCCACAGACAATTCAGTGCCCCAGTGTAGGGATGAAGACAACCAGAGAAGGAGCCTACTAGGCCTGGGTTGCCCTGGTGTTCAGTGGCAGGTTGCATCCCTTCCCACTGCATCCCCCTTTCCCCATCCTCTGAAAGCATGGCATTGTCTCACCCCATCCCAGTTCTCTTTTCAAGTTAGAATTTTGCAAGGAAACTCCTTCTATGGTAAAAAGCTGGCTAACCCCAACACATTTGAGAGGAAAGAAGCTTCATCCTCAGCTCTTCTCACTGCTGATTTAGTTGACTTGTTTCAGAAATGATTGGCAGGGATCCTACCATGACTTTCTCCACTAAGAACCTATGAAGCATGCAGCTGGAAACAGCCTAGTTTCCAGGAAACAGGCAGGTCAATGTCATATGGCTAGTTTTTGCTGGTGAAGACAACAGGGAAGTTTCCTCACTTAAACAATGTGAGTGGGTTAAAATAGATGACCTCTGAGGGTCTTTATATTTCTATGAATTTACATTATGCAAAAGAAAACATATAAATTCATCTTGTGGTAAAAAATATTCTTCATTTCACCAGAGTTTTCATTAAGGGGAAGAAAGAAGAAGAGCAAGATAAATTAGAAAATAAACACTCTGTGTGATAATTTGTTCAGTATTGTAGAAGCTATCTGGGTAATTGGAATTAAGGGGAAGAATTAATAATTTATCTTGATTTTCCTCTATGAACTATATTTCATGGCAATCAAATAGCCTGAGGGACAATTTTTTTACAGAAGAATTCTAGCTAATAAGTGGATAAGAAATGACAGAATTATAAAATCACCATTTGTAATCCTAATTGAGCATCACTGGGTGAAGCCATTAGGTAAAGAGTTATGGGGGAACTTTACAATGGAGTCAGCAGGTTGACAGCCCCTGGATCCACTATTTGATGTGAGCATCAGTAAAAGCAAGACTGCTGTGATGTACTATGAGGTACACAGGCCCCATTTTAAAGTAGTCCTGATACCACCTGTAAAGTATTCTTGCCAAAGAAGATTGAACCTGAATCTAATCAATCCTTTAGAGCTGACTTCCAGATTGTAGTAAATATGAGGAATAAAGAGGCAATGACACCATGAAGAAGCAGGCAGACAGGTCCAGAATGTGAAAATTCTACGGGTATTGGACCCAGTTCCTTCAACAAGTCAATGGCATGAAAAAATAAAGGGAGCAGGCACTGCTCTGCATTAAAGGAGACTAAAGAGGCATAACAACTAAATGTGGTGTGTGGACCTTGTTTGCATCCTGATTCAAAAAAACCAAAAGTACAAGGGCTATTTTATGTTATTGAAGAAATTTGCACATGGAGTAGAAATTGGATGACACAGAGAAATCGTTGTTAAGTGTGATAATGGCATTGTGATTTCACAAGAAAATGTCTATTTTAAAAAGAGAAACATACTAAATATGTTTGAGATTAAATGACATAAGTTTTAGGATTTGATTTTATATCTTTCAGCAACCAAAAAGAAATTAAGAAAAAAAAGAAAAAGTAAAAAGGGTAAAGTAGGTATGACAAATCATAATGGTTGAATCTATGTGATGGTATGTGGAAGTTCATTATACTATTCCCTTCAATTTTATGAATGTTTAAATTTTTCATAAAAAAGAACTATTGGATAAACAAAAAAGATGGAAAGGTAGATTCAGGGAAAGAGAAGATTGCTATGCTAAGTTAAGTAGACATTTGAAACCTGACTTATATGGTATTTGTTCAGGGATTCACAACTTTTTTGTGGAAGACTCTCAAATGAAATATATTTGTCCTCATAAATTTCTATGCAAGGAATCATATTTTAGTTTGAATATTTTTAGACTAAATATGAAAAATGTGGCATAGAGAGAGCTTAAGGACATATTTAGCTGTCTTAGCTTGTGTTAACATTTAAACTTCCATCCCTGGAAGAGAAAGTTCCTATAAAGAGGAAGTTGGGCACAGAACCTGGACTTGTCCCCCAGAACTTCCTTGACCCTATCCTGACCCCAGTATCCCAATCACTTGGGGCCAGTGAGGTGAGGGAAATCTTCCTTTCCCTGTTGAACCTCAAGACCTACCAGTGATATGGTCTTGCTTTCAGATCCAAAGTCTGGAGAGGAGGAGGCTTTTCTGCCTACAAGGGGAGGAGGATCACATCAGCGACCCAGGATTTTTGTAATTCCAAGAGCCATTATGAGGCCAAGGCAATCAGATAGTCTTATCCCTTGGCCTATCCAAGGGAGGAATCAAGCTCTTTGAAGAGCTTGGCGCCTAAACCATAGGAGTTGCAACAAGCAATACAGCTGGACCGGTGTGGAGCTGTCCATGGTGCTGAAACACCACTTTCCTCTTTCAGGTTTTTTTTTTGACAATGATGACACAAGAAGAATTGGCTGTCGGGTCTTTGCATAGAAGAAAAATGGATCAGGAAAACTGAGAAAGTCTATATATGTGCACAATCAGTGTCTGGGAGTAGGGGGAGCTGGTATTGTAAAACCTAGTTACGACCCTGAGGTTCATGGCCAGCACTCAATTTTTGAAAGTACTAAGGCACAAGGAAAAACTCTGATTCTGGAGAAACATTGGTTCCCTATGACTGAAGCATGAAAAGACAGGAATGGGTCTGAGAGACAGAAACAGGAGTATAAATAAATTCTATTAAAGATATATTAAGTCTGTACTGTATTACAGGCAGTGTGATAGGCGTTAAGGAAAGAGCAACGAGCAAGACAATGGTACTCTTGGAGCTGATAGTCAAGTAAGGGAGACAGAGAAAAAGCGTGTAGTTACAAATATGATGACTGTTCCGGGAGGGAGTTCAAGTTAGAGAATGCAATAGGAAGAACTTTCAGTGAAGAGATGAGGACATAAGAGAGTTTGTCAATCATAAACAGGGAGATGTAATCACGGCAGGGTGAATGGCAGGAGTTAGGTCACAAGGCAGAGGTCCCAGTGACTGGAATTAAATGACAAGTCCATAGTGGGAATAGAAGCCAGTATATGATGCTTTTTGGCTCTAGATTCTTCCTCTTTTTCCTGCTTGAAGGAGTAGTTGGTTTTTGAGCCCCAGTACCACTGAACTGCCTGCAGGACTCTGAAGACTCCAGCTGCAAAAGCTAAGAGCAGTGAGTTTGTCAAGCAGATTCCTACTTAACACCACCTTGAGAGTTATAACTCTGGAACACCTGGCCTCACTGTACTTTAAGCTGCTGCAGTTACCCCCATTGACATTAGGTTCTCTGATGCGACTGCATTCTGATTTTGTGTCTTTTATCTTGACCCAGTGGCCTTAAATATTTTTCCACCCAGCAGCAAATTCTGAGGCAGATTCTTTGCTGGAGAGAGGTGTCTGAATTGGGGCCCTCAGAAAGTCTTTATTATTATTCCCCAGAAGGGCTTTCCCTACTGTGTTAGTTTCCTGGGGCTACTGTAACAAGTTACAACAGACTCAGTGGCTTAAAACAACAGAAATGTATTCTCTCACATCCCTGGAGGCTAGAAGTCAGAAATCAAGGTGTCAGTAGAGCCATGATCCCTTGGCTCCAGGGAAGAATCCTCCTGGCCTCTTCCTAGCTTTTGGTGGCACCCAGCAATCCTTGGCATTCCTTGGCTTGTAGCTGCTATCTCTAGCTGCAGTCTCTGCCTCTATCTTCACATGGCCTTCTTCTCTATATGTCTCTCTGTGTCCTCTCATCTTCTTATAAGGATACAAGTCATTGAATTTAGGGCCTACCCTAAATCCAGGATGATTTCATCTTGAGATCCTTAACTAATATATCTGCAAAGACCCTATTTGCAATTAAGGTCACATTCTGAGGTTCTGGGTGAACAAGAATTTGGGGGAACACTATTCCACCAAGTAAACATATACTTGGAAAATTTCAAATGCTTTAATAAGAGTGTCTGATATTATGTGTTACATCTGGAAAGTTCTCAAACACCTAGAGGGGAGAAAGAGATCTGCATGGAAGTCTAGAAAAGGATGGCATTCTGAAGCCATCCATTTAGGATCCAGAAGCTGCTACAAGCTAATGTTTGACATCAGCTTATTCATTTATTCGTTAATTTATATGATTATTAAATACTAATTGCAGGCACTGGGAATATATAGATCAAATAAGGTCTCTACCCTTGAGAGACTCAAAATGTAATTGGCAAGACATTTACAATTCAGCATAATGAGTGCTACAAGTAGAGGTTTGAACAGAGCAGTTTAGGAGCACGGAGTAGGGAGCATCTAACTTCATTTGGTATAATCAGGGAGCTTCATGAAGAATGTGATAGTTAATCTGGATTTTGAAAGATGCATAAGAATTTAGCAGTGGAAGGAAATTTCAGGTGCAAAACCAACTCCTGGGTATCCATTTATGAATGACTGTTAGCTTGGCCCAAAGGACGTAAGTTATTTCATGCCAGGTGAAATTTAAATAAGGGCTGGCCTCAGAGTTCACGGAGCTAGGAAAAAGAAGAGAGTGAAGAGAAGAGAAAACCTTTTGAAGGGAAAAATTTCATCTTAGACATTTCTCATTGCTGCAAACTCATATGTACCACAACTTTCTCTGGAAGGATTGGAGCAGTCAGGAATAAAGAGACAATTCCACATTACAAAAGGGACTAGCGAGCAGAGAGGGTGAGGTTAGGTGAGAAATGTTCCCTGACATTTTGTGTGTGTGTGGGGGGGCGGGGAGTACTTAGGAGGCAATAAAGAACATTTTTGTCTGATAAACATGAATCCATAAATGATAGAGGGCTGTTCACCTCTTCCTCCTTTCTCCCTGTTATAGTGACTTAATTGTTTGGCTGTATAACAAAATTTCTCATCAAGGGATTTTGGGAATTTGCTAGGGAGAAATAAAAATTTTAAATATTTTGAATTGCTTTGCTATTTAAAAAAAATGGGGCTCATGTTTCCTTTATTAAATTTATGTCCAAGAAACTATGGCATCAAGAACCAACACACTACACCTTGGGATTTCATATCCAGTGAACAATCCTCAGCATTACAGGGCTCCCCAGACAGGGTCCACCTCCCTAAACACATTCTAGTTTGGAAGTAAAAACTGTGGAGGCAATTCTTTTTCCTCCTCTTTTCCTCCTCTTCCTCTTCTTCCTTCCTTTCCATAATCTAGCCTCAAATGTTGGAAATCTCAGGAATCTGTTCTAGGCCGCCCTTGTTTTTCTCAAGCTGCACTTCCTCCACAGACTCTCTAATTCACTCTCATGATTTCAATATGTCTCTTCACTAACAACTCTCAGATCAATATCTCAGATCAATATCTCCCAAATAGCTTTCCTCCTGAGCTACAGACCCTATTGTTACTGGACATCACCTCTTTGATGTCTCCCAGACCTTCAAATTCTACACATCAAGATGAAGAAACTCCTCCTGCATCCTTACCATTCTTGTTCAAGTCTCTTTTTCAGTCAAACCTTTAACAAATCCTCTGCCTTATCATTTCTCAAATCTTTCCTTTTTCTTCATTTCCTCCCTACTGTTACTATCATTGTGCAAGATATCATCATCTCCCAATATCTCTTAACCAGTCTTTTGAGTTCATTTTCTTCTCCATCTAACCTATTCCCTACGGACACTATGATAATCTTCCCTATGTGACTACTGTTCCTGAGATCCTTTGACGGCTTCTCAATACAATTATGATAAAGTCCAAATCCTTGACATGGCTTATAACATCTTGCATGGCCTGGTTCCTGTCTACTTTCTAGCTCCCACGCTATTTCCTACTTTGCAGTCATTCTGGAATTTTCTTTCACTTGTGGCACATATCAAGATTTCTGGTGGTCAAAAGGTAAAAACTTCCAATTATAAAATAAATAAGTCATGGGGATGTAATGTACATCATGGTGACTATAGTTAATAATGCTGTACTGCATATTTGAAAGTTACTAAGAGAGTAGATCTTAAAGTTCTCATCACAAGAAAAAAAAACTCGTAACTATGTGTGGTGATGGATGTGTACTAGACTTATTGTGGTGATCATTTCACAATATATACAAATATCCAATCATTATGTTATACACCTGAAACTAATAATGTTATAGGTCAATTTTATCTCAATAAAAAAAGACTTATTCTATTTTTGGGATTTTATATTTGCTATTCACTTTGCTTCAAAAGTGCTCCTCCATTTTTGGCAAACACACACTTCACCTTGTATATACTCCTATGCATTCTTCAGGTCTTAGCTTAAATATCACTTTTTCAGAGAGCTCTTCTGTGAGTCCTCAGATTATCACCCTGTGTACCCCCATTTTAAACACACATCATTATTTAAAGCAATTACTTGTTTAATAAATGTATTTTTTGCTAGAAGGTCATTTTCAAGATGGCAAGAACCTTGTCTCTTGTTCACTACTGTATCCCCAGCACTGAACACAGTAACATACAGTAAGTGCTCGATACAGTTGGACCTCATTATTTGTACATTCCGTATTTGCAAATTCACCTACTTGCTAAAATTTATTTGTAACCCTATAATCAATACTCACAGTGCTTTAATAGTCATTCATGGACATGTGCAGAGTGGTAAAAAATTTAGCTGTCTGATGCACATGTTGCCAGCTGAAGTTGATCAAAACGATGCTCTGCCTTCTTGTTTCAGCTCTCATACTATAAACAGGAGTCTTTTTTGTGGTCTATTTAGTGCTGCATTTTTCACATTTTTGTGCTTTTTATTGGTGAGTTTGCTGCTTAAAATGCCCCCAAGCATAGTGCTGAAGTGCTGTCTAGTGTTCCTAAGTGGAAGAAGGCTGTGATGTGCCTCATAGAGAAAATACATGTGCTAGATAAGCTTTGTTCAGCCACGAGTTATAGTGTTGTTGGCTGTGACGTCACGGTTAATAAATCAACAATATATATTTAATAAAGTATCTTAAAACAGGAACACACACAAAACAAGATTGTGTACTGATCAGTTGATGAAAATGTTGCAATTTGCAGGAACTTAACCTTGTATTTCCCCTAGAAGCATTGGTTCAGAGTTTGCTAATTAATGAGAATCAATTGCATTTGATTTATTGACTAATACCAATATAAAACCGTGAGGATTGTTAGGGCTGCAGTTGTAGAGGAACTGGACTGCTCACACTATCTGGGGAGAGGACATGTCAGGTAGGAGGAGAAAAACAAGAAAGGGGGAAAAATAGGCATCACTACAGACAAACATTATCCCTGACTCTTGAAATGTTACTGCATGGCTTTCTGGAACATTTTTCTAATATACTAGCCTTTACCTTCCTAGATAGTTTAGAAGGAAGGATACAACATGGAGCAGGAATGCCCCAAAGGACTCTGGAAAGTTGTGGTGAGAAAAAAACTGTGATGGAAGGTGATGAAAGACATTGAAAGCATGGCATCAACAGGAGAAGTCATCCAAGGAACAGAGAATCAGTAGGGCTTAAAGGGTTAGTCAGGTGGAGTTCAGAGTTGGATAAGGTGGAATTGGAGATAGTAGCATTTGAAGGCAAGAGACAGAGATAAGCTCTGATCTTGGATCAGCAACTCCTTGCTTTTTATTGCTGTGAATTGAGGGTGGCCTTTATGGCAATCTGGAACATCCTGTCAAGCTTAAGGGATGTCTATAACAAGCCAGGTTGAAAATAGTCAGTCCCCAAGGTTGGAAGCCTGGAAACAGGCTATGGAGTCCACAGTTGAGAGAAGCCAGAGGCGGAGTCAGGACCCGGGACAGCTCCATGGCTCCAAAGACTGTTGCGTGATTTCTCCAGAACTGTGGTCTTTAACACAGGCATCCTCAGTCTTTCTGGCCTTCCCCTCCACCCTCACCCCCTATGAATGAAACACTCATGTTAAAAATGGCCCTGGCATTGTCTTCTCCTCTTGGAAAACGGAGGGAGGTCATCATAGTCTACATGAAATCCTTCCTCATGCAGTTTTCTGGCCTGACCGGGAGGTGATCAGGGGGCCTCTTGAACCCTGACTTCATCATGTGGTTGAACCCTGAGTGCACTGTTCGTGCTGGCTGGGAATAATATTCCTTCCTTCTCAAGGTTTTAGTCCCTTTGCTTCTCTGTTGCTTCTGAGGTGGGGGCTAGGGCAGAACAGGACTAAAGGCCCTGATATTTCTCAGCTCTCTCCTGGTAGGGGTGGGGGGTCTCAACTAAACTAAGATTTAATGAGTTTCCACTATGCTATAGGCACTATCGTAGGCAGTTATGAAGATAAAGATGAACAAGGCATGGCTCTTGCCCTAGAGAGTAGTGATATCTTGCCAGTGTGTGTTCGTGGCCTGGCAAAGAGTTAGAAGCCCATAGATACAAGTGCTTCTTTCTGATTAAGGCAGGAGCATACTTCCTGAGAATATACTCCAAAACAATGATTTCCGTCTCGTGTGGGCACTGCAACAGGAAACTGTATGCACAGATGTTAGGGTAGACAGACCGCATCCCCACCCCACTCTCATTACTCTGATCTCTCAATCCCTCTAATTAGGCTTGTGGTGACACACACAGTGGGGCTCAGCGCTTTTACTGAGTCACTGGCAGCCCAATTAAACACTGAAGTGGTTGTCTGGACTGAGTGAGCCATTTGTTGAGTGTAACGCACAGCGGCTCATCTTGATCTTGTAAAGTGTCTGGGGCAGAAGATGGTCTTAATGATTACGACTCTTCTTATTAAGCCAGACTTTCAACCTCCAGCCAACCTACTATTAGTCCTAAGACAATCATAATGAGTGACAAGAGAATGGGAAAGAATTCAGGGGTCTTTGTCTTGTTTCCTTCTTGAGAAAGAGGAGAGATTCATTAGGAATATTTTAAGAATGTTTTGCAAGCATGTTTTTTTTCCATAGACTCATAATGACACCTGGATGAACAGGTGAGGAAGAAGCGTCTCCTTGCAATGCATCCTTTTTTGGACAAGACACCCCCTATACACCCCCAAAATAAACATATATGGAGCACATAGCGGACAGAGATAGAAGAAACTGCCCTCATCTCCTCATATTTTTTGACCTGCTGGCACAGCAGCCATGTGAGGGTGCAGAATAGTGATGGCGGGATCACAGCATGGTGTGCCAGGACAGGCATTGGATCTGGCATCAGAAGACTTGGATCTGAGTTCTGGCTGTGTCCCTTTCCTGCCGTGTGGTCCTGAGTAAGAAATTCAAACCTCATAGGGCCTCAATATTCCTTGGTTGTAGAAAAGAGGGATAATAAATTACTTTTGCTGCAGTAATTCATAAAGTTGTTGTAAGGATCAAATATTTGCATCTGTAATACCTAACAGAGTGTCAGGGCATAGTGAACACTGTAAACGTTCACTAAATGAATGACTGAGATTTGAAATCTGTGGAGTGCTGTGCAAATATTCGTTATTTTATTGCTTTGAAGACTGGCTATTTTCTCTGCACCTAATCTGAGCTTATTCCATGTTATGGGAAAAATGTAATTGTTTAACTCATGTTAACACAAAACAGTCTAGGTCCTTTAGGAAGAAAGGTTGCAAACTGCCAAGTTGGCTTCATCAATCACCATGACAGACATATTGGTCCTCAGTGGGGATTTGGAAGAAGTAAGGACAAACACAACAGTCAGGGTGGCTCTGGGCCACTCATCAGGAAGACTCAGAAAAGACTGGAGAAGGCTTTGAGTGGATAGCTTTGCAGAGGCTAGTTTCAATGGAAGACAAGAGAGGTGAGTTAGAACAGTAAGAATTAAGAAAACAGTATGTCTCAAGGAGGTGAAATTTAGTATTTAACAACTCTTCTCTAATTACATAAAATAGAACTTAAAGGCCCAAAGCCAGAAAAAATTGTCAGAGTGGCCTGAAGATGACAAAAAAATAACCCCAAAAATGTTGAGAACATGAACTTTATCACAGTTACAGATGTGACAAAGTATTTCCTAGGTACTTTGAAGTTAAAAATAAATTTCTCACTTGGCTTATATCCTATTCCATCATTTATATTTATAAGTGTATTTGACTAATTTTAGACTTGCTATTATAAATAAACAAGCATAATCCTTTATAGAAAATCCATGGACAGTGATTTGGTGATATAGCCCTTTTTTCTCCTTAATTTTTATGTCTGAACTAAGTAGAATTAATGCTCCAACATCACAGAAAATGCGGAACCACTCATCCCTCGGGGGAAGGCAGGAGGAACTAAGCTTCATCTCCAAAATTTGTTGAGAAACATTGGCTCTTCTAACTGATGGAAGTGTCAAAATGGTGGCAATCAGCTTTTTTTAGTTGCCTGACACCCTGGGGTAGGAGAGTCCACATGCTACCAGGGAAACGGGGAGGGGCTTGAGTGGAGAGCTCGCCTGCCCTCCCCATCACCCTGAACTTGAGGGGAGTTACCTTTGTTGTCGTGCCAGACCCTCAGCTTGCAGAGGTGGCCCAGGCTCAGCATGTTGGAGAAATTGAACGTGTCAGTGTTGTTCCGCTCAAACTTGTTCCAGTTGGCCGACTGCTTCAGGGGCAGGGTCCCGCTATCCCCATTCTCCCCGAAGATGATGATAAACACGTTGGCATCAGTGCCCGCTCCTGGGGGAGCACAAGACAAGGGCTCTGGGTGCCGGCCTCTCTGACACACAACTCTCTTGCTCTGGCCTCAATCCTGGACTCCTCAGAGGAACCAGGGGTGCAGATGAGCAAGTTCAGAGTTGATGAGGCCAAGGATGAGGTTGGAAAGGGCTGGTTAGTGTCTTGGGACTCCCAGGTCTCCAACTGTATCCTTTATTTTGTCTCTGTGCCTTGTTAATGCTTTTGGGCTAACTGGAGTCCTGGTTAGCAAGTGTGAATGGTTTAGTGCAAGAACTCACCTAGTTCTGGAGAAATACACCCATACTTAAAAGGCTTGCCATGGGGCCGGCCCTGTGGCGTAGTGGTTAAGTTCGGCGCACTCTACTTCAGCAGCCCAGGTTTGTGGGTTCAGATCCCAGGTGCAGACCTACACCCCTCATCAGCCATGCTGTGGCGGTGACCCACATACAAAATAGAGGAGGATTGGCACAGATGTTAGCTCAGGGCTAATATTCCTCAAGCAAAAAAAGAGGAAGATTGGTGACAGATGTTAGCTCAGGGTGAATCTTCCTCAGCAAAAAAAGAAAAAAAAAAGGCGTGCCATGCAGACTGGCTTTACAGTTTAGAAATACAGGCTCCCTCCTGCACAATGTGGGTTCAGAAGAAAATAGGAAAGTTCATTGTTCACCAAATCTATCTCTGGTTGACCTCCTACACTAGAACTTCATATCATTCGCTTAAGCCAAAGAGAGGTACTGACCCCAGTTGAAAAGAAAATGCTTCCAGAAAAGGTGACCTCTTGAATCTTTTCTGATGCATATCCTACTGTTATGAATGAACTTATCAATTATTTTCTGAGTGCATCATCAGAGGATAGAGGAGCTTGAAAACACGTGGACACTGGGAACTTTAAGTAAAAAGAGTGAAAGCTTCTCTGTGAGAAGGAAGAAGGGAGATGCCAAAAACAAACTACCAACTGTACTAACCCATCACTTATGCCTGAGATCCTACCATGAGAGTTTCATTTCTTTGGCTAAATGTTCCTTTGTTGAAAAAGTAAGCTACAAGGGCCAACAAGTTAATCCCTCACTACCATTTACAATCAGTATGAACAAGTCTGCCAGATTCCTTGCAACAGCTCCTGGAGAACAGGCCTGGTATAGTGGTGGGTAGGTGGGAGGCACTGCCTCTGTGACAAGAATGTATTCCCTCTCAGCTCCAGGCCTTTGTATATGCTAGTACTTTTGCTTGAAAGCCCTTCCTCTGATGTCCTATCTGCCTCAGTGGCTTCTGTTTGTCTTTCTGGACTAGACTTTGGCATCGCCTCTGGAAAGCCCTCCATGACCCTTGCCTCTGCTCCCCAGCTAGGTAAGGTGCCCTCCTCAGGGTTCCCCAGCACCTGTGCTGACCTCCGTCAAAGCCTCACTGTCATCGCTCCACTAGAATGTCAGATCCACGAGGGCCCTGGGTCATATCTCCCTCCTAATACCCCGGGCCAAAGCTGGCACACAGAAGATGGTCGCGAAGTGCAGGGATGTAGGAAGGAACCCAAGGGCATCCAAGATGGCTGGCACCTGGGTGAAGGGTGTTGGGCAGCAGCAGGAAGACAGAGGGCCTCTGAGTCAAGCTCCTGCACCATTTTCAAAAGTTCTGACCATACTGTCTGGTACTGTTCTCCTCCATTTCCCTGAAGGAGGAGGGACAGAGCCAATTAAGGCATTGGGAGAAAATACTTTGTCCAGACAGAAAGTGACACACTGTGGAAAGGACTTGGATTAACTAGCTTTTGGAAGGGCATCCAAAGAAAAATGCCCTGACCAGAGCCCAGGGCCTGAGCCAGAATTTGAGGAGGGGCAAAGGTAGTGGGAGGTGGGAGTGGGAGACGGGAGGGACTCCCTGACTCACCCAGGATGTCACTGGTCTTAACTGAGACGGTGTAGGAAGTCCATTCCATCATCTCCTCGCCATCAATGACGGCACACATTTCACACACTAGGGTCTTCTTGCCCTTCCGCTGGGACAGCCAGTCTCCATAGTAGAACATGGTCAGGTCTCCGGTATTCATGTTCTTCAGGAGGATCTGGATGAGGGGGAGCCGGTGTGAAAATGCCCTCCCTCACCTCCACCAGCCCCCCCCACCTCCACCAGCCCCCCACCCGCTAATGCAGCCCACTCCGTTGAACCCCAAAGACCCAAGATCCCAGACCTGAGATGGGTTCTTCTGACTTAGGCTCAAGGCGTGTAGAAAGGGCCCTCTCCAGGACAAAGAACCTGTCCTGTATACCTTCCATGGGGCCTAAAACCCCCACTGGGACTACCCTAGTCTGGGGATTTGGAAATGGGCAATTTGTCCAAACACGTTTCAAAGAGGTACCTATCACTGTGCACAAGAATTGCTTGCTGAATGAAGGACAGAAGAATGGACCAACCAAACCACGGTCAGCCACAAACACCTGGTAACGGCATACTGAAGTTGGCCAGATTGTCCTTGGCGTGGGCCCCATATTGTTGGCTCAAGAACATCTGCTAATAGCTGAACAGGGAAGTAGGAGGTTGAGGACTCAGGATAGATGGCCTTTGGTGGACGGGCGATGAGAGGACTGACTCAGTGGGGAGCAGAGGCCCGAGACGGAAAAAGAGGCAGCCACCCGACTGCGTGATCACAGGGCACCAAAAGCTCCCTTGCCGTCCTGCCTAAAGTTCCCACCACTGGGGGCTTACGCTGCCCCAGTTCTTGCTGTGCCTCTCTCAACCCTCCCAACTCACTTCCTCCAAGAAGCCCACACCAAATCTCTTTCCATGACATATTGACAGTGCATGCTGTGTTCTCTGGACACAAATAAATAAAACTATGTTCTCTGATTAATTTACACCAAAAAGCTTATTGGATTATATAGGCTGGGTCTGTGTAATAACCCTCTAAGGTGACACTTGCACTTTAACAAGGTCCACTGACAACCTAAAAGAGCAGGAAAAGAAGTGAGTAGTGGGTGGAAGGGAGAGTGAGGGTGCACGTTCTACCCTCTCCAGGAACCACTCAGGCCGGCTGCCCAGGCCATCAATTCGGATCCGCATCTTGGTGAACGGAGCGATGTCCAGGATCTCCATGATGAAGGTATCGTTCTGTTCCCGCTCAAATCTGGGGGTGGAGACGAGGGCCATGAAGAAGGGAAGCTGGCCATGGTGAGGGGGAGGTCAGATTCGGGGTCAAGAGAGAAGAAGAGACCTTTACTTAGCCCCTCTCTCAGCTCCCAGTGACTACCCAATAGCCTGTCTCTTGCACCCTACCTGTGTTCCTGAAAGACTGGGTTAAGTGAATTTGGTTAGTAGAAACGGCCCTGAATCAAGAGCTATCAGTTCTGGGTCCTAATCTCATTCTGCCATCCACCTAGAGCAGTCCCAGCTCCTCTCTGGGACTTGGTTTCTTCATCTGTGGTCGGGGGAGAATGACACTAGCCCTGCAATCGCATAAAACTGTCATGAGGACCAAATGGATGTGAAACCAACTTAAAATGTAAGAAGACTTCCACACCTGCAAAGCTTTAAATGATGTTCTATGAGTGACAGGGCTGCCACGAATGATGGGGCAGGTTGTGCACCATACAACTCTAGATGGTGCCATTCACATTTTTGTATACACAATCTGCACAACTTAATGCAGTGGCCCTAGATTGGGCAATGCTACCAATAACTGTGAAATGCAGGCAAATAGAAGGTAAGATTGCTTATGTTGCTATCACTGTTTTTCTGCTGAACGGCTTCATCATTTCAGAGATGCTCTATCTATTCTTTACTGCTCTTCCCACAGTGCTGCACATACAATGAGAACGTCAATGCTGGCTGATTGCTTGACTGCTGACTGATTCCAGATGCTGCTGCTGATCAGCCCCTGGGGGTAATGCAGGCAGCACTGAAGATATGACACTGCATGGCAATTGTTATGCTTCCTCGAATACAAGACATATTTTTAAAAACAGAGGCCACAACCGGCGGGGGCTGGACTGCAAATGCTGCACACTGACTACTACTGGTCTTCAAGGCAGGGGTGGAGCAGAGGCCTAATCTCTTTGATAAGTTGCTCATGAGCATTTTATGGTTATTAGAAGTGAAAACATTCTCCCAAAAGTCTGCCCCACGTCTCTCCTGCTCTAATTTAAGCCCCGTCTGTCCCTCTGGTCATGTGGCAACTGTAAGGAGGTGCTCACAAATTCCCTTGTGAAGCTCATATCACATACTGGAGATTCTCTCAAATAATCTTTCAACTCACTGATTCCTTACTCCTGCCAGGTGTATAATTCTGCAGATCAAAGGAACTTTAGGATTCCTTGCTTTGCATTTCTCTTTAATTTTTACCCTTTGAATTTAGCCAAGTATCTCCATGTTATGGAGAATTTATGGTGGGTCAGGTATAAGGAAAGAGAGAGAGAAACAAGCTTTTCTTCTAGAAGACTGAGGAGTGGATTGCTTTGCCCTCTAACCCTTCATTACAGGGTAGATCCCAGTTACGTCCCAGTGGCCCTCCTCTTCTCAGGGTAGAAGGCCTCCATCCAAAGGGAAAGCCCCTCATTGGCCCTTCAATCTCCACGACTTACTAGGCCCTTCTTTCTGCTGCCCCAGACCCCTCAAGACACCTCTGCTGACCCACAGTATGGGAGCCCTACTGAGGGGCTTTCGTTGGAGAGGAGGGGAACCTCTGATCCAGGTCAGGGAGGACAGGGCTGTTGAAGTGGCCAGGGTCTGCCCTGCTCATCTCCTCAGAGGGGCCTCCACTAGACAGCTGGAGAGGCAACACCTGGGGGAGGGGCTTTTGGCTGCCCCTCTCTCCCTGCTATTCTGGTTTCCTTCTCTTCCCTGCCCTCACCAAAGGCTGTCCTTGGGAAAGGGCTCAGTACTCACTCACTCACTGGTGCCTGTAACTGAGAACAGCCTGAAGCTAACCAGGGCCAAAGCCTAGGGCTAGAAAGGCAACTATTTAATGAAGAATTTTAAGCATTTCTAAGAAGCTAGGGAAGGTTTGTGGGTGGGATTCTGGGAAGGGGCTGGCGGGAAGACGGGGAAGGATGGTGTGGGGCGCAAAGCCAACCTCCCCCTAGGCCAAGTCTGCCTTTGTGAGTCTTAGAAGCATGGCTGGGGATCTCAGCGTCGGCCAGAGTCAGAGCCTCAGCCACAGCTTCATGCTAGACTAATCTCCTTCCAGTCTGGGTACTGCATACCAATGGCCATCTAGCCTACTCTCAGTTGTCTCCAGTGATGGGGCCCCATGGCAACCGGGGGCAACCCTTCCCCTCTTAGGAAGGCCATGGCCAACTGTTAATACGTTTTTATTTACATTCAGCCAGGCCTCCCCTCATTGGCCCAGCTCTGCCCACCAGAACTAACTGTTTAATTGTCAACAGTTTGGCCAACCTCGGTGCCTCTACTGTCCCCCCCGCCCCAGTCCCCTGCAACAAGCCACCAGCCCTCTCTTCTCCAGGCCCAAAGTGCTCATCAATGGAATACTAGGCTGTGATGAAAATGAGCAAATCACAGCCACACCCAACGTCTCAGAGAAATCTGAAAAACCTAATGTCAAGGAAAGAAGACATAAAAGAATTCCTGCAGCCTGATCCCACTTATATAACACTGAAATCCAGGCTGAATGGAAGCTGATTGTTTGGGGAAGCAAGCATGCACAGAGTAGGCATAAAACAATAAAGCAAGGCAGGAAAATGTTTACCTTAAAAGCCAAGATAATGGTTCCTTCTAAGAGTAGGGAGGTAGAATAAACTGGCAATGTTCAATTTCTTGGCCTGGGGGTGGCTGCATGAATTTTTGCTCTATAAGTATTTATGGTTTATGTACATATTTATGTTATACATGTTATATATGTAATATATACGACTGGATGCCTGGACACAAATAAATAAAACTACATTCTCTGATTAATTTACGCCAAAGAGCATATTGAATTATATAGGTCATATAAGGGTTCTCTGGTTCTTAAGATATCAGGGCCAGAGATGGTTCGGGGGACAATGGCTGAACATGGAAAATCAGCCCAAACCCAGGACTGTCTAAGTTGGGGATCCAGTGACAGGCGCAGACGGTAAGTACCATAGGAGGTCCCCCTTTATGGTTATCACTAATGACTATTTAAGAGGCAGTAGAACCTAATGCTTAAGACTGAGGACCCCTGGGTGCAGTTCCCAGTGCCACAGATTACACTATGGGCCCTTGAGCAGCATGACTTCTCCCTGCTGTGCCTCCATTTCCTCACCTGTAAAATGGAGATGATAATAATGGTCCTCGTAGAGTGGAAGGGAGGACTAGGTGTGTCAATACATGTAAAGGGCTTAGAAAAGTGCCTGGCACCAAATTCGCCGACATCCGTGTTTGCGCTGTTGCTATGGTTCCCTCAGGTGTTAAGCTCCCTGAGTTCTGAGATATTCTCTTCCCGATTGTTCCATCTCTCCAGTGCCTGGGACAGTGCCTGACATATCCTGGGTGTTCAGTCATTTTTTAATATTTCAAAAATTCTTTTAGCTTTTTTATTTCACAGTTATTTTAGACTTGTAGAAAAGTTACAAAAATAGAACAGTTTCTGTGTACCTTTCACCTGGCTTCCCCTAATGTTAACATCTTACATTACCACAGTAGGATGGACGAACGCAGGAGATTCACAGTGATACAGTGCTATCAGCTAATTTATAGACTTTACAATAAACATTTTTTGAGTAATGGAAGGAAGGAAAGAGGGAAGGAAGGAAGGAAGGAAGGAAGGAAGGAAGGAAGGAAGGAAGGAAGGAAGGAAGGAAGGAAGGAAGGAAAGAAGGAAGGAAGGAAGGAGGGAAGGAAGGAAGGGAAGAAGGAAGGGAGGAAGGACTGGCTGGCTATGGGCTGAGGTAATCAGGGAAGACTTCCTAGAGGAAGTAGATTTGAGCTGGCCCTTGAAAGAGAAAGGTCTTGAGACAGAAGAGAATGGATGAAGGGCATTCTAGGAGGGAGGATTCACACGGACAAAGGCGTGAAGGCTGAAGGGCCCCAAGAAATGAAGGGGGTGTGAGGGAAGCAGTCTGCTCGAAGGAGAGTGAGGACTAGAGGGTGGAGGATTGGATGTGCAGAGGGGTGAGGGGCAGGGGCCACCTCTGGATACCTGGCCTTCTTTTTGTCCAGCTGCACTTCCTCTGTGCTGCCGTTGATGCCGTAGAGGGTCATAAAGATGTTGGAGTCGGTGCCACCGCCGACCACGTCACCCGTCCACACGGTCATTTCGTAGAGCACCTGCCACAAGAGGGATGTGGGTCCTGAGCCTTGGCCTCACCCACCAACCCCACAACTGGCCTCATTCTCACCAGGGCAGGATGACAGGCTCTCCAAGCTTGGTGGATCTGAAAAGAGCCCTCCCTCTAATCAACTGTGACTGTCTGGAGAGCAAGAGTCAGGCCTTGTCACTCTCCGTGTCCCCGCGGTGTCCAGCTCAGTGCTAAGAGGAACTCCTTTTCTGTCAGAGAACGCGTGTGCAATGGAAACATGACTGAAAGCCCTAGCATTAACTGATTTCTTGGTCAATCAAAACTCAACCTAAGTACATGCATTCTAGTAGAGGATGGTGCCAGGACAGTGGCTTTGGGAGCCATGCAGAGCACCACTGGAATCCCAGATCAGCCACCTGCTAGCTGTTGACCCCGGGTAGATGCCCCACTCTCACCAGTCTCTGCTCCCTCCACCGTAAAATAGGGATAAATGACTTTGCAGAGTTGCGAGAGCTACAGACAATTCACCTCAGTGCCTGGCGCCGGACCTGCCATGTGGTATGGCTTCAAGAAACAGCAGCAATTCTGGGTGACCGTCCCTCCTTCATGCAGCAGCCAGCACGCACCCTGAGTGTCGGTGAGCGAGGAGCATGTTGGGGGTGATGTCTAAGGGAGCTCTGCCTCCATTCACCCGTGAAGTGGGATAATCGCCTATTCTGTATGATTTGCTCTTCAGATTGGGATTTTGTCCTTTGGCCTGAGGTTTGCTCCCAAAAGGATATATTCCCTTTGTTTTTCTCCACTGGAGGGGGATGGAGCAGCCTGCTCTTCCCAGGATGGTGCCTTCACTGAGGCCTCTGCCTTGGTTCTTCCTCCAAGAGGCAGCCTTGTGGCAAGAGGGGCCATCTTCACCCACGCTCTGCATGGTCCTCAGGTCCTTGCTCTAGTCCCTCTCACCAGGCGCCCGGGGACTAGCAATTAGATCTCAAAGGTTCAGGAGAGGCTGGCATACATGGTGAGGACATGCCAGGCTGACCATCTCCTTTGAGCACACCTGGCCTTTCCTTCCCCTGTGGCTGCCACATTGTATTATCACCTGCGCAGGTACCTGGTCCTCACTCCCCAGAAGCCTTCAAACTCAGAACCCAAGTTATTGGTGGCAGTGGCCACGCCCCCGAGGTTGTGCCCATTGGGTGCTGGGTGCTTTTTGAGCAGCACTTAGAATCTTTGCATGATCTTGCATGGCTAGAAGCAGGATTTGCAGGCCTGGCCCAGAGGATGTACTTGCTGAGGAAATGAAGAACCACTTGCTTTATCAGGAAAATCCTCTTAGACCACCTAACAAGGGCACCTGTGATGGGCACAGAGCTATTGGGAACAAAAGCAGGAGCCTGACACTTTTTGCTCTTATCCAGACAGGCATAAAAAATAGAATGATCAAATGAGTGCTCTGGTGGCCCCATGGAGACTGGCCCCTTAAGGCTGCCCCCCCCGACCCAGACTGCTGTGTTCTCTGTGTCCATCTTTCCCTCCTTTACACAGACACATCTCTTTTTATGTCATAAGTGTGTTTCCATAAAGAGACACAGAAACAGGGCTTTTGTAATTCGGGTCCCATATCAGATGTCCTGGGGAGGCGGCCAGTCCAAAGAACCCCGCGGTTCTTTGTAAAGTGACAAACCTGTGTTCTTTTGTAACGTGAATAATGGGGTGTGGGTCTGGATTTCCGCAGACTGAAGAGCTCAGAGGCAGCTGCACCTGCACCGAGCAGGGTGCGCATGTGCTGGGAGGTGGCACAGACATGGGCACACACACACCCACATGCATGCTGGGAACTGGGTCAGGACAGAAGTCCTCAGATGAATTGTGTGCTCACCCACACCATCCGTCTGGCCACAGATGGAGATGTCTGGGGAAGGGAGGGGAGGGTGTCTATGCTGCAGAAAGTTTGCTCTCTGGTTTTCAAGCAAGGGAGGGGCGGGCACCCATACTCCTGCCAGTCAAAGTTTTTAGACCCCGTTAACTCAGCCCTTCCTTCTGTTTTCATATTCAACAGAGGCAGAGCATGCTCAGGACAAGGGAGATTTCTTCCTCCCTTTGTGGGACGGCTTCTGCCCTAAATTTAGTAACCCGTTGGTTGGGATTCAGGAACAAAGATGAGGACTGGAGCCTTCTGTTGACTCCACAGCTTTTCAGAGAAAAAGAAGCCTGTAGAATCATGTGAACCAGAGGCCTCTGGGCCATCAACAGCCATGCATCCTTGGGCCCCAGCACCCAGCATCCTGCCTCCTGCCCGGCATCGACCTGTGAGTTTATACATGTCCCAAGTCATTTGGCCAGTTAGAGGCAGAGCCAGGACAGGAGCACAGAGCTCCAGCCTTCCAGCCTTTTCCACTTAAGAAGGGTCTCATGCAGACTACTGTGATATCCAGAGGCCCACAGAATCCCAAATGCCATCTGTCCCCATGGCCTTTGGAGAAGAACGACTCTGTACGTCCATGTAGGCCTGTTACCTTGCAAAGCTCTTCATGGACTGTTCATGATCTCATTAGGTCCCAAGATCTTATATGGAACAGGATGGAAGCATTATTTCCATGTGCTATTTGAGCAGACCAAGGACCAGAGAGGCCAGATGACTTGCCCAAGGTCACAAAGCAGCAGACCAGAAGAGACTTGAGTCTCAAAGCTCCTGGTAAAGCGAGTCTGGCTGATATACTAGGCTGCAGCCCCTGCCAATGCCCCAGGGAAGAGTCTCCTGTTTCCCTCACTTCCATCTCCCTGCGTGCTCCCCCACCCAAACCTGCACTGCCCTTGCTGTGCAATGCACACCCACAAGCCCCACTCTGTACCTTCACCCCGATGTTCACCACCATGGCATCCAGGAGGTCAAAGACGCGGGAGGTGACACCGTCGCCTCGGTCCTTGGCAAGCCAGCAGTTGCAGTGCAACGTGTACTTTGTGCCCTGGGTGGGCACGGCCAGAGACAGCTCCTCCACCAGCCAGCAGCTCTCAGGGGAGGCCCCGTCATGGCCCAGCTGGGAAGGAACACACCGGGCATGAGGATCTGGGTACATTTGGGAAGGAAGCACTCCCTACTCAACGTCCCCTTCCCCATTCTGCACCCTCCTCCCTCAATACTTCCTTCGATGTGCTCTGCCCTCACTGACCCAAGTCCATCCCATGAAAGTAAAGAGATTTTGCAGATGTAATTAAGGTCTCTATTCAGATGACTTTGAGTTAATCAAAAGAGTATTCAGGGTGAGCCTGACCTAATCAGGGGAGCCCTTTAAGAGAGTCTAGACATCAGAGATCGAAGAAGTCAGAGAGATATGAAGCAGGAAAGATCTCTCATTGGCCTTGAAGAAACAAACTGCCATGTTTTGGAGAGGGTCACATAGCAGGGAAGGCAGGCAGCCTCTGGGAAGTGGAGGCCTCAGTCCTACAACCAAAAGGAAATAGATTCTGCCAACAATCAGTGAGCTTGGAATGGGATGCCAAGCCTCAGATGAGACCACAGCCCCGGCAGCAACCTGATTTCAGCCCAGTGAGACCTTGGGAAGAGGACCTAGCTAACTCACATCTGGAGTCCTGACCCAGGAAACTATGAGATAATATATTTGTGTGGTCTTAAGTTACTAAGTTCATGATAATTTGTTACCCAGAAATAGAAAACTAATACCCAAGGCATCCCCATTGGGTGAGTGGAAAACGGACCTGGAGGGGTGACACCCAAGGTCACCCACCTAGTTGATGGCAGAGGCCAGGAGGTCTTCCTCTGCCACCTGCTATGAGGTGGGGCTCCAGGTCAGTTACTCCACCCACCCTCCACGCCCCCACCCACCCGTGTACTGGTCACCTCTTCCTTCCCTGGGGGTGGTCACCATCCCAGGGCCCCAGGGGCCAGCACCTCTATTTTCTTGATGGCGCCCACATCCAAGCCTGCAACATAGAACTCCTCCACGGAGCCGCAGCTGAAGCCCCTCTTCCCCCGGGGAAAGTCCAACCAGATGCGGTTACTGCGCTCGTCGTCCTCCCCCATGAGTATGATGAAGGCACGGCTATCGGTGGCTGCGTCCTTGTGCGTCCCGGTGGTGACCGACACATAGTAGGGAATAACTGTAAGAGATCGTGGGGGCCAGCCTCATAACCACGAGGCGGACCAGGGCAGCTTGTAGACTCGGAAATGACCTCCAGGGGGCACTGGTCTCAGCTTCCTGCCTCGGAGACGAAGTACAACGGAGCTTTCAGACAGGCGAGTCATCTGTGATGAGCGTCTAATCTCCAGGGAGTGAGGGAGTTGGTAATCCCTAGTGAGGATCAAAGACAGCATCCTCTCCACTTCTAAAAGCCCTGCTGACCAATCGTCTTAGTTGCATCTAGCGCTCCCTTGTGAGGCAGGGCAAGAACAATAACCTCTCACCAAGTGCAGGGGTTAGATGCCTGAAAAGCTTAATGCAGTCAGCAAAAACGAGGCTGGCAAAACCAATGTCTCATATAAAGTAGGAATTTGGGGAAGAATAATAAAATAGTACTATATATGTAACACGGTAAATGAAAGTTCTATTAGGCACCCATATCCAAAACAAACCAGATTAATCAGCATAAAAACTTGCTCAGGTAGTGTGGTATAGAGTTCTAGTTGCTCACCCAGTATCCAATCTCCTAGCAGCTAGGGGTGGTCATGATATGTAAGCAGATGTTTTGGGGTAAGGTTGCTGGAGAAATTTCTTTGAAAGGGTCTGAATCAACTGACAGGAGCATCCTTTTGCCCCTTACTCTTCCATTCATTGTGCTTGGAATGTGGATGTGATGGCTACAGTTCTAGCAGTCATCTTAGAACCAAGGCCAACCTTTAGGCTGGAAGCCTAAAGGTTGTCAGAGTGATCAGATTGAAGGAGCCTAGGTCTCTGACTTCACTGGAACTGCTGTATCAGTCCCAACTGCCTATCTTTGACTTTTATGTGAGAGAAAAGAAAAATCCTTCATTTGTTTAAGCCACTATCTCCAGGTCTCCGTCACTAGCAGTTAGTAACTGATACAAGTTGGAAACCCTTCTTCTGGATCATCTTCCTCAACAGCTTGGGAGACACTGCCCTGGTGTAGGGGGTGTTAAGTTATGCAATCTGTATCTCTTTGAAATGTTTCCCAAACTAGATCTTTCTGGCTGGAATTACCTGCACTGTTTTCTGCACCTGCCCGTGGTCTTGTAGAGCCCCATTGGTCTTTCCACAGTTGATCATAGTGCTTAATTAAGGAGAGGAATTTTCTTGTGGGTCCTGTCATTTATTCACATAGTGAGAAGACAGGGTACAAAAAGATCAGGTCTCTCTGCCCAACTTCACAGACCCACCATGTGGTCTCCTGGAGGGGAATGTGGTGGTTGTCATGCTCTTACATTTAAGAGAACTGAACCGAAAAGCAATGTGCATTTAAACATCTAATAGACAAGTATACAACTGCCTCATCTCAAAAATCTGGTGGGAAAAATGAACAGATGGGTGGTGTTGTTCCCTGACCTGGGAAGTTGAACCTGGGCTGTGGCAGTGGAATGCTGGATCCCCAAAAAACAGCTCAGGACTTCTTCGCTCCAACCCATGTCATGGCTTAAGCTTGCCTGGCTGAGTCCCTCATGTGATGCTCTCCTGACACACAAGGGATTCTCATTGCTGCTGCTGAATCTATGTCCTGAGAGCCTGGGTGAGGGCAGAGTTTACCACAATACTCTTCTGATGGATTAGTGGATTAAGGACCTCATCACCCTAACTTCTCTTAGCCTTTGTTTCCCCATCTGTAAAGGGGGCTAATTCCCATCCTCTCACCTCACAGGGTTGTTGTGGGAGGCAAATAGACAAGAGGTGTGAAAACTCTGTAAATTACAAAGTGTTGGATGTAAGTCAGATGATGGTGGGGCTAACGTGTGGCCCATCCAAGAATAGCTCAAACACCTTTCCATGGGCCTGCTCCTCCTCTGACAGCTCTCTGCTTGGCTTACCCGGGCCCTCCTGAACGTAGTCAGCCATGGGCCCCGTCACTGTGGCAATGTCGATGTCAGCCATCTTGGAGCTCAGGGTAATCTCCCAGAAGTCAGCAGGGCTGCTGCAGTTGCTACTACGGTCCCCGGTGTACTCCTGCCAGAAGAGCAGGACCCAGGCCCGTTACAGCTCCAGCACCTTCCATCCCACGGGCCCTCCCCAGGTATGATGATGATGACAGGCCATGGCTGAGCCAGGCTCCCTGGCCATCTTTCATGCACCTTCTCATAAAAAAGCCTCTCGAGCCGCCCGTCCTCCTTCTTCAGGGACAGCCAGCGCCCGCACAGGAACAGGAACTCATCCTCATTGGTGTCGTTCCAGATCTCCACCTTCTCCACATACCAATCTGCGCACCACTTGCTGTTGTCATGGCGGAGCTTGATCTTGTAGATGACGCCCAGGTCAGCGGCCTCGATGAGGAAGGTGTCGGCCTGGGGAGTCCAGATGCGGGGACTTGGGTTGAGGCACTCCCCACCTCCACTCACTCCAATCCCATCCTTCCAGTATCTTCCATCCCCCTGGATTGTTGGACCAAACAGACCTTCCTAACTGGGAGTCCTCCAGGTCCAAGTCCCTAACACAGAGCGTTTGGTATTCCAAGGCCTCACTCCCACAATGGCCCAGTTTTGCAGTCCAGTTCCTCTCAGGATAAGCCCTGCAGGTGTTTGGAAGATGGACCTTGATGAGCAGCGTGAGTGGGAGTGGGACAGACGAGGGCGCTCCTTCTAGTTATGGACGTCCTTAGTCACGCTGAGTATGGCATGAGTTCAGGTGGGTGGCGGGAGAGTAAGAGCCATGGAAGAGGTGAAATGTTCTGAATAACAGGAGGAGGCTTGAAATTCCCAGGGGGGGAGCTGGGAGGCAGTGGGAGGAGCCAGTGGCCAGGCTGAAGGAGAGCAGCAGAGAGGAGAGAGGCTCTGGTGCAGGCAAGGCTGAGGAGGGTGCAGGGGTCAACATCTGGAAAGTGGGTTCATGAGGGTTTTTATGTGGGGTGTGACATAGGTCCTCCTCTGTGTCCCTGATTATATCTTCAGTAAAGCGACATGAAGCTCTTGGGTGCTTGGATTCTTTGGGGATTGCTCCATGAGATGTGGAGTTCTAGGCCTTGGGTGAGGTAAGGGTAAAACATAGGTTGAATGTGGCAGGCAGGAGCCTGGGGAGGGAGAGGAGGGACAGGTGACCCTGAGTGACATCACTTTTCTTTGGAAGATGGGCTGAGTCCCTGCTGAGCACTGGGAACCCAGAGACAAATATGATAAGATGCCTCTGCCCCTCCCCTGACAGCCCAGGAAGTAGGAGCAGACATCTGGGCCAGGACTAGAGGCAGGGCTGGGAAGACTCTCCTGGTGGTGGCATTAAGCTGAAGATGGGGGGCTGGGCCTTCCAGGCAGCCAGGGCAGGTCAGTCTAGGGGCCGAGGAAACTGCAGGTGAATGATGCATGGCTGACAGCCGGTGTGGACCTGTGCAGGCCTTGGGCCACTGACAAGTGACTGAGTTCATTAGAGCAAAAATGGGCACACCCATGACACAGCAATCCCACTTCTTTGCATCTGCCCTTGGGGGACACCTTCAAATGTGTACAAGGATGTTTATTGCCAGATAATTTTTACAGTGGAAAATTGGGAGCCATCTAGGTGTCCAGTGCTTGGGGAACAGCTAAATAGTTACAGCAATGTCATGTGTGGAACATTATGTGTGTGATGGTTACAACAAATGAGCCAGCTCCATCTGTGTTTGAATATCCTGACACAGCAGATTCCAAGGAATCCCACTGCACGCCAAGCTAGTTGAAGAAGCATTCATACAGGATGATGCCTTTTATGTAAAAGACTAAAACCACAGAACAGCATTATGTATTTTCTCTGGGCACAGATGCATGGATGCAGAGAAAAGGCTTAGAAAGATTTGGAGACAGGAGAAATGTGGGGCATTCTGGAAACTGGGGCCCAGGGGGTTGTAGGGGACATTACACTCAGGCTAGAGGGGTGGGCCATAAGGTTTGTGAACCCCACAAAGGGCTCAGGTGAGATCTGAGATCGGTGGGGAGCTCCTGACGGATTGAAGTGAAGGAGTGACTGTCAGCTTTGGATAAGTTAATTGAGGAAGCCGGAGGATAGATTGGATTCCAGGGGCCTGGAGCAGGGACACCAGGCTGGTTCAATCAGTGAGGTGAGACAAGGAAGGGCTGAAGGGTGACAAGGTTGACTGCACTGATCCCAGAGTTATTTAGAAAAAGGATCTCCAAGACCTGGCGACTGCCTGGATGTGTGTGGGGAGGGAGGAGGGAGGAGGGACAGGCAGACGCGTGTCAAGGATGTCACCTGGATTCTGGAGCAAATGATCAGGGAAATGGAAGCTTTTAGATGCTCAGCATGAACCAAAGTCACATAAATCGGCAGTGACTGAGCCAGAAGTAGCTCCATCTCCTTTGATAGGATGTCAAAACCGGAGGAAAGGAGGAGAAGGTGATGGACAGAATGGAGCACAGATTTGGAGCACAGATTTTTCGCATGATGTACCAATTAGTAAGAGAGAAAAAAACCTGACTCTGATCACAGAGGAGAATGGATTGCATCACCTTCATTTATATTTTCATTCATTTATTCGCTCAACAAATATGTATTGTGCCTACTCTGTGCCAGGCACTGTGGATATAGCCACGGACAAAAAACGATCATCAGCTGTATGCTCACCTTGCTGTCTTACAATGCATATACCGGGCATCAGCTCCAGGCATCAGTGAAGGCAGGGTAAGGTGAGCTTTCCACACCTCGACAATGTACAGCACGAACAACGAGCTAACTTCAGGTCAGGCTTGGTTCTAGGCGCTTGGTGTGATTTAATTCAGTGAACTTGTTTTATGGTGGAAGAAACTGAAGCACAGAGATGCTAAATAACTTGCCCACACAGCTAGTCAGTGTCAGAGACAGGATCTGAGCTCAGGTGATGTGGCCCCAGCCACAGGTCTGGGCGCCTGACCGCTGAATGGCACTGCCACATCATGTGTGAGTGAGCCAGACAATCGTGTTCCTGGTTAGAGTCAAGGACACACATGAGCCACTTGACCTCTTTGGCATTCCAGATGTCCAAAATGGACAGACTTCCTATTAGCTACCTTACAAGTGCGGGGAACAAGTATATCTCATGTGTTTGTGTGTGTGAAATTGTTTATCCCTGATACAAAGTGCTCTTACATCTCTTGTCCTGCTTTTCAGTCCCGGGGTCTACCTATTCCCACTTCAGAAGCAGTAAACCACAGCTAAAGGCAAATGATTCGTATCTAGACAATGAAGCAAATGAATGGGAGCCCCAGGGCCTGACTCCCTTGAGACCTCGTGGCCTGGCTCAGGGGGTCACCAGCTGCAGATCTGCTTAGATGACACCTGCTTTCCTTGTCCCTGAGCTAACTTCCTCCTCACCAGTAGCAAATGTTTCAACACTAAAGGTCATGCCTGTCTGAGGGTCAGGTTTAAGGGGACCCCTGATGAACACCCACTGGTTGATGCAGGAAATCCCCACAGGCACATGGCCACAGGCAAAACCAGAGATTGCGTTAGGAGCCAATCCCCTTCTCTGATCACCCTGAGGCTATCGCCTGGCCTGTGGGGGTTTCTGGCAGGTTTCGGTGAATGGGGAAAAGAAGGGGCTGAGGAGCTAGGGAAGCAGGGAAGGCTGAAAGGGCACAGAGAGAGGGGAGAGAGAGGAGCTGCGGCTGGAGAGGGAAGCCAGGCTGGTGGGAAGGGAAGTTTGGACAGAGGTCTTCCTTTTTGTGAAACCACAGCATGTCAGAGCTGGCAGGGCCTTAGACACTGGCCAATTGTGTGGTTTTCAAGTCTTTTTGGAGCCACAGAGCCCTTTGCTCAATAGAGGGCTTACGTGGCAATCCAGTGGGTAGGCCAGGTCAAAGTGGACACATGTAGGGGAGTGGGGTGTCCGTCTGCTCCCCCCACCCCTCCATGGCTGCCCAGGGCCTCGGTGCCACCCAGGGCTCTGCACAGTGCAGTTTAGCTAATTCACCTCAGGCTCCTCATTTTACAGATGAGGAAACCAAGGCCAGAGAAGTTCTACCAGGTAAGGGGTTGATGGCAGAACCAGGCCTCCAGACCCCCAGTTCAAGCCTCTCTCAGTGCAGCCCCCACCACTCATGACCCACCCACAGGGAGCTAGATTTTCTGAAGACAACCCAGCCCCACAGAGCCAGCAACCTAGGACTCAAACAGGCCTCTTGCTTGCTCAGGCGCCACCCACACCCCATATGCAGGACCCAGGCCCGTGCATAGGCTGAGAGGGGACCAGCCACTCTGCACAGGGAAGTGCAAGGACAAACGTCTACGTGAAGGCGCAGGACACCCCGCAAAGTTTGCAGATAGCTTCAGGGACCAAGAAGAGCTGGGGCCCAGATAACTGGACCTGGGAGGAGAAGGGAAGGGAGGTAAACTCAGTGTGCCCCTCATACCGTTCCTTTCTCGAACTTGTTGGTGCGGTTCTCCGATTTGCCGAGGTACCGCTCCCCGGTGTCCCCCAGGTCTCCATAGATGGTGATGTAGACCTTGGCGTCTGTCCCTGCCCCGGGAACGTTTCCTGTGAAGATCTGCACCGAGTACAGCACGACTGGGTGGGCAGTTGGACAGACAGACAGACAGATGGACAGCCAAAGGGAAGAAAATGATGGCAAAGCTTTAGGTTTGGGGAACTGGATGTGTAGGAGGTTATTAAGCTTCTGGCCCAGGCTTCGAGGAGGAGTTATTTGTTCAATTACTATAAATCTGCCTGGATTCGCCCATCTGATCTGGACACAGGTGGCCTCTAAGAGCCAAGGATGGAGACTTCCCCCAGCTCTCCTCAAACTATCTGCCCATCCAGCCGCCTACAGTGTCCAGGGGGAAAGACTCAGGAAACTGCCTGACCCATGTGCACAGTGTGGTCACTAAGTCCACCTGCCCTGACACACTGACAATAATGTGCCTTTCTATCCGAGAGTGACCAGTATCCACGTGAGATCTATCTAAACGGTTTATGGAGAAAATCAAATATTTTTGAAAGAATAGCTTTCCCGCAGTGTCCATTTCCTTATCTTCATTTATTCTTCAGCTCACTGCCCTCCAGCGCCTGCCCCAGCCCTCCATGGAAACTCCTCTCACCAAAGCCACAGCGACTGCTCCCCTCTCCTTCATCTCCCATGGCCTGTGGGAAGGGCTCCATAAATATTGGTGTGACAGTTATTAAAAATTATTAAGGAAAATAAAAATGAGTGCTGTCTTGTTTTTGTTTTGCTGCTGTGGGCTCCTCAGGGAAGAATAAAGTATCTGCTTTCCCAGCCTCCACTCCAGGGGGAAAGGCAAGTCTTGTGTTTTTATGAAGAATTCTTAGTCCCCTCTCTTATTCCTCCATCCAAGGAGCTTTTAAGTTTCAGGCCGAGGAAGACAGGACCTAGCTGGATTACCCCCAAAAGAAGAGATGGAAGTTGTGGCTTTGTGGTGAAGGGTGAGGTGGCCCACCTGGGAGGAAGGTTATTTTCCCAGCCTAGGAGCGGGAGAGGGTTTGGGAGTCTCCACTGGTGGCAGGAACCCCTCCCTTGCACATAGAGACCCAATATGAAGATGACTGTGGGCTCATCTGGGGACTTGAAGCAGGAGCCCTCAAGGCCAAAGAGAGGGTCTCAACAAAGCCAGAGTCCATGGAGAAGCATTTCTGGCCACCCAGAGAAATGATACCTGTTTGTCAGTGGAAAGCCAGCAGCAGCAGAGTCACGATGCGGCAGGAGGGCACAGGTCTAGGTGGTCCCTACCCTGGACTAAGGGCCAGGCCCCTCCTGTCTGCCTCAGGATTCTTATAAGACCCTAGAAAAGGGGATTCTCCCTCCCTTCAGTGCCTGAGATGGACTTTCTTACCAACCTTGCATATGGGCTCAGACCACATTTAACTAAATTTAGAAATGTAAGGTGATGTGAATTGCTCATACACATTCATACCCACAACATGATTCCTATTATTTTCCTCACTTTCCCTTGGGTTCCACAGCATTATTCTCTCCTGCTCTCCTTCTGTCTCTCTAGACGCTCCTTCTTGAGCAGCTTGATGGGTTCCTGATCTTCTCTCTGCCCCTTAGGTGCTGATGTGCCCCGGGTTCCATCCACTTCCCTCAGCTCTCATCCTGCACGCCCTGGGTATTGACTTCTGTGAATTTCCAAGTCTGTATCTCCAAGCTGGTTCCCTCCTGTGCTGTGGACCTATACCCCTATTACCTAGTGGACACGTCCACTTTGACTAGATCACAGGTCAAAAACTCACATCCAAACCCGAAATCCACCCCCTCCCGGCCCCCCTTTTCCAAATCTTCTCCTCACCCACCCTCACTCAAGGACGTTTGCTCTCCAAACCTCCTTGGTGCACAGTGAGAATGGCTCTCAGAGGCCTGCCCCCTCAAGGGCAGGAACCAGGACTAGTCACACTGCCCCCACTCCCATCTCACCCAGCTCAGGGCAGAATCCAGTCAGCATTCCATGTGTTGCGCTGACAAGTAAAATATCTTTGGTGTTTAAAGAGTCAACATTACCCAAATGTGTCTGGTTGATACTGACAGGAAGTAACATTAGGAATCTTGTCACCATTTAGACACAACAGTCGACTGTCCCCCGCCACTCCCATTTTTCCTCCGCATCCATTTCCTGGCTGTGCATTCAGCCCTGCTCCACACCTGAGTGGGATCTTTTCTAGGAGCCCTTGTCCCAGAGTGAGGTGCTGTTGTCACCAGGGCTGTGAATAAATGTCTGTTCTGCTCCCCCTCTTCCACACCACAGCTCTCTCCAGTCCTTTGGGAATTAGGAAAACTGATTCAGCTTCTGGTGCTGAGCAATGTGGTTGCGCAGTCAGATCCGGCTATTTCTGGATCCTCCTCCCTCCCCGTCCCACCCAGGCCACACAGCTCTCAGTGGAAGATGTTTCCCTAGAAACACCACCAAGCACCCAGTGGGTTTGTGGCAGGTTATTAATATAGAACAGCCCAAGTGTGCCGCTGGGACAGCTTTCCAGGACTGCCTCTGGGATCCAAGTAGAAAAGGGAATTGTCCCCCAGATTTAATAGCAAAGAAAATTCAGAGGGAGGGATATGGATAGGGGAAGGCACATTACCGAGACAACGCTTGTTTTTATCTCTAAGCGAGTGACAACAAAGATTAAAGGAAATGTTAGAGCTATAGATGTTTTACATTCCCCTGGCTCCATATGGGGCCCAGAATCTTGAGTTTTACTCTAGTTTTTTCCAAGAAGGCAATGCAACAAATATGAGCTGGATTTCCAAGCTCTGGGAGCATCTCTGATCCGTGTAGACTGTCCCTGTGGAGACCCACAGTATTCTTTTGTACCTCATCAGTGGTAGAAAGCCTGTGATTTGCAAGTGAATTTGATTTTTGACCTAGCTAAAGCTGATTCAGAGCTGACTAGCTGCTGAATAACGTGGGGATCGACATGGACAATGGCATTGCTAGTCAAAACAGAGGTGTGACTCTGTCCATGTGGTCTAGGAAGAATGCATGTGTACGTGTGTGTGCTCACACACTCACATGTGCACACACACACACACACAGTGTAGAAAGAAAGAAGAGAAGGCTGAGGACTGAGCCTGGAGCAATACCACATGGAATGAGAAAGGAAAATAGCATTCAGTGGGCTAGTCAGAGAGGTAGGAAGAGAACCAGAAAATGGTGGTTCAAAAGCAAATGAAGAAGTGAAATGTGTGTGTTCAGGCTGATGCAAATCCTGCAGAGAAAACCACATCAGTGAGGAACAGGCAAAGGTAACTGGCACAAACAGAAAAGAAACCCATGACCTTGGATACCCTGAAGCTGCACCCAGCCCCTGAGAACAAATACACACAGATCCAGTTAGGTATTTATCCAGGATGCTTCTGGATTCATATCTGGTTGAGACAGCTGGATCCAGCAAGAGCAGAGAGGACCAAGCCCTGCAGATTAGTATCCAAATAAACAAAGGGAAGGGAGAGACAAGGACCAGGATAATGCAGGCACAGGAGAATACATGTTTGGATGTATTATCACACTGTCAGACCAGGAAAGGACTTGAGCACAAGTCTTTTGTGGAGTGAGACAGCTGAGACTTTGAAGAATAGCTCTGCCATTTATTGGCTGTGTGAACGTCGGCAGGTTATGTAACCTCTGTGAGCCTCAGTTGCCCTCTCCATGGAATGGAGATAATAATAGACCCTGTCTTCTAGGTGCAAAGTCTTCTCCTGGCACAGGGAAGGTGCCCTACAAGGGAGGGCTGCTGCTGACGGTGATGAGGGTGATTGCACCACACTTACTGTCCAGAGGATCCTCCACTTCCTTGTAGACTTGCCTTAAGGACCCATCTTTCATGTATTTCTCAGTGAAGATGTCATAAGGGACCAGCTCTCGAATGGTCTTCTTGTCATCCTCTGAGGTGGCAAGCCATCGATCACAAGGGAAAGTCAAGGTCTCTGTGCCCTGGAGTGGCGAGAAAAGAGGAAAATTAGCCCTTATTGTGGAAACTCCAACTTCAGTAGTTCATCAGCATGTCAACACTCATGGGGACCAAGGGCAAGGGTCATGGAGCCCCATGGATAATGCAAACGCCACAGGGGATCTCTTCCCCACCCCCACCCCCACTTCTAGCAGATCCAGTCTTACTTGAAGACTCCACAACCACATCAGGGGTTGACTCTTGAAGGCACGGTTCCCTTGGTCGCTTAAAAATAGATATCTGAACCCCATCCCGCAGACTTAGATTTAGTGGGTAAGGGGAGGGTGCTCTGTATTTTTAAACTGCTCCCAAGTCACTCATACATACAGTCATGACTGAGGGCTACCCCCTAGGTTTAGAATTTCGTGGTTTCAGAATGTTTTCCCAGTTGTTTGACTGGATTTCTTTCTGTGAATTGACTTTGAGTAGGAAGAAGAGCACATTTGGTCTCTCACTAGTAGTATGGCTCTGGGTGTGGGGAACAGAGACATGGTTGCCACGACCCTCCTCCTCGACCCCTAAACCAGGTTCTAAAAGATTCTGTCTTGGACCTGAGCTAGTTCCTGCGCTCTGAACTGTGGGAATTTTCCTCAGAAGATTTTATCCCAACTTAACAAGGCTGCAAGTTCTAATAGGAAATCTTCCTTGAATCTCTTCTGGAAAAGGGCAAAAGAAACAGCAGGACAAACGGGTTTGAAACTCACATCTTTATCTGGGAGGAGCCTGCGGATGTCCACGTGGGAGCAGTGCCACCCAGGATTTATGCCAGTATTGTCATGGCCAATCCGAATTTTTTCAATGATTTCTCCCACGTCTTCTAACTTTGGAAAGGAGAAAAGGCACCAGATGTTAGCTGACAGGTCCAGGAAACTACAGCTTCAGCAACATCCTGCCTCCCCAGGGCATCCAGTCTTGAGTCCCTTTGAACTTCCAGAGGTCACTTTCTCTCAGTATGTCCCCCTGTCCGGCCAAGCCAACCCCCACTCTCCTCTGCACATGCCATATTCGTGCTTCCCTTCCCCTCCACTTACTTAAAATCAGCCTAGACTCCAGAACGCAGTTGAATCAACCTCTAGGAGGCTATTCCCCCTCTTCCTGGTAGAGCCCAGCTCTCTGTCTTCCATTACTTACCACTGTAGTGACTCATTCCCTGACAACTAACTTGGGTATCAGAAGATGAGTTCTGGTTCTGCCCAATGCCCTGTCTTGCCAGGCTGACCTTCTCCTTGGCTCCTAAGAGCCCCCTCCACCTTCAGCCACTCCTCTTCTAGATCCTTCAAATCCCAGTCCCTCAAACTTGACATTCAGTCACCACAGGGCCTTTGCACATGCTCTCCCTGCCACTCCCCTTTCCTCTTCTTTACCTAAACCAGTTCCTGCTCAACCTCATCATTCAGGTCTCTGCTCAAGGATTGTTTCCTCAGGGAAGCCCCTTTGGCCACCTTGAGAAGTCAAATCTCTTCATGGTAGACTCCTATAGCACCCTATAGCCCCCCCAGAGCATGCCTCACAGTCAGAAGTTTGTATTTATTTGTGCAATACCCTCTCTTCCACCACTGGAAGCCCAAAGGGCAGGCTCTACATCTGTTTTTGCTCACCATTGTGTCCCCAAAGCCTATAACAGAGCCTATGACCTAGGTACTCAATAAGTGTTGGCTGAAAGGATGAAAGAATGAGTGTTTCCTCATCTGCAAGATGGATGTGATAAAGTCAGCCAGGCTCTCTCATACACAGTGTTGAACCTTAACCACAATGGTGTGTGTGAAAGTCCCACTGAACAGAAAGCTGACACGTGTGTGCCATAGTGAATCAATCCCTGAAATTCAGGAACTGCGATCTCTTCTCTCTGCTGCCTGCAGCCTATGGGCACAGGGTGCAGGGGAGGGACTAAGTCAGGAATGACTGATCCCCCAATCCTTCCCTTGGAGCCCTCTAAGCAAGCAGCAAGGTGGCCAGACACAAGGAAGGCCATCTGCTCAGCTTGGTACCTGCCTCCCTGGCTCTCTCTCTGCCCTCAGTCATCCCACCAGGCCCAGTCCAGGGCCACCGGGCACCTCTTGGGCCTCTCCCAGTTCCCATGTGTCAAGTTCCCCTCTGAAATGGTGCTGCACATATCAATCCACACTCTGCCACATCCCTATGAGCATCTGGACAATAACAGGATAAGAAATAGATGAGGAAGCTGGGGCAAAAGGAAAAGAGAGACAGGGAAATAACACCCAGATGCCCTGGCTCACGGTTGGTCCACAGAATTCATGCCTTGAGGTTTGAATCAACAGTTAGGGATTAAGGGTTGGGGGGAGGAGTGTGCAGACTTGAGTTTCCTGGCAGCCCTTCTGCTGAGCTGGCTATCTGGCCTGCTCCATCAAGCTCTCAGAGCTACAAGGAGATGGCACAGTCAGCTCTGGAGTGGATGAGGGCTCTTGATGAGTGAATGGCATCTGAATGATTGATTGAGTCATTCATCAAATCCAAAGCCTCTGTAATCGGGGACGGAAGTGACCTCTGAATGAACTGCAGCAGCCTCCAACCAGGGGTGTCCTCTCTCCCCACACACCCACTCACAGTTGGAGGTCCATTAGCACTTCTTGAGGAACCTCCCCCGACTCCCACCCATATCCCCCCCAGTTCTAGCTCTGACTCTGCCACCTCCTGGCTCTGTGATCTGAGGCAAGCCACATGACCCTCCAGGCCTGAACTTCCTCATCTATAAAGTGGGGGAGAATAATGTCTTACTCAGCTGAAGGCATGGGCATGGGCAGGGTAACCCTTGAGGTCACTCCTAGGTCTAAGATTGCAGACATGCAATCTATTGCAATCTACCAACTATTCTCTCATTCCAAGTGACCAGCAGAGGGCCACATTGCTGGAAACTCTATGAACTAAGGACGCTACAGCTGCTGTTGCTCTGCTACCCTGTACCCCCCACCTCCAACTCCCCACTGGCCAGCTCACCCACACCTCATCAGAGAAGTGGAGTCCCCTGTGAGCCTGCGAGAGGCTTTCTGAATCATTAAACAAAGATCAGTGATTTCAGGCTGATGTTAGTACCAGCGACATTTTTAATGAGATCTTACTCTTTCACAACAGGAGAAACACAGAAGTTATGGGTGAAATCCTTGGCTCACAGAATCTCCACTTGACACTAAACTGTCTGGCTGAACTAGGAAGTAAAGATTCACCTGCCTCTCCCTCTGTCTGAGGGCCTCTTTTCCTCTGTCCCTGTCCATCTCTAAGTTTCGAGATGTGTGGACCTCGGCTTCCATCGTACTTTTTTTTAAAATTATTTTATATATATATATATATATATATATATATATATATATATTTGTGTGTGTGTGTGTGTGTGTGTGAGAAGGATCAGCCCTGAGCTAACATCCGTGCCAATCCTCCTCTTTTTGCTGAGGAAGACTGGCCCTGAGCTAACATCCGTGCCCACCTTCCCCTACTTTATGTGGGACGCCACCACAGCATGGCTTGACAAGCGGTGCTTCGGTGCGTGCCTGGGATCTGAACCCGGGCCGCCAGCAGCAGAGTGCGTGCGCTTAACCACTACGCCACAGGGCCGGTGCCCCCATGGTACTTTTTTTTTAACCCTAATCATCCAGCCACTCAGTTGCTCACACTGTGCAGGGCGGCCATCTCAGCTGTGACCCCTCAGAGAGCAAGGAGACCTTTTAGGAGACCAACAGCCATGGATGGCGGGCCCCAGGATGGTGTCAGATGATGTCAGAATCAGAGGGGACCCTAGCGTTCTCCCAAGAGGTGAAAGAGTTAAGCAGAGAAGGCTCTGGAACTGAACTACTTGAGTCCAAATCCCAGCTCTGCCGTTCATTAATTATGACCCACGAGCAAGTCTCTTAATCTTCCTGTGCCGTTTCAGCTATAAAATGGGATAGTCCTACTACTGAACTCTCAGAGTGGTGACGAGGATTAACTGAGTTGACACACATCACGTACTTAGAACAGAGTTGGCACATGCAAAGTGCTCAGTAAATCCTAGCTGTTATTGCTATATTTTCCTGGCCAGTCCGTGCATCTTAGGATGAGGCCACAGAGAGAGGCAGTGTCTTGCTCATGAGTTAGTGGCTGAGCCAGAACTGGAACCCAGGGTTACGAGCTCACAATTCAGGGCTCTCCCTCTCACCTGAAGATAAGTTAGAAAAGAAGTAGAGAGACAGGCACACAAAGCTTTTTTGTTGTTTTCAAGCTCTCATACTCCCCCAACACCCAGACAGATTTGAAAAGAAAAAAAAAAAATTAGCAACAAATTACTGGCAAATCATAGCTGCCTATTAGTGGGGACTTCATTGATGAAACTCCCCAGAAGTCTCGCTGAGGTGTAATCACCACTGACCGCATTGACTCAGATGACTCACTCACTCCGACATCTTGGGTGGATGAGATGGTGCTTGGCATGGAGAGATGAATCACCCTTGAATTCTCCTCGTTGAAAGATTCCACCAAGGTGGCAACCTTCCCACGAGCACTGAGGGCTCCCAGAGAAGGTGGGGAGGCAGCAGGGAGTCCCCAGGACAGACACTGGCCGAGGAACAAGGACGGCGCTCTGGGCTTCATTTCCCATCAGAAAATAAGCAGCACGTCTCCAAAGGTCTCCACTACCTGGCGAGTCCAGGCTCCTGAGACTCCTAGCTCTTCTTCTTCAGAATTGTCCCCCTTAAGTCCTGCTTCATCTGGTCCTCCACCTAAGTCATGTTACTCTCCTCCTGTCCCCTCTGGCTAAACCTCAAACCACATGCTGCGTTTATCTCCACCTCTGGCCCTTGGCCACGATGTTCCCCTTGGTAGGAATGCCTCCTCTGCTTGTTCCTGCTGACGGCCACTTACAGGCCCAGTTCAAAGCCACCACATCCAGGGAGACTTTTCCCTTCTCTGAGCACCCATAGCATGCTCAGTCAGCCCCGTGGTTGCCCTCATCACCATGGGCTGGTCTACTGCAGGGGCTAAGAGCACGTATCCTGAGCCAGTCCTCTTGGCTTTGAATCCAGCTTCCACTACGCCCTAGCTGTGTGATTTATGTAAGCTACTAAACTCCCTGTGCCTCAGTTTCCCCGTCTTTAAACAGGGATGATTATAACACAATGTTGCTGTGAGGGTTAGGTAGGTTAATACAGGTAAAGCCCTATGACAGCACCTTCTTACCCACAGGATCAGTTATTATGACGATTATCAGAATCTCTCATTAGCCTTGTGTGGAGGTCCGGAGTTTCCCAGCTGGACTGCAAACCCCTTGGTAGCAAAGTCTGGGTCCTCCTTGTCTTTTGTCTCTCCCACCCAACCTAGCACACAGTGAGTGCACAGAGGAGGCACTGAACTGAAGTGTACAGGATACCAAGGTGCTATGACCTACAACCAGAGTAAACATTGAACAACGAAACCCCCAGGCCAGGGCCGAGGGGGAGCCAAGGAACACGTGGGATGTTCTTCTGTATCGGGTTGTTTGGCCATAGCTTGGTGGGTGAGCAGAAGACACAGTTATGTGACGAGCAAGTCTGGAAGCCGGGCTCTCTCCGTGGATACATGTCTGTTGTTGTTGGTAGCACTGGAGATGGCCCCAGTGGAACTGTAGTTGTGCCTCTAGTTTCCCCAAGCCCTGTCCACTCACTATCACCTTTGATCCTGACACCAGTCCTAGAGGGGCAGAGTGAGGTTCACAGGCCTCCTGGTTACTCGGATGTACTGAGGCCCAGAGAGGTGGGATGAACTGCCCATCTTCCTCACTAACAGTACCCGATCAAGGTGAAAGGCACATGTCCGCCTCTGGACACAGGGCTCCTTCTCCTCCCTGTCTTCCGGCCCACCTCACCTCCCAGTCCTGGCTCCCTGGCAGCCTGCTGGGCCCAGGTACCTCCAAAATGAAGCGGGAGGCGGACTTCCTCTCAAAGAACAGCTTCTGCTCCCTCTTGTTGGTGCACAAGTACTTCTGCTGGGTGCACACAGCATCGCAGCCATAGATGACGATGAAGATGTTGGCGTCTGTCCCGGCGGCAAAGACATCGCTGGTGTAGAGAGTGATCTCATAAGGGACAACTGAGGGTGGGGGGCAGAGGGTAAAGTCAGAGGGGAGATAAGAACAGAAAACAAACAATAGCAAAGTCAAGTTCTTCACCAGCACCACTGCCCTCCCCTTCACCTGGGAGCTGCTGCCCAGGGACCTAGACCTGGGTAGGGGTAGGTGTCCCGTCATGCCTAGTGCCCACAGAAATCCCTGTCACCTCAGACTAGCATCTCCGTGCCTCCCACATCACAGAGCCAGTAGAGCAGATTGGCTGAAAGCACAGGCTCTAATCTGACTATCCGTGTGACCTGGGCAAGTTACTTACGAGTCTTGGTTCCCTCATCTGTATAATGTCCTCAACATGGTCCCTAGGTGTAGACACTCTATAAATAAGAGCATTATATTTCTGGGGGCAACTGTCCAATAGGATCAGCCACTCTCACAGCAGTGAGAGTCCTTTCTCTTCTCTTCCTATCCCCTGCTCCCAGTCCCTCACTCACTCCACACTGGCCTGCCCTCCCCAATCCATCCATGTCACACCTGGCACCTTGTTGGGTTGGATGCTGAGGGGGGCCTTCTGGACCCCTTCATTCAGATTCCCTCATGTTATAGGGGTCTCCTATTGGGCAGGGGAGAAGAGGAGGTGAGGGATGCACCAGAGTTTACTCAGACCCACGAGGGACTATCTTTCCCGAAAAGAGAGGTTGACCCATGAGTGCTGTTGGCAAGTAACTTCCCGGTGGGCAGCCACCAGCATGAGTAGAGGACCCTTTCCTTCAAAAACTCCTGGCGTGCTTGTTGAAAATACAGTTTCCCAAACCCTCCTCAGATTCTCTACAGTGTGATTCTAGAGATCCAAATATTTTACTCAGATCTCAACTTAAAGTTGAGACTAGTGGTCTAAGAGAGAGTATTGCTAAGTACAGGCTAAGATCCATCAGCAGGTTGTGAAATGAATTTAGTGGGTCATCACTAGTATTTTTAAAATATATAGAATTGAACAAAATCAAATAGAAAATATCACTGTCCATCACACAGAGTGCGGGTAAACCTTTTTTGTGACAGTTATTTGTTGCATTTGTGTATAAATATGTATACTTACTCTGGGTCACAATTTAAAAAAAGATGGGAAACCCAGAGAAACAGTTCAAGTGGAAATCTACCCAACCTGTGGTCTTGACCTTGAAAGGAATCCCGTTAGAAATCACCTTCTCACAGGTGGCCCCAACCTTCTCCAGAGGAGGAATTGCCCTTTCGTTTATTATCACAGTTATTCTGTTGGGAACTGTAGTAGTAACAGTCATCATTCATTGAGCTATATGCCAGACTCTGTACTAAACAGTCTACATTCCTCACCTCCTTTAACCTTCACAATGACCCCAGGGAATAGGTATTATTATACTCCACTTTACGGGTGAGAAAACCAAGGCTCAGAGAGGTGAAGTAACTTGCCCCAGGTCATATGGCTGGTCAGTGGTGGAACTCAAACTTGAACCCAGGCTTGTCTAACCCCAACTCTTTTGTGGTCAACCTCTAAGGGTGCTGTTGTCGTGAACTGGAGGTGAAGACTGCTGCCTACCCACAAGCCACAGGGAGGGGTGGCCTATGGAAGTGACCACCAGTCCCACAATTGCCTGAACAGGGTCCTCACTAACAGGTTAAGAGCAAAGGCAGTCCTGACCCTACCAGGCCCTCAGGCAATAACAGAGGTGCCATCTCTGCAGCGTGCAGTCCCTTCCTCTGAGTCCTCTTGGGTTTCTCCATGGCCTAAGGCCCGGGAGGCCTTGAGCAGAGAAGATGGCAATGGATATGAGCTTTCCTGAGACTAGCTGGCAGTGGGAGAAGCCCTGGAAATGTGGGGGCAGGAACAGCACGTGCTTCAGCCCTCATTGCTCTAGGCCTGAGCTCAGATTTGCTTCCTGGTCTCTAGTTCTGCCTCTGCCATTGAGTAGCTGTGTGTCCTTGGGCAAATGGCCATACTTCTCTGGGCCTCAGTCTCCTCACCTGTAAAATAAAACAGTTTAACTAGATCTGTGGTTTCAGTTTCTTTGATTATGGAATTCTTGTAAATACACTTATCAAGAACATTCAGAAAAAACTTGACTTTTTAAAGCTGAGAAGTTGCTCTGACTGCACGAATTGGGGCAAGAGGTTTCCCTTCTCAGCCTTCCCCCTCCTCCCACCAGCTGCCCTGAGATACCTCCTTCGCCTTCTAGGGATTCTCAGAACATAGGTTGAAGCCTAAGGTCCCTCCCAGCCCTAACATGGCATGATTCTGACATTCAAGGCTCCACACTATGTCCCACCACCCCCATGGAGTCTATAAGTTTGGACCACCACAATGGTCCCCTTCCTAATTTATATACCTCTCCTGGGTGGGCAGTACATTTTAGTCAGTCCATGAGTGGCTCCATCTTGTTCTGTTCTTCACGTGTATTGGGCAGCCTTGATGAACTGCTTTGATTCCTTCCAGGTGCCTGAAAATGATGACTGGGCACCATTCCCCACCATTCCTGGGGCTGCAGCTCCCTAGTCTCTGGAGCTCCCTGGCTTTGGGCCCCCAAGACCTTTTCCAATCAGGGCAGTAGGTTCTGAGCAGCAGACCTCTCCTTTCTGCAATCCCACTTGGGGAGAGCTGCACTTTGAAGCTGCCTCCACAGCTCTTCAGCGTGAAAGTCAAGTCTTTCCTGCATTTTTTTTCTTTATGCAAATGTGAGTCTAAGACAAAGGGCGAATGGGCTAGCTTTAATATCAGACTGGAACCGAATATATTCAAGGTCAGGCCATAGTTTTTTTTTTTTTTTGTACAGAGCAAGGCCTGTCAAGGGCATGAAGGGAGAAATGGGTACTTCTATCCTGAAGGGTCCCACCTAATACTGCTGCCAGGTCTGCGTACATCCATCAGGTCAGTGTGTCTGTCCTAGACTGCAGGCGGGTCCTGGGGGCAGTGGCTGGATCTAGCATTTGCTTTGTATATGCAGGGACTTTACTAGAGGAAAATGACACTTTATTTCATGTTTTGGACCAGAAAATATTCTGATGGAGGTGACCACTGGTCCCATCGGTCATTTCCAGTTTAATCACTTTAGGAAAGAAAAAAATGTTCATCACTGATTCACACAGTTTAAGTATGAGCTGTTTGGGAGAAATATTTTGGTACAGGTAACTATTTGGTTAGAAAGAAATTGTATTCTCTGGGTTTTGCTCAGATTTCAACAAATTCAGACAGATTTTTATAGTTGGGTTGATTTCAGTTAGATTCCCAGTACCTAGTATGTCCCTATATGTATATCAACTTTTAATACACACTTTCTGATGATGATAGTGGAAGGGAAGTGTCAAAACTTCACCAAATTGTTTCCCTTCTTCCTTTCCTTTAGCTGGTAAAAGGAATTACATTTACCTTCTTTTCAAGTTATTTTTTTTCCCCAATCGGGATAAGAACTTATAGTGGTGATTTCTTTGGCGTGTTAATGACTGGAATGAGGATTGGTGATGGGGTTGATAATGATCCCTCACAGTTACACCCTTATCTTTCTTCTTTTTTGGGTCTTACAACCATTCTCTATTATTATCTCTGTTTTACAGATGAGGAAACTGAGCCCCACAGAGGTCAGGCTCTCTGCCTGTTGTCGCCAGCTAGTTTGGGGTAGAGTTTAGAATAAGTCCCATATTTCCTTTCCCTGGGTCCAGGGCTCTGCCCACAGCCTGCATAGGTAGCAGGGAATTTGGGAAAGCAGTGAGAGACACAAATCTCCAAGGTGGGCCTGGCCTAGGGTCAATGTTGGAGGAGGGATTGGGATCGAGTTGGGGTGGTGGGTGATGGGGTCCGGGAGGACAGCCAGCCTTGCTGTGCACGGTTCCTACATGGCGTGTACAGTCTTGTCTGAAGCTCCGCGTGGAAGAGGTCCCTGACGATGGCCCCGTCGTCTTCATTCTTGGCCAGCCAGCGGCCGCAGGGGAATGTCATGCACTTTCCAAGAGATGGGGCGTCCACCTCTACCCAGTCTACAAACCAGCCTGGAGCCTTGCCTGGCAAGAAGGAGACACAGAATCCATCAAGGACTTCTACAGGGTTGGCTTCCTGTGGGTAACTTCAAGGACTCCAAATATCCTGCCCTACTTGACATCTGATGCCTACAGCTCCACCAGGAACATGCCATCCTTTTGCTTACAGCATTGCTAAAATGATTCCTGTTAATCATGCAGCTGGTTAATGATTCAGCTGGTACACACCCAGCTGAAGCTGGATCACACTCCAGGCTGCCATCAGTGAAATTAGCAAGAGTGAAGGAGCAGGGGAAGAGAGGACAGGAGGCAGAGAGTCTGAGGGGAGGGAAGCAAGGACACTGTCCAGGGTGGAAGGTGCTCCAAACAGGAAACCTGGGGATGGCAGAGAGAGCCTGTGTTAACAAGGACTTCATAATTTCACCCAGTAGCAGGATGACACTCCCAGCTCCCTGGCCTCAGTGTGTGATGCACGAAGGGTAGGGAAATCAGTGAAGGATCGATGGTCCTCCCTGGGAAAATGAGTGCTCAAGCTTAACGAAGGAAATGGAAGCCAGGCAGAGAACCCTGTCCCTCAGTCCCGGAGGCAAGGAAGAGGGCCTCCTTCTTTAGGCTTAGAAGATGTGGTTTGAAGACCAAGAAAGTGAGTCATACTTTACTGAGAGAGAACAAACTTGGGCACATCCTTTATCTGGCTGTAGGGTCAGTGGGTTCCAGGAAGGATTGGCTAGATCACTGGTTCTCAAAGTGGGGTCCCCAGACCAGCAGCCTCAGCATCACTTATGAGAAATATAAACTCTCGGGCCCCACCCCAGACCTACTGAATCAAAGACTGTGTGGGTGGGGCCCAAAAATCTGTGTTTTAACAAGCCCCAGCCCAGGTGGTTCTGATGCACACTCAAGTTTGAGAACCACTGAGCTAGATCAGAGATTCTCAGATCTGGCGGCACATTGAAATTACTGAGGGGGGCGGATAGAGGAAGCCTTTAAAAATTACCAGTGTCTAGGCTCCACCCCAGACCAATTAGACCAGAATCACTGTGTGCAGCCAGGGCTCCACTGGGCTGAAGGGACTGAGGAAGTTGGGTCATTAAGAAAGGTAGATGACATCCAAGTTTCCCCCAGATTCATCCCAAACACCCACAGGGACCTATCCATGGTCCTTACATTCTTAGCAGGGAATAGAGGGGAAGGAAGCCAGACCTGTGTTGTCGTGGCCGATCCTGACTTTCCACAGATCTCCCAGGTCCAGCGTCTCCACTGTGAAGATTTCGATGCTGTCCCTCTCAAACTTGTCACTGTTGGTCTTGGAGGATTTCAGGAGGGTCATTCCTGCCGACCAAATGACCCCAACATGACTGGCTGGGCCTGAGACCTTCAAACCTAGTCTGACCACCCTTTTAGTCTTTCCTCATAATGACCAAATTTCGGAACTTTCGTCAAATTTAGGCTGTGCAATTACTATCCACAGGGCACACTGCCACATTTGGCAATTTTCTTTTCGGTGTGTGTCTTTTTATTGAGCTTTGCAATAACACTCTGAGGTATGTAATTTTATTCCCAGTTTGTATCTAAAGAAAAGGAGACACACCAAGAAGTTAAGTGCGTTATCCAAGATTATCCAGGAGGAAGTGGTGGGGCCCTAAGTCAGTGTCTGCTCTCCTTCCCCACCCCTCATGATTCTCCACATGGAGAGGGAGCTAGTGACAAAGCCACCCTCCCCATGCTCCTGAGGAAACAGGGGCTCCCCTGCAGGGTGGGGCATGTGGGAATTCTCTGGAGACTCTTCTCTGGATGACGGAAGGAGGGATGGCTTCAAATGCCCCCCACCAGCCATCTCACATACATGCTCAGTCCTGGGACCCTGACTGTGGTGTCGGTCTGAAATTTGAGGGGGTCTCAGAGTCATCACCATCCTCTCCTGCCTTAGCATGCGCTACATTGCCTTCAAGTCCCCCTACCCCCGTAAGTCCCAGCTCTGGGCCAACCTCCTGTAGGAAGTCTTCTGATACTCACAGATTCATTGAAGACTGGTTGAAGCGCACAAAGTCTGACAGACCGTGGTTCAATGCATGTTCACTTGGGTCACTTACCATCTGGGTGGCCTTGGGCAAATTACTTAATTCTCTGAGATTTGGTCTCCTCGAATGTAAAAAGGGGTGGTCTTGGTGCCTTCCCCATAGAGTTGTGAGAGTTCGATAAGATGAAAACTGTCGGGCCGGCCCCGTGGCTTAGCGGTTAAATGCGCGCTACGCTACTGGCGGCCCGGGTTTGGATCCCAGGCGCGCACCGACGCACCGCTTCTCCGGCCATGCTGAGGCCGCATCCCACATACAGCAACTAGAAGGATGTGCAACTATGACATACAACTATCTGCTGGGGCTTTGGGGGAAAAAACAAAAAAGGAGGAGGGTTGGCAATAGATGTTAGCTCAGAGCCGGTCTTCCTCAGCAAAAAGAGGAGGATTAGCATGGATGTTAGCTCAGGGCTGATATTCCTCAAAACAAAACAAAACAAAACTGTTGAGTGCTGGAGAATGTGCCTATCACATAGAAATTTCTTTGCAAATAAAAGCAGTTGTTAGGGCCCATCAATTCCATTGATTGTGATTCAGTAACTACCATAATAACATCCATTTATAAGTTATGACCTAATTCACTCATTATACATTACCCCCATTATCTAACCTGTTAAATCATAATAATAATTAATGTTTATTGTGTCACTTTGTCTCAAATATTTTACCTGTCCAATTTCATTAAGTCCACAACCCCATGCGGCACATACTAGTTTAATCTCCACTTTATAAATGGAAGAAACTAAGGCACAGATAGGTTAAGCAACTTGCCCAAGGTCACACAGCTAATAGAGAAGAAATTTAAACCAATCAGTCAAGCTTGAGTCCATGCTCTACCACCACACCATTGTATTAGCATATGAGCACCTCAAAGTCAGCAATTAGGTCCCTTCATTCTTCAACAATGCTTGGCACAGAGCTCTGGACCCAAAAGGTTTTGAGTAAATACATGATGACTACTTGAGGGACTGGCTCCTCTCCTAATTCAGACAGGATGGCTGAACATGTGGCCCAAGTGGATGACTGACCCCAGTACTATATGCCACCTTCTCTGAGTGCCTTGGCAGAGGCTCCAGAATGACTCCAAGACTCCTTGAGCATCTCATATTGAGAGTACCATGGAACCCATTGGTTGAATATCATTGGACCTTGAGAGGAGCCACCATTTCCCAGGTTGTTATTGAGGTAGAGATAGAGTTACAGCTACCTCTGCCATCAGAACAGAAGGAGAAAGCTGGCAGCAGACATAGAGAAGAGACCACTCACTGTTCGGACTAAGGAGCCCATTGTTATGATTTTGAAAGGCAAACAGAATGACACTTCCAGGAAAGGCACAGGAAGTGGTAAAAACTTTCAGAAAGACCTGGAAAAAGACTGACTATAAGATCAGGCACCATTACCCGGTGAGAGGACTCTGAAGGGAAGATGATTCATATGGCTTCCAAACACTTCTGGGGTGGGAGAGGTAGCAATGAGGATAGGAGAGAGGGCAGGGGGCTCTTTGCCCCTGCAGTGCAGTAGGACTGACCTAGTAAGATTTAGGAAGAATTTCTACAGGAACCAACGTTTACAACCTAGGTAGACAAGTCACCTCACATGGAGATTTTTAAGAAAAAAGAAACTGCCTTTCGCTGAAGGGGTTGCTTGCATGCAATCTGTCAAGAGTCAGAGGCATACAAGAATACACAACAGGGAAAGGATAGTCTCCTCAATAGCGATGCTGGGAAAACTGGACATCTACATGTAAAAGAATTAATTTGGACCCTTATCTTACACCATACACAAAAATCAACTCAAAAGACTTAAACGTAAGACCTGAAACTGTAAAACTCTTAGAAGAAAACACAGAGGAAAAGCTTCATGACATTGGTCTTGGTAATGATTTCATGGATATGACACCAAAAGCATAAGCAACAAAAATTAAAATAAACAAGTGAGATTACATAAAATTAAAAAGTTTCTGCACAGCAAAGGACACGATAAACAGGGTGAAAAGGCAGCCTACAGAATGGGAGAAAATATTTGCAAACCACATAGCTGATGAGGGGTTAATCATCAAAATATATATGAAACTCCTACAACTCAATAACAAAAAAACTAATAACCCAATTTAAAAAATGGGCAAAGGACTTAAATAGACATTTCTCCAAAGAAGACATAAAAATGACCGACAGTATATGAAAAAATGCTATTTGTTACAAATCATCAGGGAAATGCAAATCAAAAGTACGATGAGATATCAACTCAACGCTTGTCAGGATGGTTACTATCAAAAAAAAAAAAAAACAAAAGACAACAAGCGTTGGTGAAAACATGGAGAAATTGGAACCCTTGCACACAGTTGGTGGGAATGCAAAATGGTGCAGTTGCTATGGAAAATAGTATGAAAGTTCTTCAAAAAATTAAAAATAGAACTACCATATGATCCAGCAATCCCACTCCTGGGTACATACCCAAAAGAACTGAAATCAAGATCTTGAAAAGATATCTGCATTTCCATGTTCATTGCCAATAGCCAAGATGTGGACAAGACCTAAATGTCTATTGACAGATGAACGGATAAAGGAAATGCAATGTAGTCACACAATGGAATACTATTCAGCCTTTAAAAAGAAGGAAATTCTCCAATATGCAAAAACCTGGACGGTCTTTGAGGACCTTACACTAAGTGAAATAAGCCAGTCACAGAAAGACAAATATATCATAATTCCACTTATATGAAGTATCCAAAATAGTCAAATTCATAAAATCAAAACTGGAATGGTGGTTACCAGGAACTGGGGAGAGGAGGAAATGGGGAGTTATTAATCAACAGGTATAAAGTTTCAGTTTAATAAGATGAATAGGCTCTAGAGATCTGCTGTGCAACACATACCTATATTCAACAATAATGTATTGGACATTTAAAATTTGTTAAGAGGATAAATAGCATGTTAAGTGTTCTTCCCACAATAAAATAAAATAAAACAATAAAGGGGGATTCTTAATTTTTTTTTTTTTAAAAGAGAGAGACACAGGCATGACCAGGATTTCCTTGGAAAGTTCTGCTGAATCTCCCAGTCTCTCTGGGAGGAATGTGGGTGAACCTCGCCCTGCATTGCTTTCTTACCAGTGTCGTCTTGTGTGCCAAAGAGGGTGATGAAGACATTGGCATCTGTGCCCGCATTCTTCTTGTCCCCGGTCTTTACGGTCACTGAGAATGTGGTAGATTTATCTGCCAGGAGAGGAGTGTAGAGAAATGAGTGGTGGATCGCTCCTCCCACGAAGGGAGGAGGGAGAAACCACACAGAACACGTTTCTATGTTCGAATTGACCATTTCTGTGACTCACTCTACTTGCAGCATGGGTTGTTCTACAGTTGCCTTTAGTCTGGAAACTTCCTGAAGGCAGAGATGAGGTCACCCCCACCTCCAGCTCACACAGGAAAGCCCTCAATCAGTAAAGTTGTAGGATGCTTAGGGGAGACTTGGGGTGACTGTGAGGGTCAGAGTCTCATCAGCCAGGAGCCCTGGTCTGACTCCTCCAGGTTGGGGAAAGTTTTAGGGATGTGAGTTTTCAGGAAGGGAGCACAAGCATCACAGAACTCAAAAGTCCACTCTTTCTCTTGACAAAAATGTATTGAGGGCATATAATGTGCCTGGAGGGGAGGACACAAGACTAAGTCAGAACCAGCTACAACTATTCTACTCTGTTCTGTTCTATTCTATTCTATTCCGTTCCGCTCCGTTCCATTCCATTCCAGACAACAACTCCATGCTAAGCCATGTACTTTATACCCAGCCTTACGCTAGACCTGTGGGAATATGCCCCCCTCACCTCCCCATTCTTGCCATGGAGGAATGAAAAGACAGTACAGATAGAATGCCAGAGGAGGAAGTTCCCAGAGCTCACAGGGGAGGGAGGGAAGATGGAGACCTAGGATGGAGGAGAGGCAGAGAAGAGGAATGCCAGAGGGAAGAAATCAGCCCTAGCTTAGGAAACCTTTCTGCTCCAGGGCCAGGTTGTCGAGGGGGTTGTTGTCACCACCTCCGTCACCCTCCTCATCCTCGCTCCGTGGCAGTACATAGGACTCATCCACTGGCAGCAGCTCCCTGGACAGCTGGCCATCATCCTCCTCCACCGCCAGCCAGCGTTGGCACGGAAAGTAGTACCTGTGGGAGCGGGGAATGAGGAAAGGTGGGAATGTCTCCTTGGAACTGTCTCATGAAGGAGCAGTCATGGACTGTGAAATGAGAGGCCCCCATGGGGCCCAAACACTTCCCTGTCTGCCCCCTAAAAGCATTACCCTCCAATCCTACTTAGCCTGGGAATCACCCCATTAGAGTTATTTGCCTAGAGTAGACAATGAACATGAGGACATGGTCTCCAGACACTCTGCTGAAAACGGCTGTGCAACAGTGTTTGGAGCATAGCAGACCCCCAATCCGGGTCATGTCGAAGGTTATCTAGAAGAAGAGGGTTTCTGGGGACTGTTCCAGTCTTTTCTGGAATTAATCTGTTAGCCAGAGCTACTTTAGCAAAGAGTGTTGTAGGTGTTCAATACCTAAGTGTGGAATTAATAGAATGACCCAGTTATGCTTCTGAAAGGTACGAAGAGTGTGGCTAAGTTGCCTGCATGGAAGACAGTTGGGGCCATCTAGAGAAAGGAGGTCCAAGTTAGACTCTTCAATGCATAGGCAGAGCCCAGAGCAATGGAGGCACCTGGAAGGAAGGGAAGGCAGCATCAGGCATGAGAGGGGCAGCAGGGTGAGGTAATCAAGGACTCGCCTCTGCAGCCAGACTGTCTTTGAATCCTGGCTCTGCCACTTAGTATAGTCACGTGACCTTGAACGAATTTCTTTACCTCTCTGAGTTCACATTACCGGGTTTAGCCAATAAGATCACAGGACTTCAAGCTAAATTTAATATTAGATAAGCAATGAATAATGTTTTAGTACAAATATGTCTTATCCAATATTTGGGATATACTTATACTAAAACATTATTCTTTGTTTACCTGAAATTCAAATTTAATTGGCCATTCTATATTTTATCTGGCAACCCTATTCTATACTTATTGTTCCGTAAAATGAGAATAATATTGCCTATTTCATAGGTTGTTGTAAAGATTACATGAATCAAACATTTAAAGTGCCTATAAAAATGCCTGGCTCTGGGTAAGAATTTGCTAATGCTATTGTTGTTATTATTATTTGTACTTCCCTTTCTTTCTCCGCAGCTCATGCCTGGGATCTCTGGAGGCTGTGGGCTGGACAGTTCCCCTCCGCCTCTAGGCTCCCAGAACAACGCAGAGCGTCTGAGAATGCAACCCATCTCTGAATTGGGGCATTCCACCCCATGTGTGCTCCTTCCCCACCCCTGTCCGGAGGCATACGATGCACTCAGGGACTAGTCAGAGTCTGGAGAGGTGGGAGCAACGTGGGCTGACAGTCTCATTTCTGTCTGAGCCCCACATTCTCCCACAGTCCTCAGCGCCGCCCAATGTCGAAGTGTTAGAGGAGCAGAGCCAGAGAGCGCTGCCTCAGCCCGTGGGCTCGGATGGGGTGCGGAGTGGGCAATTTCATATTGATGGACGTGGATTTAAAGGGTGGGAGGAGCTCGACCTAGGGCGACGTAAACTAAATTGTGATTAAATTAGTGTTTAAGTGAAAAATGTATATTGTTCCACTTCTCAGCCTTTAAATGTATGAATGGGAAAGAAATTTTTATTCAACCAAATAACTTATGAATAATAGGCTTTAGCTCTAAATTATGGCCAATTAAGGGAGAGAGACAGAAATAAAGGAGTAGGGTTGAGACAGAGGCAGAGACAATGAGCGTGTGGGAAGTTGGAGGAGAACAAGGACAGAGGGAGAGAGAGAGGCACAAAAAAAGATCTGGGGGGACTTATCCTGGGAGACAGAAAAAGACAGAAAGCCAGAAGAGGGAGACGCAAGCCCTTCCATACCCGAGAAGAGCGCATGCGCGCAGGCAATCAGGCTGGCTTTCCTGGAGCGCCATCCCCATTGTCCCTGAGATACAGAACTGCGACATTAAAGACCCTCAGCTCGCCCACAGCTGCAGCATCCGCGGATCCAGCTCGCTGCGCGGGGAGAACCAGAGCAGGAGCCAGGGCTGGCCTGAGTGCTGGGCGTGTAGCCTCTGTCCTCACGGCGCCAACAAGCACCCACAGAAGGTTGGCTACTGACCCCTGCCCCTTCGTCCCACAGAAATAAATCCTACTCAAGCAGGTGTCAGGGCACTAGGGAGGGGGTCGGCAGGGATTTTTAAGGAGCAAAGCGGAAGAGAGGCATGCAGGTGTTCTGGCCAGATACGCTCACCACTGGGCTTACAACAGGGGTGATGGAAAGAAGGAGCCAGGATTTGGGTGAGCAGGAGGTTTAAACTGAGCATTGAAACAAAGCTTGGGACTGCTAAAAGTACAAGTTTCACTTGAAAGTACGAATTGAATGAACAGATTGCAAGATTGAATGTTATAAAATGTATCTAATTTTGAATGGACGTTCCCATTTTGTGCATAGATTAAAGGCTGGAGCACATCACATATAAGTCACGTGTAAGTAGTGACACTGGCAGACTGTGTGGGGCTAGAACTCAGGAACTTTGGGTTTGTGTCCCTGCTATCCCCCTAGATGCTGCGTGTCCCCTAGACCTGAAGTTTCCTCACCAAGTAGGCTGGGTGATGTCATCTGTAAGGTCTTTTCTGTCTCAACGTTCTACGACCCCCAAGATCCCTGGAGGAGTGAGGGGTTCCACAGAACGCCTTATTAGGTAACCTTAAGGGAAAAAGTTCTGATAACCTTTTTGTTCAACCCTCACTGGAAGGCCCACCCAACGTGTTTGCCAAATGTAATGGAATTCAAGAATAGCATCTGTCTTTAATGATTAAGGATCTTCGGGGACCCCCAAGCCATCAATCAGAACAGGAATCTATGTCTTAGGGCTGAGAACAGAGGTGGAGAAAGCATAGAATATCAGATTGAATGTGGACAGAGCTCAGGACACTAAATACATTCCTAACTTTTGGGGCATTTGCCTCTTCCTCTTTTAAATTGAGTGCATTTGATTTTATTCAGATCGAAAATGCAGCTAGATAGAGTGTTAAAGGAGGAAGGAGGTTGTGGCACAATCTCATTTAAGCAACAAGTCAATGGAAGTGGAAGGGGGTAAGAAAGCAGCAGAGCCAATGACTTAACAAAGATGCGCTAATTCAAGACCATGTACCCCCAAATATCCAACTATTTCTGTCACGTGTTCTGAAACCTGAACATTAGAGACTCATAGTTTTGGATACTGAAGGACTTAGAATTTTTAAGTCCCTTGATGATATATTTAGAATCTCTTGGCTGCAAGGGATCTTTAAAAGCAAGTGCATGGCTTGTCACATCTCTTTCCAATACAAAGATGACCATGGAAGCATCTGTTGAGGAAAAGCCTCCATCAGTCTGGGTTCCTGAGTGATCACATTGAATGAAGTCCCCTGATGTCCAGCCCTGGACATGTAGTATGAGCAAGAAATAAGCTTCTGTTGTGTTAGGCCACTGACATTGTAGGGCTGTTTGTTACTTAGCAGAACCTAGCCTATTCTGACTAATACAACTTGAGACATTGATATAGGCAATATTCTCAAATAAATGGTCATTGAAGTGATGAGAATGGAAGAGGTTTCCCAGGGAGTGTATATTTAATTGTCTGTCTCCCCTGCTAGGCAAACCATAAGCCTGTGAGCTTAGGGTCTCCTTGCTCATTGCTATGTCCACAGTCCCTGGCATACATAGGCACCCATAAATATCAACAGAATTGAAAGGCATTGTCTCCTCTCCAGGTGAAATGTTGTCATTTCCTCTTTCAAAATTCCTGCAATAATGCCTAGGTTTCTTTGTCAGCCATCAGTCTTTCCTTGAAGAAGCATTTTCTTTTTTCTAACATTCCCCTTAGAATGTGGTGCCTAAAGTCAAACCCAAGGCTCCAGGAATTGTCTGGAGAGGAGAGGAGAGGAGGGAGCACCAGCATCTCCTCATTCCAAAAGTGACGTATCCACCAATATGAAAGTCAACCTGACACTTTTCTAAACTGTCATCTTTTCAGAGTGGCCAAGGGGTGGGCCTTCCAGGCTAGAGGAGGCAGGAGGAACTGCAAATCACCATCAAAAAGGCTTTTCTGGGGCCGGCCCGATGGTGTAGCAGTTAACTTCACAAGCTCCTCTTCGGTGGCCCGGGGTTCACCGGTTTGGATCCTGGCACGGACCTACACACCGCTCATCAAGCCATGCTGAGGTGGCGTCCCACATAGAAGAGCTACAACTCTACAACATGATGATACACAACTATGTACTGGGGCTTTGTGGAGAAAAAAGAAAAAAAAGAGGAAGCTTGGCAACAGATGTTAGCGCAGGGCCAATCTTCCTCAAAAAAAAAAAAAAGGCTTTTCTGTATCATCTTGATCACCTCCTACCAGCTTGGGATTCCTATAAAGGACCCCAAGTACTCTCTATTTGAAAAAAAAAAGTATTCTCTTTTTTGGTGATTAAATTGCAGATCAATAAACCTTCTGCGCCATGTACCGCCCCCCTCCCCTGCCATCCTCTCCTCCTGGTGTTTCCAGCGCGGGCTCAGCTGCTCTCCAGACAGGCTTGGAGGCCAGAAGGGCTGGGAGTCGTCCTGCTGAGACCCTGCTGAGTGCTGTCTGTCTCTGGACATCAGAGCCCCTGGGCCATTCTGAACCCTCCCTGGGTGACCTCACGGTGGGTGGCAGGGCCTCCAGGGTATCACATCCTCTCCCTGAGCCCTTCTGCTCAGGCTAGTATCTCTCATGGGTGCCTGACACCCACTGGACTCTCCATGCTCCTTCGCTGTCTTCTCTCTGTCTTGCCTCTGAGCCTCCAGAAAGCGTCCCCATGAAATCCAGCCAACCAGGAGCTTGGATATGTTCTCAACCTCCTCAGCATGGCTTTCAGAGGCCCCCCCAGTCTCCCTTTACATGTTCTTTTCCTCTGTTTCCAGTCCCTTCATGCTCCTCATGCACAAGACAAACAGAATTACTCACTACTTTCTGTACATGCCCCTCCTCTGATCTCTCCACTTCTGCGCCACCTGAATCACGTTTTTCAACCACTTCTAATGCTCTTTGTTCCAAGCACCAAACATCCAAGGGCTACCTCTTTGTAAAGGCACATCTCAAATGCCAGCTCGTCCAGAAGAGCACCCTGATACCCCCACCACTGCACCCTCCTCCCTGAATCCCCTCAGCATTTATGGGTGCCACCCAGAGACAGCCACCACCTCTGCTTTGCCTTGCAGTCCCTGTGTTTTATCTCCCTCACTGGCTGTTAGCTTATTAATAATCCCACACATTCCTGTAGTGCTTCCAAGCTGTGCAGCCCCTCTTAGATGTTGACTAATAGGATTCTTCCTGCCAAGGGAAAAGAACCGATGCTGCCTTTTATGGAGTGTCAGGCACAGTGCTGCATCCTTCCACACGTTATCTCGTTTAGTCCTCGCGATAATTTTGTGAGGCAGGTTTGTTATGCCCATTGTATAGATGGAAGAACTGAAGCTCAGAGGGGTAAAGTGACTCTCCCCAGGCCACACAAGTAAAGAGTGAAAGAGAAAGGAATTGAACCTAAAACATCTGTCTCCTGATCATCCCAGTTTTCCACTCTTGAGGTGGGGTCTGAGACAGCTATTTAACCCCCACATATACCATGACATGTGATTGTTGAATTAATGAATGAATCAATGTATCAAGCATAATTTTTATTCAATAGTTGATTTAGTAAGTATTTATGGTATGCCTATGGTGTGCCAGGGACTCTTCTGGAACTGTGGAGGACACAAAACAGATGTTTTGTGAACAAAACAGATGTTTTGTAAACAAAACAGATGAAGCCATTACCTTATGTGCAGACCTTATATTCTATTGTGGGGAGAGGAACAGTGACTAAATACAGCAGTGTGCGGCAGGTCAGATGATAAGTGATACAGAGAAAAATAAACAGGGAATGAGGAATAAAAGATCTGGCGGTGGGGCGTGGGGCCTCACTGAGCAGGTGACATCTACCTGGAGCAGGGACCTACCTGGAGAAAGCATGAGGGTGAGCCATTGGGGGAAGGAGTGCCAGGGAGAGGGGACAGTACGTGCAAAGGCCTTGAGGTGGGACCGTGTCTGTTGGGTTCAAGGAACAGCATGAAGTGAGCAAAGGGAAGACCAGGAGTGAGAGGTAAGGAGGGGGCAGGGGCAGGCCACTGGAAGTGCTCTGGCTCTTACTCTGAGTGAAACTGGAGCCTCTTCAGGTTGTTGAGCAGAGAAGGGACACGACCCTGAGGGCTGGACTGCTGTAGACAAGAGGAGGGCCTGGGGGAAGCAGAGGAACCAGTGGGGAGGCTTTGAGCAGGGATGGTGAAGATGGGGAGAAAGGGTCTGACTCATGCTCTCCTGAAGAAAGAGCGAGCCAGTGGATTGGGGTGGAGCGTGAGAGGCTGAGAGGAGGCGAGGACATCCTTGCTGGAGGCAGGTGACTGGGTCAGCGAAGTCCAGGGATGAAGTCAGTGTTCACTTATCCTTTTGGCTGCAAAGACCTTATTCCTGGGCTAATAAAGGTCGTGGAAGGTCCCAGGCACTGTTGGGGAAGGTGGCATCTCTGAGAGAGAGAGGAGATTTGATACTCTGGTTTTGTTTCCTCTGAACGTCTGTAATTTTGTCTTTGTCCCAGAGCGAGTTTCGCTCGCTCAGAGTCACTCTCGGCTTGCAAATGGTCGGAGCCGGCTCATCGCAGAGCACTTACTGCTGCTTCAACAAAGACATGTAAACACGCAACACCAACAAGAAAGGATGGCGAGGGAAGAGGAGGAGATGAGGGAGGAAGGAGTGGAGGAAGGAAGGAAAAAGAGAAACAGAGGATAAGAAGAGAGACGAATAACTAGAAGATTCCATTCAGAAGAGTAATAAAAATATAAAGTACCTGGCATAAACTTAACAAGGATGTGTAGCGGCAATGTGTAGAAAATTGTAAACATTACTGAGATACCTAAAGGAACCCTTGGACAAAAGGAAATATGTACCTGGGGGGTAGCACTTAACGTTCCAAACATGCAGTTCTCCACACGTATATTTAATGGCGTGACAATCAAAATTCCAATAGGATTTTTTTTCAAGTCAAGTAATGTTTTGATTTGAAAAGGTAAGAATAGCTAATATTTTTAAAGAATAATGAAAGAGGACAAGTACTGACAGATATTAAAATAGATTATAAAGCTACAATAAACATTGTCGGGCTGGCCCAGAAATGCCAAATTGGTGGAACAGAGTTAGCTGACCCTAACCGAGCTGCAGGGGGTGGGGAACTGTCACAGTTTGTCCCTGTGCTTATGTTTTTTGGCAGCACTTTATCCTTTTCAAGCTTAAATGCCTTAGACTCTCAGAATATCCTGAGAAGTAAGTTGGGCTAGCGTCATGAAGCCCGTTTATCAGAAGAGCAAATGAAAGCCCATAAAGTTGGAGCAACTCGTGCAGGGTGTCCTGGTGAGTTTTTGGCAGAGGACTTACCCCAGGTCAGGACCCTGGCTCCGAGCCATGGGGTCCGCCATCACGATGACCTCATGGAAATCCATGACATCAGGCCATGTGTGAGCTGTGTCTCAGTGCCCCCATCTGGAGCAATCTTTGGGGTTAGTGGGGCAGGGTGGAGGTGGGAGATGGGGTGAGCCTGCACAGAAAGGAGCCCAAGAAGAGGGCGTGCTCCAAGGGACACTAGGCTGCGGGCCAAGAAGTTGTTTAATTCAACAAATATTCATTTATTGGGTGCCCACTACATTCCAGGCACTGGCAGGCCCTTGGCAGCACCACAGCCCACTCAGGATCTTGCCTCCTTCTCTCTCTGCCTTGTTTTGCCCCTCCCCCCATGTCTCGGGCCTGCTTTCGTGTCTATTGCCCTTTGGCTCCCTTTGCCCAAGAGGCAATGTGGTCTAATGGGGGAAACACATCAGATTTATCATCGAGGTCTGGAGCTCTGGTACAGTTTGGCTCTGGGGCTGCAGATTCACCTCCTTGGGGCATGGTTCCTCCACCTGTCAAGAGGACAATGCCCCCTTCCCAGCCTAGCTCATGATGAGAACTATGAATCTCAAGCAGGGGCCAGCAAACTACGGCCTGTGGGCCAAATCTGACCCATCTCCTCCTTATGTATATCCCACAAGCTAAGCATGGATGTTACATTGTTAAATGGTTGAAAACATCTGGAGAACAATAATATCTTGTGACATGTGAAAATTACATGAAATTCAAGTTTCAGTGTCCACACAAAAACAGTTTTATTGGAACACAGCCACATCCATTCATTTAGGTATCATCTGTGGCTGCTTTCCTGCTGCAAAGGCAAAGTAGAGTCATTGAGACAGAGACCAAATGGCCTCCAAAGCCTAAAGTATTTACTATCTGGCCTTTCCAGAAAAGGTGTGCTTATCTCTGGTCTAGAACATTAAAACATGTACTAGAAGTTGCTTTATACGTGGAGAGACTTATGGGTGACTAAGTCTGGACATGGAGATTGGGCCAGTGAAGAAAACCCAATCTTCTGAATATCCATCAGGACCTCAAGAACTGGATTGGATGTTCTACCAGACTGTCATCTGACAGGGCAAGTGGCTCCAGGGGGTAGCCCAATGAGAGAGAAGGGAGGGAACCAGTGCCCACCCAGCCAGCTACATGGGCCAAACTCACTCTAGCGACCATGACAGACATCACAGCCAGCCCACCCCTACCCTCAGGCATCACAGCCACCCCACCCTGAGCCCTCTTTCGAGGACTATCTTAGTGGCAGGCATGGCCTTCCCTCCCTCCCCTCCAGCCGCACTCACGTGATCTCGTTGTTCATGTCAATGATGTCTATTCTATCCAGGAACCAGCCTGGCCTGTTGCCCGAGTTGTCGTGGCGAATCCGAATCTTGGTCAGGGCTCCCAGGTCAATGGCATAGATGGTGAAGGTGTCTGTCTAGGAAGGACCAGGGTAGCACTCAGAGGGATGGCAGCCCTCCCCACCTCGCCATCAGCTTCATCCTGCCAGGATCTGGGGCAGCCTGAAGCCAGCAGAGTAAGACCCAAACCATCAAGGTGGGGGTGGGGTGTGTGTGGGAGGGATGGACAATGCAGCCAATTGTCTGGTGTTTGGTTTATGCTATTGTTTTTTAAGCTGCCTCCACCAGGGGGTCTTCTCACTCACACTGTGAAGGTGGAGGGAGGAGTGGGAGGGCAAAGATGACCATGAGAGAGAGTCAGAGGAGAAGACAGGTTGGCTGGATGCCCACGCTTGTGTGGGGTGTGTTTCTTTGTGTATATGGCCTGTTGCCTGGGTGTGTGCTGAGACCGCGTGCTGAGTGTGCATAATCTCCTTCAATCCCAACCTGCTATAAGCCAGTGTGTAAATCCGAAGAAACAGAAAACTTGGACTTGCTCAGCAATGAGGTGGGAAGATGGAGCATGTGTGACACAAGTGGAGGTACACGCACTGGAGGAAGCAGACGATACCAGGACCTGATAAGTGAATGGGGTCTTCTTGCCAATAACTTTTTTAACTGTTTATTTTGAAAAAAAGAGTTCAAATCTACAGAAAAACTTGCGGAAATGGTGCAGTGAAACTTTGTGTACCTTCACTTAGATTCTCCACTTATTTGCAACATTTGCTTCCCCTCTGCTTTCTCGCTCTTGTTCTTTCCCTATTTTTTTTGAATCATTTGAAAGTAAATGGCAGACACCATGATCCTTCACCCCTAAATTCTTCAGCATAGATTTCCTACAAACAGGAAATTCTCATATAATTAGAGTACAATGACTAAATTCAGGAAATTTAATGTTGACACAATATTATTAACTAACATACAGTCCATATTCAAATTTCTTCAGTTGTATCCGTTATGTCCTCTATAGCAATTTTCTTCCAATCCAGGATCACAGTGGCTATACATTTTAAAGGAAAGTACCAAAACATAGAAATAAACCCTGATCCTCAAGTCATGGGAAGGGAGAAAAAGAAGTTGAAAGAAAAAGCAGGAGGCCTCCGAAATAAACCAAGCGATGAGCCCAGAAGTATTTTAATGGACTTGGTTTCTTTCTTTTCTTCCTCTGTGTTGATGAGGGAACCTGGCCTTGGCATGGGGTCAGGAATGGGAAAGGTGAGAGAGAAGACAGTCTTCTGGCCAGAGGCTATTGTAAAATCTCAAAGGACAAAGACGAGAGCTGTATTTTTCATGCTTCTCCCACTACACCTGGAAGAGGGAGGTGCACACGTTTCTTACAACGCTCAAAAGCCTTCATAGTTCCCACTGCCTCAGGATGCAGTTCAGGCTTCTCAACCTGTCTTTTAAGGCTCTCCTGCCTCCTCATCCCCTAAATTTGTCTCATCAAGCTTCCCAGAGGCAGCACCCACCATGGATCAGCATTAACCACAGTGCAGCAGGAAGACTCCCTGTCCTTGAACTGGCCTTCCACACCTCCACCTCCACATCTTTGTCATGCGGTCCTGTCTTCAGAGAGCACCTCTCACTGTTGTCTTTAGATATCTACGCCATACTCATCTGCCAAGGCCCAGGTTACATCTCTCCTTTCCACGAAGTTTTCCCCAAAGTGCCATCTTATGGTGAGCACTTCCTCCTTGAATCCCTGCTCCACCCACTCAGCACCTCAGCATCTGCTACCGATACTATGATATTGTCTCTGGTTAGTTCCTGTGGGGTCCATGGTGCTGGACCCCCACCTGTGCCTTTCTTATATCCCCACCACAAATTGCTGGTGCTTACAGAGGAGGTACTTCCATGACACCTGGTGGGATTGAACAAAGCACACTGTGGGACACACAGCAGGTGCTGGGCTGGGGAGGGCTGCTGCAGGAATCACCAGAAGCTTCACATCCTCCACCCGAGTGCCCACCACCCACCCGAGGGCCCGAGAGCCCACACTTTACCTGCCCCTGCTCAAACTTGTTGGACTTGTCCGACTTCTTCAGAGGCCGCTCGCCCGTGTCCCCGTACTCCTCGCCATAGATGGTCAGGTAGACATTGGCATCAGTGCCTGCCTTGGGCACGTTCCCTGTGATCACCTTGACCTCGTAGGTGTTGGCTGGGGACACAGAAAGATGTAGCGTTGAGGACACCTGGGCCTCGGGACGGACCTGAGGCTCAGCCTCTCGGATCCAACCAGACTGTGGGAGCAGGAAGGACCTGTGACTACATCCACATCTATACTAACCTGGAAATGAACCTGCCCCTCCTCTCTACCCAAGATTTTCCTTTGCCGTGAAGCCCAAAAGGCTGACAGTCATGGCAAAATTCACCCTCAGCAGCCCTCCTTCCTTATGTCTCCCACGTTGAGTTATAGTGAGCTATATCAGGGCTCCTCCTAAAGTCATCAGTTCCTCCTGAGAGCCTCAGGACAAGGACAATGCTAAGCCCGGGAACTGTCCAAGGTGGCATTTCAGACACAGCTCAGGAGAGATATTTGGGAACCATGATGGGTGCCCACCTATGGAGGCTCCATGTGAGAGGAGAGCTGGGCACCCTCCCCTCTCACTGGGCCCCCTTCAGGAGACTGTCCGACCCCTCCCAGGCTTACGCTCAGGACCCGGCCGGCCAGCCGGCACCAGCTCCACAACAAGTTCATTGTCCTCCTTGCCCCGGGCCAGCCAGCGGTGAGCTTCGAACTTGTACTCTTCAATCACCTCCTGCATCCTCGGCCCAAACTCCTCCTCTTCCTCCTCCTCCTCAGTCTCCTCCTCTTCCTCTTTGGACGAGGACTCCTCCGATGAGGACTCCTCCTCCTCGTCCCCTTCGTCCTCCTCGTCACTGCCCTTCTTCTTCTTCTTCTTCTTCTTCTTCCTCTGCAGCTTGGCCTTCAACCGCTCCTTCTTGAGCAGCTGCCTCAGCTTGTCCTTCTCCTTCTTCCTCCGGGCCTCCTGCTCCGGTGTGAGCTCTACCTCCCGCACCACCAGGTGCCTCAGCCACACTGTGTCCACGAACCAGCTGGGCCCGAAGCCTTCGCCTGTGTGCCCGAGCCGGATCTTGAAGATCTCACCCACGTCTGCCGCCTCCAGCTGTGCAAAGCAGAGGGCAGTGGCTGGGGTGGCCCTTGGCATCCTCCCTGCCTCCCCTGCAGAACCAGGCATGGGGCAGCAGGATGGAGCAGTTCGGGGCCTCCGAGCTCAGAAGCTGCCATGAGCTCGCTCTCTCCTACACACACAGCCTGGTTTCTCAGCCAGCCTTCCAGGACCTCTTGCTGGCCCCACCCTCCACCCAAACTTATTTCCTTCTAAACCCCTGTGATGGTCAAGCTGCTCTCCCTGTTTCTCTCTCTCCCTCACACACACACACACGCACACACACATTAATCACACACATCACACTCATTCCTATTATTCCTATTTCCACGTCTTTGTTCATGCAGTTCCCTCACCCAGAATGTCATTATCCCTCCTCTGCCTTTAACTAAAACCTATTCATTTAGATTCCTAAGCTTTATTATTAGGTTTTTGTTTTTTTTTTTTAGTTTGTGCTTTTCTGTGTTCTCTTTCCAAATTTTTTTTCAGCATTAATCATATATCACTTTTGTAATAAACCAACAAAAAGTGTTATTTTTCAAAAACAAAAATCTCACCCATGCCCCCAGAGGCCCCAGGCCCGTCCCCCAGCACATCGCCTCTCTTCTCCCTGAGAGCTCAGAGCCCAGAGCTTAGCCACGGTCCTGGCCTGTCCTGGATGCCCTCTTTGATCTCATGGGCTGGGTCTCTGCCACTCGAGTGGGAATTCCTGAGGACACTGACCACTCGTTCTCGCATCTCTCCCTCACTGGGCCTAGCACATGGTTCCCTCAAGCGGCAGTGTTGATGGGTTCAGCTTTTCTTCAGAGGATCAAGTCCCCAGCCTGTGAGCTGCCAATCTGTTCTGAGCCTCCCAGTCAGATGCAGAGCTCAGGGGAGGGCTCACATGGGGTCCCTGCTGGTTGGGCCACTCTTAGGGCTCCCTCATGCTGATGGGCTCTTGTCTGGGTGTTTCACATATCTCAATACAAGTCCCACCAGTTCTCCCACTTGTGTGCCAGGGAAACTGAGGCCTGGGGCTGCCCCACAAGATGCTCACTGTCACATCATTGGAGTCCAGACCTAGACAAGAACTCAGGTCTTCTGACTCTCTGTTCATGAAGCCACGATGCAGCCCAAAGCACCTTTGTGAGAAAATTATGGGCCAAAATGGAGCCCAGGATGCCCAGGAAAGAGGAATTTATTCTTCTCAGCTACTTAGGGGACGGGCTCTGGATCTGGTAATTCCCTTCTCTAGCACATTAGATCTCCTCTCCAGCGTTTTCCAGGTCACAGCATCCCTGCCATCAACCTCTCCAGGGAGGCCTGCTGGCTGTGCCCTCTCTCCTCATCTGTCTGCTCAGCATCCACCACCATCCACTAGCCACACAGTCGGTTGGCATCCAGGAGATGCCCTGCTCTGTTACATGTCCATGACTGGCCACAGTTTCCCGAGTCCTTTCCCTGACATCGACTATTTTGATCCTCCCAGGGACTGTGAAGCAGGCCAGGCAGGTACTATAGAGAGAAGTTTGAACTGATGAAGAAGCCGAGGCAGACAGGTAAAATGCTAGGGCCTCCTCCTCCTCAGCAGCGTAATGAGGGGGCTGGACTCAATGAGGCTCCCTCCAGTGCTAATGCACCATACCCCTGCGACCCTGGCCCAGCTCAGCCAGGACCTTCTCTGAGGGCACTGGGTTAGGACTCTTTGCTGAGAACCAAGTGCTTGTGGCACACAGACACACACAGAGCACCCAATATGAAGACATGCACGCACTCGTGTCCCATAGAAAACATTCACACGTCCCCCAAGGGGCACCACCTTTGCATCTTCTTCTCCTGCCAACAACACACTCACACTCTCATCTCTTTTTCTCCTCCACTCATAGGGAAGTGTGGAGGCCTGGGGCACTCAGCACACAGCCAGGAGACCCCAAAGCCCCCCGGCATCCTGCCTGGAAAGCATGGCCCTGCCCTCAGCCTGAGACGGCTGTAGAGTCAGAGGCCACAGGGCTGGGAGTGGATTTAGTAACCAGGGGCCTAGTGCCATATTTTGCTAAATTAGGATCACCTACTCCAGCAGTTCTCAGAATTGGCAGCACATTAGTATCACTGGTAGAGCTTTTAGAAGCATACCCAGAAAACACATCCTACCACAGAGGTTCTGATTTAACTGATCCGGGTATGGACCAGGCAGCACTTTTTTCTTAAAGCTCCCCAGGAAAGTATAAGAAGAAGCCAGGGATGAGAACCACTGATCTCATCCAATCCCTCCATTTTCATGTGTCTGCTGGGCCCTCTGTTGGCATTCCCGCTGCCTTACCCCCGCACACCTGGAACGTGTCCTTGGAGGCCCGATCAAAAACTTTCGAGCGGCTGGAGAGGAAGAGCACTTCTGTCTTGCCCTCCTCGCCATAGATCTGCACGTAGACTCGGGCAGTGGTGCCTGCGCCGCCCACATCCCCCGTCCAGATCTCAACCTCATAGTGGACCACTGGGAGGGCACGTGGGGAGAAATGGGACATTTCGTAACAGTAACAATAGCAACGATAGCCACAAAACAAACATTTCCTGAGCCTGTACCATGTGTCTGGTGCTTCATAGGCATTATCCATCTAATCGTCTCATCAACATCATGAGTACCATCATTCCCATTTTGCAGGTTGACAAACTGAGGCTTAGAGGAATTGAGTAGGTGGTGGAAATGGCAAACCCAAGCAATCAGACTCCAAAGCCCAGTCATCCACTGTGCCACTTGCACTCTCCAGAGCCAGGAATGAGGAGTAGTCAACACACCAGCTGACACTCTCTGCTGTGTGCCTGCCCCTGGGCAGACACCAAGGGGCAGAAAGAAGCAAAAGCTGTGTTTTTTTCTTTTCCTCACTTTCAGTAAAGGACAAGGGGTTGAAATTATAATTTTCATTTAAATACATGCACCTTTCAGATGATATCAACAGATACATCTATAAGAGAGAGTTTTCTATACTGTGAAGAAATATTTTATCAAGCTGTTGGAGGGTGGAAATGTGTTACAGGTATGCACCACTAAAGGGCACTTCCCACTGGAAAGCAAAACGTCTTCCAGAACTATGGGACCATATTTTTTCAAAGCAACTATTACAAGACTTGCCATCTCAGCAATGCTCTAAGATGCTCTCATGATTTTCTTTCAAGACTATTATTTTCAACAAGATGGAGGATCTTACATTGCCATAGCAATGTGAGAAATTGAGACTAAAAATGAGAAGACTGCCTGAGAACCTGAAGAAGTTGAACTAAAGATACCAGCCTCCGCTGGCAGTGAGGGTGGGCTAGTATATGAACAATGGGGGGATTCAATAAAAGCTGGCATTCTGTACGGAGAGAATCCCCAACCCCATTCCCTCCCTCAGTTCTCAGAAGAATAGGCAGCCAGGATTATACAAAATTAGGATAGATAAAAACAAGCATTCAGAGAACAAGAACCAGCTATTGGAAATTAACATGTGGCAACTGAAATGAAATATTTCACAGCAAGGATAAAGTCAAGGACAGCTCTCAAGAACAAAAAAGAAATTTACCAAGAACAAAATGACAAATGACAGAGAAAAAGTAAGAAAATTGGAGGAAGCCCAACATCTAATTAAGAGTTCAGTTCTAGTGAGAACAGAAAATAGAGAGTTGGAAATTATCGAAGAAATAATACCAGAAAATGTCCCAGAACTAAAAAATGCTTCTAAGATTGAAGGAACCCATGAGTTCCCAGAACAGTGGATGAAACTAAAATCACAAAGGCAGTGAGGACATCACAAAATTTCAGAATGCCAGGGATAAAAATAGGATCCTATAAGCTTTTAGAGAGAAAAAACTCGGGCCTGCCTGGTGATGCAAGCGGTTAAGTGCACGCACTCTGCTGTGGTGGCCCGGGGTTCGCCGGTTCGGATCCCGGGCGCGCACAGCCGCACTGCTTGTCAAGCCATGCTGTGGTGGCGTCCCATATAAAGTGGAGGAAGATGGGCATGGATGTTAGCCCAGGGCCAGTCTTCCTCAGCAAAAAGAGGAGGATTGGCAGATGTTAGTTCAGGGCCAATCTTCCTCACACACACACACACACAAAAATTACAGGCGGAGAATTTTCGGGCCGGCCCTGTGGCTTAGCGGTTAAGTGTGTGCACTCCACTGCTGGCGGCCTGGGTTCGGATCCCAGGTGCGCACCGACGCACTGCTTCTCCGGCCATGCTGAGGCTGCGTCCCACATACAGCAACTAGAAGGATGTGCAGCTATGACATACAACTATCTACTGGGGCTTTGGGGGAAAAATAAATAAATAAAATTAAAAATAAAAAAAAAAAAAAGAAAACCCCAAAGGGTTGAATAGCAGAATGGCAGCAGACTTCTCAACTGCAACACTGTGGGCTAGAAGAAGGTAGAGCAGTGCCTTCTAAACTCCAAGGGAAAATGAGTTTTAACTCAGAATTCTATAACAAGCCAAACTATTGATCAATTGTGAGAGTAGACTAAAGACACAGACATGCAAGGCCTCAACATCTCTCTTCCATGTACCTTTTTTCAGGAAGCTACCAGTGGAGAATGTGTTCTGCTAAAATGAGAAAATAAACCAAAGAAGAGGGAGACATGAAGTCTGGGAAACAGGAAATCCAACCCAGGAGAAAGAAGAAAGGAGTTTCCAAAAAGATGGTAAAAAGGAAGTGCGATAGGGACAGCCTTGTGGCCGCCTAGAGAGCAGGAGGACAGAGGTTCCTAAAGGAATGTCTTGAGACGGGGAGTGGGGAGAAGGAGGGAGAGAAGAAACCAATAGAACTCCTGTTGGGTTTGAATATATAAAAAGAATTTTAGTTCTGTTGGAGATATGGAGATAAGATGGGGTTATGGGCCAAATTGTGTCCTCTTCAATCCGTATGTTGAAGCTCTAACCTCTAGTATCTTAGAATGTGACAGTATTTGGAGATAGGGGCTTTAAAGAGGTGATTAAGGTAAAATGAGGCCATTAAGGTGGGTCCCAATCCAATATGACTGATGTCCTTTTAAGAAGAGATTAGATCACAAACATGCGCGTGCACAGATCACGTGACGACAAGGAGCAGTGGCATCTGCAAACCAAGGAGAGAGGTCTCAGAAGAAACCCAACCTGCTGACCCCTTGATCTTGGACTTCTAGCCTCCAGAACTGTGAGAAAACAAAATTTTGCTGTTTAAGCCACCTAGTCTGTGGTATTTTGGTATGGCAGCCCTAGGAGACTAATACAGATAGGTGGGTATACAGATATATATAGAAAACTATACAAATTAAAAAATGAGGCTATTATTAACTCCAGAAAAAATGTTGTACAAAAACTGAAATGCAGGGGCCGGCCCGGTGGCGCAAGCAGTTAAGGGCGTGCGCTCTGTTGTGGTGGCCTGGGGTTCCCCGGTTCGGACTCCGGGCGTGCACCATCGCACTGCTTGGCAAGCCATGCTGTGGCGGCATCCCATATAAAGTGGAGGAAGATGGGCATGGAAGTTAGCCCAGGGCCAGTCTTCCTCGGCAAAAAAAAAAAAAGAGGAGGATTGGCAGATGTTAGCATAGGGCTGATCTCCTCACAAAAAAAATAAATAAATAAAAAATAAAACAAAATTAAAAAAAACTGAAATGCAATCATCATACAGTAGGTGTCTCAGCAGTAAATAATATTTACATAGTAATAATGATGTAAAAATTGAATATTGACGTAATTTTATTGAAAGCTGGAAGGAGGGGAAGTGTGTGTGCATGCCCACGCGTGCATGTGCACCTGTGTTAAAAGAGCTAAATCCTCCTCTTCCATAATAAGTCAATAGTTAATGCCTGTGACTGAAAAATCAAGAAATTGATAAGCATGTTATTGAAAATATGGAGACAAATTTCAGAGAAAAAAGCTAAAGTAATTAAAAAGTTGTTACCTCTGAAGAAGGGGGATGGGTAGGAGGAGGAGGTAGGTAAGGGAACTACTGCTTTTTTATCTGTATCTTGTTAACTAGTACCTGTATTACTCTGATGGAAATAAAGCTTTAATTTACAAAAATAGGGAAGGAGTTGAGTCTTCACACTGGCAGATACCCTTACAAAGCATATGAATGTCACACAGCCCTCAAGGAACTTGGGGAGAGAAAATGCACACATGAAAAGACACAAGGAGTTCTGGAAAAGGAGGTGAGCTGTATTGGGGTTCTTTCTCAGGGAAGCTTCTTGTGGAAGTGAGCCTTGGCAGCTGCTTTCAGGGTAGATATAAAAATGCAGAAGTAAGGGAAGTAACATTCTCTGAATCCGGTTCTGGTCCTGCTGTCTTCCTGGCCCTCTAGATAACCTCTTGTTTCTCTGACCCCTACCATAATCTATGACTCTCACGTCATGTGCAATGGGTGGCCAGATCACCTTGAACTTCACCTCCACTCCGAGATGTCACCACCCTGTCCAAAAAGGTCCCGCACCCCCATGCCATTGCTAACTCCTTATCCTGCTTCATTTTCTTCATTGCTCTTACTTGGCATTATATTGTATATTCATCATTTGTCTCCCCTGGTGAAATATAAATCCACGAGGACAAGGACTTGGTCTGTTTTGCTCTTGGCTGCCTCTACAAAGCCCAGGGCAGTGCTGGCACAGAGAAACATTCAATACGTACTTATTGAATAAATGAATGAATAAATAGCTTTATCTCCTTAGCCAGTCTTCCCAGGGGAAGACACAGACTATGTCTAAGCTCTTCTTGTACACAGGACTGAGAATGTACATTCTTAGTAAAGTTATCTGCTGCCTTTTGAAAAAATTATTTCCTTCATTGAGTCCTCAGTTTCCCCATCTGTAAAACGAGCCCTTCTTCCCTCCCAGAACCATGGTGCCAGAGGCAATTGGAAGCCCCCATTATCTCCCCACAGCCACCCCCTCTTGGAGACAACACCCAAATCACCCCATAGCTCCTCCTCCTTCCCCACTGCCCCGCCCCGTGAGGGAAACAATGCTGATGGTCCCACCACCATACATTTCTGGATCTCCACGACCTCGCTGGGATAGAGCTCCACCTCCAGGCGCCCATCGGCCTGGTCCTTGTCCAGCCAGCGGTTGGCAGGGAAGGTGTACTGCTTGCCTTGGCGGGGCACTCGGATCTGGACGCTGCCCAGGAACCAACTGGCGTGCAAGCCCGTGCTGTCATGCCCAATCACCAACCGATTGATCTGGAAGGACACCCAGAATGCAAGTAAGCAAGGAGCCGGTGTGTAGAAACCTCCATGCCCCCATCCCTAGTCTCCAAACACCAGTGCAAACTGCTTTCCTCAAACCAGTGTTTAGTTCCCCAAGAGAGGGAGGCTCAGCAGATGGAGGCTGCATCCCAGTCCTGTCCGCCATCAGCCTGCTGGGGAACTAGGGCACCACCTCTCCTTCCTGGAGCCTCTGTTCCCTCCTCTTTAGCCTAACTCTCCTCCAGGGAGGTTGTGAGAAGCAAGTGGGGGAACAGGTGTGGCATGAACTTTGAAAGCTCCAATATGGACTTAATAATATTAGGTGGTGTATGTAATATGCACTTAATAGTGATGGTGTGGCCACACAAGAAAGCAAACATTCAAAATGTTAACTATCTCCTTCTGGTAGCCATGTTATTGATTTGGCTTTGTTTTGTTTTTAAAAAATACACTATTGTGTGTATTTCTGCATTTCTTCTTTGACATGCCCATCCTTTAGGTGACAGAATATGCGGACAACGAATCAGAGCCCTGTGGTTCTGTACCCAATTCGTCCTCTCCTTCTTGGACATAGGGAACATTTTTCTCTTTCCGATAACACTCGATAGTCCACTCACTTTGCTATTTTACATTTTAACATCTTTGCCCACAGGCAACATAGATGACTGTGTAGATGATCATGTTACCATCCTTATACATACTTGGCTTTTCAATGTTTGAGTTGCTTTTACATTTTTTTGAAATGCTGTATACAGGACAGTTCTAACAACAGTTAGAATTATCAGATGGCCTTCGAGATCCCTTCCAGCCCCCCAGATTCTCTCTGTGATGGTGTGGAGGAGTGACACCTGCCATAAGTTGGTGCCAAAAGGCCAGATTTAGAAAACTGTCCATGCGAGCCCTGCTCTCACTCTCGTGAGTGCAGTACTAAGCGTCTCTTTGCAGCTGGTGACAGAAGCACCGTCATAGTCAAGTGCATGTAGCCCGGTTCCCTGGAATTGAGGAAGGAAACCAGCTGTGTTTACAAACCTAGCCAGAGAGCCTTTTGGGTGTGTGCCAAGGGACACAGGAGACCTTTGTTGTCTTTCTGTGGTGCAGGGACTGTGACTGCCCTGGGGAGGGACCAGCTGAAAGAGTAAAGATGGGGACAGGTGTCTTCTACCTGATGTGACAGGAGCTCCTGAAGGGCAGGACTGTGTTTCAATTCCATAACACCTAGCACCTGACGTGGAGCCATTGTTCAGCCAGTAACAGCTAGTGTTTAGTGAGCACTTCCTATGTGCATGTGCGTGTTACTAACAGAGTTAATGCTAACAGCAATCCCATTAGGATCCCTGGTTGTTATGAATGAGAAAACAGAGGTTAAGGAACTTACACACGGCAGGTAAGTAGAAACGTGGGGCCTTAGACCCAGACAGTTGGCAGCCAGAGCCCTCGCTCCTAACCTCTGGGCCACACTGCTCATTGATGGGTTTCAGAAACAAAAGGAAGGGCCCAAACGCACTCACCCTGCCCTCAGATGTCTCATTTACCTGCTGGCAGCTGCCAGAAATCCTCAGTAAAGGGAATAGCATTTCACTTTACAATCATTAATTCAGCTCAAAATATAAATATATTTAAATCAATGAAACTTGATTTAAGCTCATTCCTTCCAGATATAAGTGACCAACACGAGATCTTTCCCCTGGGTGCTTTTTGATGGAGCACTTGAAATGGGATGGGGCTCACGGAGAGTGGAAGGGGGCAAGAAAGGCGAGGTTGCAGATGGGGAGCTTGTTACTGTCTCAATTTCCACAAGCCACACCCTGAGTGAGGAGGTGGTAACACAAAGCCCAGCTCAGACATTTCTAGAAATGTTTCCAACACTCAAGACCAGGGAGTTAGATCCGTGCTTCTCCAGGTGAAGTGCTCAGACCACTTGCAGCAGGGCCACCTGGAGCCTGGACAGAGGGGGAATCTCGGGTCCCATCATCTGAGGTGGAATCTCTCAGGTATGGCCTGGGAGTGAGCACTGAAACAAGCTTCCTGGGCATAATTCTGATGCACACTCAAGTTTGGAAGGGCAAAGTATTTTCAGCCCCTCTTTTCAGTTCTTCCTTCTCATCTTTTCCTTCCCTGCACACTGGTGTCTCATTCTCTGGTGTCTGGGACCCAAGCACGTTGGTTCTGGCTATGGAGGTAAAGGAAATGTTAAGACTACAGCCACTAAAATTATGCAATCCGTATCCAAAGAGACTCTGAGAGCTTAACCACTGTTCACATGTCTTCAGCTGCTCTAGGTCATCACTGGAAAACAACGTACCTCACTAACCCTCAGGTAGGCATTTTTTTTCCTTCAAAATGGGTTCAACCCATTTGGAGGTGAGTGTGTGCATGTGTATGTGAACCCATGTGTGGATATATGTGGGAGGATGGGTGAGATGATGTTACGTGGTCTTGGGAAGGAGACTTACAGTTCCAATGTTCAGGGTCTCAAGGGTGAACTCGTCCACCCGGCCACGTTCGAAATAGTCTTTCAGGTTGTTGTCAGACACGAGAAGAATTTGCTTGATGGTGTCAGATTTATCCCCGTAGAGCTTGATGTAGACTCTGGAATCCGTGCTGGCCCCAGAGACGTTCCCAGTCTTCAAGCTGATGTGATAGCGAAAGTCTGGGCAGTCCGAGGCAGGAGGCAAGAAGATGGGGTTTAGTGCAGGGCAAGCAGGAAGGAGCGTGGAGCAGGAGGGCGGTCTGCAGCACGGGGTGGGACACTAGGCTGGGGGTCAGGAACCTGAGCTCTTGCTCTCTCTAGGTAGCCCTGTAACCTGGGAGGGCTCTCTCTAGCTCTGTGGAGTCCCCTCATCTACAACATAGGAATTCTAATACCTGCTCAGCCTGCCGCACAGGGTGTGAATGTGCTGAAATCACGCAATACTAAATGTAAGAGACTTAAAGGATCTAAAGCAACCACCTTGTCCAATTTCTCATCTGATGGACGAGGAAACTGAGGCAAAGGGAGCACCAACCTTTGCAGACAGTGTTTACACATTATATACACAGCGTGATTGCTAAGTATTCTGACCTCGGCTTTGTGAGGAATCTGAGCCCCAAAAGGTTGTGTGTTTTGTTCAAGATGTCAACAGTTAAGAAGTAGCCAGCTAGGAGTGGAATCCTAACATGGACCTAAAGGTCCCTGTTCTTAACTGGGACAGCATTCTGACGTCGCTCCATTTTATCACCCAGAAAGGTCTGCATTGTCTTTGCACAAGGGAGGAAAAAAACATCTGGGGAAAGGCGAATCCTTTTTAGCTAGTGTTATTGCTTTTGTTACTCTTATCAACAGAGGCCCATATGCATTCAGGGCCCCACACCCAAGGCCACAAAGAGACTGTGTGCACGGCGCAGACAGACAAGAGAATCCCAGATCCTCCCTCAGAACCTCTTCCTCTCCACCCTCCCCAGTGCTGTCTCTGTGGAATGAAGTGAAGAGCACATGCTTTCTCCAAGGGCTTGTTTCTGTGTAGTCCAGGGAGGGCGCCTGTCTTGCCAAGGGCACACCCACCACACCTGGTTGTCACAACAACTTACTCTTCAGGGTCGCATTGCTGTCACTCGGCAGCAACTCTCGGACCAACTGCCCATCATCTTTATCCTTGTCCAGCCACCTGGTGGGCAGACGAGGGGCTGTTAGCTCTTTGAGTGGGGCAGGCTGACAACCAACCATCACACAATTCGTGCAGAGTCACCATGGAGGCCAGAGCTTTGAATTCATCCAAGGAAAATCGTTCTATGAGAGCTCAGAACAAAGGATCCCAACCCAGACTAGGGAGGAAGGACGGCCCTGAGGAGGTGATATTTGGCTGGGATCGGAAGGATGACAAGGAGTTAACCAGGAGAGGAGGGAGGCACATTCCAGAATATATGCTGAGATGAGTTGACTGAAGGCTAGTGTGGATGGAATGCAGTGAGTGAAGTGTAGAGTGCTGGCAGATGAGCCTGGAGAGGTGGCAGGGTCACTTGATGAGGGACCTTGGCAATCATGGTAGAAAGTTCACCCTAAAACCCATGAACATCTGTGTCATCATTATCCTCAAAAACAACCAACTCTTTTTATAAGAGCCTACCATGTGCATCGCACTGTGCTGAGGGCTCTAGGGTACAGAGAAGGCACAGAAGATACACTAAGATCAATAAGACACAGCTCAGCCCTTAGAGAACCTATAGTCTAGTTGAGAGGACCAGCCAGACTGGCCAAGGCACTGAAGACCAAGACAAGAATGGATGTTGGACCAAAGTAAGTACAACAGGAATTTAAAGAAATGAGAAAGGCTCGTGGTGAAGGTGCTTTGCCAACAAGGAGAAGCTGGGTCTGGACCCTGCAGGACTGGGCTTTGGTAGCTGTGACTCATCAATATGTCAGAGTGGGCCATGGGCCCAGCTCTTTGCTGATCATCCACCAGGGGGAAAGATATTGGACCAATTCACCTGAAAAGCACTGTCCCCACTGAGCATGGGGACCCAGCCTGAGAAATCAAACAGTGGTGTAATTACGAGCTGTCCAGGCCCCAGTACTCAAGATGGTGTGTGATACAGGGTGATGGCAGCAGAAGAGACACCTCGGTGTTCTCCAGGGCAAGGGGAAACCTAGATACTTGCCTCTTGACCAGAGTGTTTCCCTACTTGTCTATGTTTTGTTGCTTGTCTTTGCAGCCCACCCTATTACACTCCTGAGAGGGAGGCAATTCCCAGGCCATAGGACCTGTCGAAGGAAGCCCAGGCACTGCCTCTTTCCCAGCCCTCCTGACATGCAGCTCAGGCCTCCCTAAACCACGGTCCTCTCTGTCAATATACCCCCCCCCCGCTCCCCAGGGCCAGTGCAGGCAACGCTGTGGTCTCCCCAGTCCCTGCTCTCTCACCTGCCTTCCCCAAGTACGTGATCTTACATTCCCAGACCTTGCTGTCAGCTGGCTGTTAGCTAGCACTAAAACGTTAACTGACAACTAAGTTGTTACACTTCCCATGGGCTTTGGCACTACGAATCTAGAACACCAAAAAATATTTGCTATTCCAAGACATGAAGATACAGTTGTGGAATGCTTGGCACTGATGACAGGGGAAGGGAGAGAGATTTGGGAGCAGGCGACTGCAGGCTAGAGCCCCTCGAAGAATGCTTTAGGAGCCTCCCCCTCTGTCTGTCCTGCTGAGGTCGCTGCAGCCTCTCCCACAGACATGGAGATGCAGAGGAGAAGGCTGTGATGCAGTGCTGGCCGTGCATTTGCAGGCACAGGAAGGATGGAAAATGAGCAGACCCTCAGTCATCAGAAAATTCCATCGGCTTTCCCTTCCTTCTCTCCACCACTCCTCCTTCCCCAGGCCCTCCCCAGCGGTAAAAGGAAACCATGACTTGTCATTTCAGTTTCCACCTAAATACTTGCAGGGTATTAATAGATATTTCCAAATATAGCTGTTTTCTTTCAGCTTCAAACACTTCAGCCCAGTTTCAGAGTGAGATGTTGCTAAAAGGATATGCCAGTCTGCTGGTGATTTTATTACTCTTTCCCTGGGCTCACGAGACTGTGCAAGTATGCACATGCATGCACACACACAGACACACACACACAAACACACATGCCCCAGCTAAAATGCTTACCACACCCTGATCCTGGCAGGGAGGTTTTGATATATAGGCCTGGTTTGTCCCCCTCGCCCAGGAAGCTAAAATAACAGTTCGGGTGAAAAAAAGAAGCAGTGTGCTAGCTCGGGCTCTACCTGCAGGTTCTTCGAAGTCCTGCTGGGTCCTGAGTCGGCAAATGCCATCACCGCATGCTTCAGCAAGATATAAGAATCCACTTCTAAAAAATGCATGACCTCTTAAGTGAACCCCAGAGAGGGCTCTGGGGTGTTTCGGGGGCCTCAGCTCTGGTTCTGATCTGCAATCAGCATCATCAGCATTGTCTGTGTCTTCAGCAGACTCGGCTCCTTTCAAAGTGCAACCCCATTTCACCCTCCCCATCACCATAAGACACATGCTGGTTGGGAAGGCACAGAAGACCAAAGAAGTTAGGAAATTTTCTCAAAGTCACACAGCAGGTAGGCGGCTAGACTCCTGGTCCCAAGCTCCTCCTGCACCATGCCTGTGGCAACGCAGGCAGTATAGACACTACAACTTCTCATCCCCTTTCCAGGTTCCCCTCCTCTTCCCAGTGCTCAATACTCACCATTGTCTTTATCCACTCTCTCCCTAAAGGATCCCATCCATTTCCCTGGCTTTAAATTCTATCCCTATGTTCTCATCTCCTGAGTTTATTTCTCAAGGCCTGACTCGGCCTGCTCGACTCACAGGTATCTCAAACCTGACATGCCCCAAATAGACCTCCAGAGTCCAGCCCATTCCCACCCCTCAACCCTTTCTCCCCAGGCTCCTCATTTCAATAGAGAGCATGACCTCTATCCACCTACCAAAGGTAGAAGCCTGGGCTCTCCAATTCCCTTCTCTCTCTTATGGGCAAGTCCCATGGACTCTACCTCCGGGATTCATCTCTGGTGTAGCCTCTTCTCCCTACCTTCATTCCTACCACCAGGGCCCAGCTGCCATGTTATTGGTTGAATTGTGTCCCCCCTAAAAGACATGTTGACGTCCTAACCCCTAAAAAAGAATGTGACTTTATTTGGAAATAGTGTCCTTACAGAGGTACTCAAGTTAAAATGAGGTCATGAGGGTGGCCCTAATCCAAAATGACTGGTGTCCTTTTAAAAAGGGGAAATCTAGATGCAGAGACAGACACCCACAGGGGGAAGACGATGTGAAGAGACACAGGGAGAAGACTGTCATCCACAAGCCAAGGAACACCTGTGGCTACCAGAAGCTAGTAGAGAGGCCTGGAGCAGATCTTGTTCAGAGCTCCTTCAGAGGGAGCATGGCCCTCCCAACACCTTGATTTTGGACTCTGGCCTCCAGAACTGTGACACAATAATTCTACTGTTTAAGCTACTTTATGTACTTTGTTATGGCAGCTCTAGCAAACTAATACATTCCATCATGGACCCTGCAAATTCTCCTGCCGGTCTCCCTGTTTCCTCTCTGAATCCCCCACAGCCTATCCTCCACCCAGAAGCCAGAGGGAACTTCCTAAAATGGAAGACCCTCACCAAGCCCTGCCTCACACTGGCCTCTGTCCACTTCTGACCTCAACTGATGGCCCTCTCTTTTGTCCATCTGCTTCAGTCTGACTGGAGTTCTAGAGTCCTCAAGCTCTTTCTCCTAGCACTCTCCTTTTCATCTTGCAGGAAGTTGGCCTAAATGTCTCCTCTGCAGACAGACCTTAACCACCTTCTCCATCTCTAACCCACCCCGTTTCAGTGTGGCCGTTCCATCCGCCTCTACCACCACTGTGTGCTTCCTTCACCCCATCCCTCATATTTGTAACTATGGCTTTCTTTGTTTATTCACTTGCTTATTGTTTAGCTCCCCTCTAGACTATAAACTTCATGAAGACAGGGAGTAAGTATGTAGTAAGTGATTAATAAAATCTTTTGAGTGAATGGGAATAAAACAATGAAGGCTCTTCCATCCAGCATCCCAACCAGGCAGCCTCTAGGTCCAGTATGGGGGCAAACAAGTCAGTGAATGACTTGAAGAAAGACCAGAACTCTCTCACCCCATCCTTCTTCTTGCTCCTTCCCCATGTGTCAGGGCACCTCTAGCCAACCTCTGCTTGAGTCACCCCCACAGTCCCATGCCTCGTGCCACCTCTCCAGGCTGGTTGACCCACCCTCCCTTCTCCTCACCATCCATCGACTCTCTGATCTTCCTTCCAGGCCCAGGTCCAGTTCCACCTCTTTCTGGAAGCCTTTCCTGGCTCCCCAACCTGTACTCTGAGCCTCTTTCTGTCTATTAGTGCCACTCATTTGGAACAGCCTGCATCATTACTTATCTTTTTAATGTAATCCCTTGTAATACTAAAAGTGGCTGTACTTTGAAGGCTATAGAGGCTTTGTCATGAAGAAAAATGTTTCACAATTTTTGTGCCATGGGATCATCCCAGTGGCCCTCCATGGCTGGGAAACTGCTCTTCCTGGGCTCGTGGGGTGGTAAGCAGTTCATCTGTAGCTAATGTGTCTGCGTGCACATGTGTGCACATGAGTACGTGTGGTGTGCAGGTTAGAGAAAGGGTAAAGCATTCACTGCTGGGCTATTGGGCAGCTTGCCCCCATCCACTCCAAGGAGGGCTGTCCTTAGTGCAGCCACCCTCAAGAAGCCTGGGCCAACCTAAGGGAGGAAGTGAGCCTGGACACGCAGCACCTTGTCCACAGGCGCAGGACTCAGCCTGGACCTGGGATTTGCAGACCCTGGCAGGTCCAAGGCTCCAAGTTAAACATACTGCATGCACCTCCCAGACTTTGCTACAGGTGAATGTCAATGACCAACTTGACGGCACAAAGAACACTGATATTGCTCCTCGTTCTAAAAATGTCTCTATCAAAAATTTCTAGAAGTCAATGGGAGCTCAAACTGACTATGAAAGAAATCCAAATGCTTAAGAAAAAACAAACTTTCCCTCACTAGGAAGCTGAGGAAAGGAAGCAGAAACAAAGTAAGATGTCTTGAAAAGACGTTAACAGGGAAGAGATGTGGTCGGAAGGCTATCCAAATGTAAAAAACACCTTTGATTCAAAAGTTTAATTCAGCACATAACTAACGCTGGTGTTTCATCACCTGTGGGGTCAGGTGGGGATGTGAGTACCACCATTAGAGCCACCTCTTTCTTGCACCAACTACATCCTTCAGCCACTATTTTGCTCCCTGGGCCTGGTTGTAGGGTGGAGTCTTTCCCAAAAATAAAAGCAGGTGGGAATCACATACCTTAGACACGGGAACTCCACATTGTCACTCTCAGGCTGTCCCTCCTCTCTCACCAGCACCCGCTCCAGGAACCAGCCGCTGCCCACTCCTTTGCCGTCGTGTCTGATCCTCACCCGCCTCACCTTCCGCATGGTGACGGACTCAATGGTGAACTCGTCGGCCTTCAGAGGGGGGAGACAGCAAGGCCAGCTGCATGGTGGCACCTCTTGGAACTCAGACAGCAGGGGCAGACGTAGGCCCAGAGATCAGAAGCTGGAGCTGATGGGTTGGGCTACTGGTCTTTCATAGGTGGGCCAGGGGCTGCCTATAAGCAACAGGTCATACCCCTCCCCCAGTGTCTCCCACTGGAATATCATTTGATGTCAAGTTCCCAACAATTTAGATTTGTATTTTTTGTTTAAACAGTGGCCATTCTCTATGATCTCCTTCTAACAGATGATCCCCCAAGAAAATGAACACATTAAGTTCTTATCAGTCACTAACCATTTATCATGGATTAATTCCTTGGCTAATCTCCTTGAGCTTCTTGCTACAGAAGGACATTGGTTCCCTTTTGAGAAGGGGAATGATTAGAATTGACTGAGGGGAGCAGTGGTCTTGCTAATTTCACAGTTTTGCCTGCCAATGAGGCAGCGGAAATGCAGTAGGGGCTGGAGAGTTGCCAAGTCTACCTGGAGGCCTTCAGGGGCAGGAACACAGAGGGTGGGATTGATGGGCAAAGGAGGAAGAAGACGTAGGAGGAAAGAGCAGGAAAGGGTTGAGAGAGACCTCCACTCACATTCTAAGGCTTGCCCTGCCCCCTGCAAGAAAGGGGCAGCAGAGGAAGGAGAGGACTGAGGCTTCTGTGACGACGGTCTGCAAATTCCCTTCATCTGATGAGCAATCTTGAGCCTCACATTATTGCAACAATGACTCTTTACTGAGCACCTACTGTGTGCTGTGGGTCAGGTCTGCTGGCAGGGGCAGTACGTCTACCGTCCCTATTCCTTATAACAGCCGGCCACAGGTAGGCATCGCTTCCCCCATTTTAGGCATGGGGAAACTGGGGCTTGGGGAATGGAGTATGGCCTCCCCAGTAAACCCATTAGATGGTTGGGGGAACACCCAGTACACTTGTAATGAGGCTAGGAGCAGAAACCAGTTCAACCACCCCCATGTTTAGTGTCTTTTTTGGTTTCTCTTTCAAAAAGGAAAAGAACAAGATGCCCCCAGTGGTCATGCCTGGTGGAGGAGGCAAAGTTCCCAAGTCACGCTCAGGGGCCCTAGCTTTCCACTAGCCTGTATCCTCCAGTCCACACGGAAGGTGCCCAGCTTCCTTCCCTGCCTGCCCACACCTGAGGGAAAAAAGCTGTTGCTCCTACCTCCCCGAATGTCCTCCTGTACTACCCTCTTCTCAGAGCTTAGGGATGGGAAGGGGACTGAGGCCCCTCTAAGGTGACACTCCAGCTCCCAGCTGAATAGCTCTAGGAGCATAGTGAATGTCATGCATGTTAGCTCCCCATTAGCTCAGCCAGATTGAGCCTGTCTGATGGCTGAGGCCCCAGTGCCAGCGCTACTTTACAGAACAGGGAAGACAAGGGAATGGAATGGGGGTCAGGGTGGGGGGACACATTGCTGCAACTTACATTGCCCTTCTCAAACAAGTCAGTGTTATTCCTGCAGTTGTAGAGCAGCCGCTCCCCTGTATCCCCCACGTCTCCAAAAAGGCAGAGATAGACGTTGGCATCGGTTCCCGCACCTTCAAGTTCCCCTGTGCACACAGTCACGCGGTACCGGGCCACTGGCAGGTAGAGAGAGGGACACCACTGGCTGACGGCCCCCTACCCCCACACTGGCCCTGCTGCTCCCCTCCTCTAAGCTGTCTCCTCCTCTTCCCCAAGCCCTCATCTGGGCTGACCTTGCCCTTTCTCCTAGCTATCCAAATCCCATCTCACACCAGTCAAGGGCCAGCCCATATACAAATCCCTTGTCTCAGACAGACCAGAGGTTCCCAATCCTGGCCAATCATCAGAATCACCTGGGAAACTTTTATAAGAATTCAGATTCCTAAGCCCCACCTCAGACTTCCAAAATCTTAATTTCCAGAGGTGGGACCTCTAAAACTGAATTGTCTACAAGTTCGCCTGGGATATTCTGATGGAGTTGGCAGGTTTGGGGACCATGGGTCTAATTCAAACATTTTGGCGCTTGATTCCATCTAACCCAGCAGAGCCTTTTGCCTTAGGTTGTTCTCCAGTTCATATGTGTCCTGTCTTCCCAAGTAAGATAACTCTTCTTTGTGAGTCAGAACTGAGCCTCCCCTTCTCTTTAGCACTTCCCAGTGCTAAGGACATGCCAGGATGAGAAGCAGAGAGAAAAGCACGTAATGCAGCTGCTGTGGGAAGGGCAGCAGCTTCTTCCCACGTTGAAAATGTACCATGGAAGAGGAGAACCTGCATCTCTGCATATCACACCCTTACTTCTGGAAAGCTGGAAGTGAATCATTCATTCATTCATTCATTTTCACCATGTCTGTTTACTGAAGACTAGTAGGTGCTAAGAACCATTACAGGACCAGGGATTCAGCAACGTACAAGATGGACAAACTCCTGCTTCCATGGAGCTTGCCTTGTAGTTGAGAGTGGAAGACTAGAGAGGAGAGATGGACAGTAAAATCACAAAATATTATGAACAGGAAATGTCCTGAGTTATACTTTTAACAAAGATAGTATAATGGTGTGATGCCATAGAGTGTGATGCAAGTAGGGAGGAGTGTGGTGAGGGAGTGAAGATGACTTAGAGATGCAGAAAAGCTTGCTGCAAGGAGGTAAGGTTTAAACTAAAATGTTTATGATAGGAACCAGCCACAGGAAGCTCTGAGAGAAGAAAGTGCTGGTAAGTGTGAAACCCTAATGTGAGAATGAACGGTGTATGTTCCAGGAGCAGAGAGAAGCCCAATATGGCTGGGGTGGAGGGAGTGAGAGGGGGATGAGATGAGGCCCAGAGGTGGACAGGGCCAAACACATGGTGGATGACAGGTTAAGGTAAGAAATGTGTCTTCCTTTGTTTTTCTCTTTCTTTTTTTAAAAACAGTGGGAAGTCACTAGAGGGCTTTAAGCAAGGAAGTAACTTGATCTGATCTGTGTTTTAAAGAGCATATTGGCTGCCATGTGAAGAACTAATTGTAAGGGAAGAAGGAGTGAATCAGAGAGACCAGTTAGTGGAATAATTACAGTAGTCTAGAAAAGAGAGGAGGATGCCTAGGATTGGGGGCATGGTGGAGATGGCGAAAATCAGTAGATTAGAGATATATTTTTGAGGTAGAACCAGCAATATTTGGTGATGGATTGGATAGGTAAATTAAGGAAAGAGAGAAATCAGGGATGACTCCTAGGTTGGTGGCTTGGGCAACTTGATGGATAGTGTTGCCAATAAGGAGTAGGGATGCCTGATGGAAGGATGGGTTTGGAGACAGAAATCAGTGGTTCTGTTCATTCATTATACCTTTGAGATGTCTATTAGATGTTCATAAAGAGAGGTAAGATGGCAGTTGAATATGTGTCTGGAGGGTCAGGACTGTTGACATGACTTTGGTCATCATAGTTGTATGGATTCCACTGAAAGCCACAAAACCAGACGAGATCCCCTATGGAGAGGATGTAGACAAGGACTGTGGAGGGACACTAACATTAGAGGTCAAACCCAGGAGAGACTAGCAACTCACATGAGAAGAAACAGCCAGCGAAGCAGGGAGGATTTTGCTCTGAACCTAACACTGCTCTAAAAATATCTGTTAAAAAAATGAGGGAGATATTAAGGCATTTCCAGATAAACGAAAACTGAAAGAATTCATCACTAGCAGATCTGTCTTACACTAAATATTAAAGGGAGTCCTTCACAGTAGACGTTAAATAGTAACTTGAATTCACCCAAAGAAATAAAGAACACCAAGAAAAGTAATCACATAGGTAAATATATAAACAGTATATATGTAATTTTTATTTGTAACTCTTTTCATCTCATATCTTATATAAAAGACAACTGCATAAAGCAATAAATATAAAACTGCATTGGTGGGTTTATAATGTATAAAGATGTAATTTGTATAACAATATAGCACAAAGGAGGAGGAAGGGAACAAACCTATATTAAAGCAAAGTTTCTGTATGTTATTGAAATTAAGTTGGTATTAATCTGAACTAGATTGTTATAAGTTAAGATGCTAATTGTAATTCCCTGGTCATCCACTAAGAAAATAACTCAAAAAATATATATTAACAGAAACAACAGAAGTAGAATGGTATTCTAGAAAATATCTATTTAACACAAAAGAAGGTGGTAATGTAAGAATAGAGGAACAAAAATAGACACAAGACATGTAGAAAACAAATGCCGAAATGACAGATATAAATCCTGCCATATCAGTAATTACATTAAATGTAAATGGACTAAATATTTCAATCAAAAGGCAAAGTGTGGTGGTCACCCTGCAGAGACAGGATGGGTCCTTCTACACTAAATTTGCTCAGACACCAAGGCTGATGATGCCACACATGTACCAAGAGTGAATGTAAGACGTACTATTCATATAATGAGAAGTTCTGGGGAGAGCATGGTAGGCTCCCAAGCAGGTCCAAAAAGGCTTGAAACAGCGGGGAGGGGTGACTGGCTTGGGATTTTATGGTGGTTAAGGGGTGAGAGTTCCATTGCATGAGTCAGGACTTGTGTGGCTTGAACTTTCCACCAGTGCCAAGGGTGGGAGCATCCAGGCTTTCTTATCAAATTGCCCAGATATGAGGCAGAAAGGGGAAGGGAGTGATGTAGCTTGAAAGCTGTCAGTAGTCAAACATCAAAAAGAAGCCAGACATTTTGTTAGACAAAGATTGGCAGGATGGATAATGGATCTAACTATCTGGTATATAGAAGAGACACATTTTAGAGTCAAAGATACAAATAGGTTGAAAGTAAAAGGATGGCTACCAGAACTGGCTCAAGAAGAAATAGACAATCTGAATAGCTCTATAACAAGTGAATAGACTGAATCAGTAATCAAAAAACCACACATGAAGAAAAGCCCAGGCCTAAACGTCTTCACCACTGAATTCTACCAAACATTTAAAAAAGAATTAATACCAGTTCTTCTCAAACTTTTCCAACAAATAGGAGGGAACACTTCCCAAATCATTTTATGAGGCCAGGATTATCCTGCTACCAAAACCAAACAAAGATATCACAAGAAAATAAAACTACAGACCAATATATCTTATGAATATGGATGCAAAAATCCTCAACAAAATACAAGCAAACCAAATCCAGCAACAGAAAAAAGAATTCTACACCATGACAAAGTAGGATTTATCCCAGGGATACAAGTTGGTTTAACTTCTGAAAATCAATTAATGTAATATATCATATCAATAGAATAAAAAACAAAAATCACATGATCATCTCAATATGTTCAGAAAAAGCATCTGACAAAATCCAACACTCTTTCACGATAAAAAAATAATCAACAAATTAGGAATAAAAGGGAACTTCATCAAACCATAAAGGTCATCTATGAAACACTCACAGCTAACAGCATACTTAATCGTGAAAGCCTAGATGCTCTCCCCCTAAGATTGAGAACAAGACAAGCATATCTACTCCCATCATTTCTGTTCAACATGGTACTGGCAATTAGGTATCCAGATTGTAAAGGAAGAAGTTAAGTCAATTAGGCATCCAGACTGGAAAGAAAGAAGTTAAGGCAATTAGGCATCCAGACTGGAAAGGAAGAAGTTATGCTATCTCTATTTATGGATGACATGATATCGTATATAGAAAATCATAAGGAATCCACTAAAAACTATTAGAACTAAATAAATGAGTTCAACAAGTTGTAGAGTTAAAGATCAATATACCAAAATATTTCTATTATCTTTCAATGAATACTCTGAAAATGAAATTAAGAAAACATTTTCCATTCAAAACAGCAGCAAAAAGAATATTGTGATGATCATTTTGCAATATATACAAAGATTGAATCATTATGTTGTATACCTGAAACTAATATAATGTTGTATGTCAAAACTCAAGGAAAATCAAGTAAAAAAACATAGGCTCTTACCCAGACTAGGGAAACTAAAGAAAAAATAAACAAGTGGGACTTTATCAGACTAAAGAGCTTTTATAAGACAAATGAAATCAGAATCAAGATGAACAAACAACCAACCAGCTGGGAGAGAATATTTGCGAAACATACATCTGACAAGGGGTTGATCTCCATAATATATAAAGAACTCACACAATTGAACAACAAAAAAACAAACAACCCGATCAAAAAATGGGCAGAGGAAATGAACAGACACTTCTCCAAGGAAGATATACAGATGGCCAATAGGCACATGAAAAGATGCTCAACATCACTAATCATCAGGGAAATGCAAATCAAAACAACACTAAGATACCACCTCACGCCCGTTAGAATGGCTATAATCACCAAGACAAAAAACAACAAATGTTGGAGAGGATGTGGAGAAACAGGAACCCTCATACACAGCTGGTGGGAATGCAAATTGGTGCAGCCTCTATGGAAAACGGTATGGAGATTCCTCAAAGAATTAAAAATAGAGATGCCCTATGATCCAGCCATCCCACTACTGGGAATCTATCCAACACACCTGAAATCAACAATCCAAAGAGGCTTATGCACCCCTATGTTCATTGCAGCATTATTCACCATAGCCAAGAAGTGGAAGCAACCTAAGTGTCCCTCGACTGACGATTGGATTAAGAAAATGTGGTATATATATACAATGGAATACTACTCAGCCATAAAAAAAGACAAAATCGTCCCATTTGCAACAACATGGATGGGCCTGGAGCGTATTATGTTAAGTGAAATAAGCCAGAAAGAGAAAGACAAACACTGTATGATCTCACTCATATGTGGAATATAAACCAACACATGGACAGAGAAAACTGGACTGTGGTTACCCGGGCAGTGGGGGTGGGGGGTGGGGGGTGGGGGGTGGGCACAAGGGGTGAAGGGAGTCATATATGTGGTGATGGACAAACAAAAATGTACAACCCAAAATTTCACAATGTTAGAAACCATTAAAACATCAATAAAAAAAAATTTATAAAATCATCAAAAAAAAAAAAAAAAACATAGGCTCTGAAAACTAAAAAGTTGTTGAAAGAAATTAAAGATGATTTAAATAAATGGAAAAGCATCCCATGTTCATGGACCAGAAGACTTAGCATTGTCAATATAGCAACACTTTCCAAACCCATCTATAGATAAAAATGCTATCTCTATCAGAATTCTAGCTTACTTCTTTGTAGAAATTGACAAGCTGATTCTAAAATACATGCAGAATTGCAAGGGACCCAGAATAGTCAAAAAAAGATCCTGAAAAAGAATAATAAAGAATAACCAATGTTGGCAAGGATGTGGAGAGATTGGAACTTTCATACATTGCTGATGGGAATGCAAAATGGTGCAGATCTTTTGAAAAATAGTACGGCAGTTCCTCAAAAAGTTAATCAGAGTTATCATATAACCAGCAATTCCATTCATAGGTGTATATCCAAGAGAATTGAAAACATATGTCCACAGAAAAACTTGTTTGTGAATGTTCACAGCAGCATTATTTATAATAGCCAACAAGTGGAAACAACCCAAATATCTATCAACATTGAATGTGGTATATCCATACAATGAAATATCATTCAGCAATAAAAGTAAATACATGCTACAGTGCGGATGGACCTTGAAAACATTATGCTAAGTGAAAGAAAACAGACACGAAAGGTCACATATTATATAATTCCATTTATATGAAATGTCCAGAATAGACAAATCTATAGAGATGAAAAATGGATTATTGGTTGTCAGACACTGAAGAGTGAGGTGGGGAAATGAGTGTGACTGCTAATGGGTATGGGGTTTCTCTTTGGGGCGATGAAAATGTTCTGGAATTTGATAATGGTGTTGGGTGCATGATTCTATCAATATATTAAAAGCCACTGAATTGTATACTTTAAATGAGTGAATTGCATGGTACATGAATTATACCTCGATAAAGCTGTTGTTTTTAAAAATGGACACTACTCATTGGTGATCCATCTAAAATGAAGATAAAGTACCTCAGGAACGAGACAAATCACCAGGAAGTTTAATTCAGTGTACAAATTATTTTTTCAGTGATACACCCATTTTTATCTGGTGATATAGAGCTATCTGAAGATTAAATGTGACCATTAAACATATGGGTCCATGAAGATATAGTGTCTGTAGCAAAAGCACTTGTTAGAAGAAAAGGCAAAGAAGGCTTGTACACAGACCTACCTGAGTAGAGCTGGCATAGGCAGGCACTGAAACCAAGATGGAGGAAACAGTCTCTGTCCCCCACATTGCCTCTTCAGAGGACCACAGCCCCTGAAGTCAACCATAACTGACTTCTCCAATCAACTCTGTTAAAATGCAAATGCCAATGTTTTAAACCTTCAGCCTCCGTATAAATGAAGCCGATGCTTTTGTGTTAGACTCTCAATGATAGACCGTGTTAACAGTAAGAGGAATGACTAGCATTAACTGGAGTGAGTACTGAAAAATGGAAGCACAAAAGAGAAGGGAGAACACCAGCCTCGCTTATTCCGAATTTTGATGAAAGTCAGTTTTGCTTTTTTAGCTGTTACCATTAGGCCATTCCTAGAAGCACATTGATGAGGGAATTTAGAAATCCCTTTGCCTGGGAATTCCAGCCCCCTTTGTTCAGGAGCTCTAAGGTCCATTTGGTTGGCAGTTCTCAGGGGTCCCCATCATCTCTAGCAGCCCCTCCCAGCCCACCACTGAGGTCCCTAGTTCCTTCCTGGTGAGAAGTCTGTGCACAATTAAAAATAATTATATTGTTAGCCATCAGCAGTGAAAGACTTTAAACAGATGGGTAAGTACCAGAGTCTCTTGTACTTTAAAAACTACAGCTCAGCCTGATTAACAAGAAGCTACGATTTTCAGCACTCGAGTCCAATGGTCTCTTGCCTACTCATCAGTGGGATGTAATCGTCTCTGCTGGGCGTGCAGTGGAGAATGCTGATTTCATACATTTCACTATCTCATGTAGGTCTGGAGGAAAAGGCAAGGTGGACATAAATTGTGAGCTGGTGCGTGTCTTGCCTGTGTCTCCTGATCTGTGTTAATCATTGCAATCACTCCCGGAAGTTCTCAGCTCACAGACATGACATTAATAGCTTGTTAGACTGGACCTGATTTTTTAAGTTAACCAGGAGCACACAATTTCAAACTTAGAGAATGGATTTTAAATTGGCATTTACTCATTTTACATGAGTCCAAGACTCTCCACTTAAGGGATTTCCAGGAAGACCTGCACATTATTCATTATACCCTGGTACCAACTGGGGAAGTGGGACATCGTCACCAGCTCCATACTGTTACAAAGAAGCATCCAGACCAGAAAAGGAGATCTGAGTTCTTGCATAGGTGAGTGAGGACATGGGTGTGTTCCAAGAACAAGAGAAATTTATGTGAGCCAGAAAAACAGTTAGGAGAAAGAAATCTGGGTTGGTATGGGCTCCAAAGTACTGCCAACATCCCCTAGAAGGCATTAAACTGCCTTTATTGCCAAGACAGACAGCCCTTCAACTCAATGCTATTCACTGGAGACTTTTTTCATTGAAATGGTTCTTTAATGGTATCCAGAAAATAAAAAACAACAACTATGATAGTCCCATATCTTGTACCCTGTTTCAAATCTTACAAGCACATTCATATATGTAACCTACAGAAATGCTCTTCCTCCCCACCCCACCCCCCAACTATAATCTCTCCTTATCCGTCAAATCCCCACTCATAGAAGACCTAGCTCCAATGTCACTTCATCTACAAACTTTCTTCCAGCTTCCTGGGCAGGAAATTTATCTCGCCATTGTGTTTCCACAGCATTTATTCACCAAGTCTTGCCAGTTCCGCCTTCAAAATATTTCTTGAATGTATCTTCTTTTCTCTAGTCTATCTGATCCCCGCCCAATTTCAGGACCTCTTTTTCTTTCCCCTGGATGACTTCTTATAGGTTTGCCCCTAAAATCCATCCTCCACACACCCACGTGTGGGCCAGCCCCTGACAGACCAGGAGAAATGTGGGGAAGAAGGAGCTGGAAGGAGTTCAAGAGTAGAGTGTCACCAAGGTCATGAGAGGGCTGGAGGGCAGGAGGCTGAGTCAGGGCCAGGGGGTGGAGTTCTGAAATGGAGCAGTTTTGTGGGGTGATCCCCAGTGAGGGACGGGGGAGTAGCTGGTTAAGGGGGTGGGAGATGGATGAGAACCCACATGTGGATGAATGGGTTTTCCACATGGACATTGAAAGAAGCAGAACAGAGTCTCTGAAGTCCTGATATACACAAAAATTACTTGGTTTGCTTGATAAAAATACAGATTACCAGGCATAGCCCTCGGAGAGCCTGATGAGCATATCTGGGGTTAGCCCCAGGAATCTGCATTTTAACAGACACACCAGGCAATTTTGATACAGGTGGGCCTTCGACCACGCTTTGAGAGATACTATCTGTTATGGGATGAATTGTGTCCCTCCAAAGCCTTATGTTGAACTCCTAACCCCCAGTACCTCAGAGTGACTATATTTGGAGGTAGGGCCTTTAAAGAGGTAATCAAGGTAAAATGAGGTCCTATGGGTGGGCCCTAATCCCATAGGACTGGCATCCTCACAAGAAGAGAAAGAGACACCAGGGAACACAGAGGTCACAAGAGGAAAGACCTTGTGAGGACATACCTGCAAGGCAAGGAGAGAAGCCTCAGAAGAAACCCAACCTACCGACACCTTGATCTTGGACTTCCAGCCTCCAGAACTGTGAGAAAATAAATCTCTGTTGTTTAAGCCACCCAGTCGTGGTATTTTGTTATGACAGCCCACGCTGACTAATATGCTGTCCTAGAACAAGGAATTGGGGGTCTGGAGAATGACCAAGGGACACATTACATCACCTTCAGTGAAAAGGAAAGTGACCAGAGCCAATAATAGATGGAACTGGCCTGAGACAGAGGTGACATTGTGACATGGTGTGAGCCACAAGTCTGAGAGTGCTGAGGGAGTCAGGAGAATGCCCCCTACTGCTGGGCCCACAGTTTGTAAGGAGGGAAAGCAGGGTTTTGGAGGTGGAGAGAGCCGTGCTTCAGTCAAGGCAGAGAGGAGGTGGAGGTAAAGAACATCCTGGGCATTCTAGGTAAAAATGATAGATTTCTCTCTGGAAAAAACCTCATTAAAATGATGACATACAGGATATTTCAAAGATACAACCAAAGAAAAAAGGTTTCACCAATAAGGCTAGGAGACAGAGACAAGTACAGACAACAGCCACAAAACTTTGGAAGCTGGAGAGCAGCTAGAAAAGTGATAATGCCTTAGCACAGTGGTTCCTCAGCAGCAGCAGCAGCATCACCTAGAAATTTGTTGGACAAAAAAATTCCTGGGCCTCACCCCAGACCCGCTGAGGCAGAAACTCTGTGGATGGGGCCCAGCCACCTGTGTTTCAACAAGCCCTCCAGTAACAATGCAGCTGAAGTTTGAGGACCCTTGACTTAATGGATCAGAGAGAATTGATTAGACCCATCAGTTGCAAAATTCGAGAAGCAGCTCAGCAAAAAGCCTCAGGAATGACAGCACTAGGTCACTTGAGAAACAACGAGTGAGCTAATATCATGAGAAATGGTTAAAGGGTTTAGAATGCAGTGAGGTCTCAAGAACCCCTCCCTAACTGTTCATATCAGCAGGCTTGATTCTGGCATACAAAGGGGACAGATCTGGTGAGAGCAGGTGTATTTCTGCCGTGGTGGACTACATATTATATAAAGTCCCAATTTGGGGCAGAATCATATGTTGTTTATCATATTTACAGATGATTGCCTTGTTGCCAAAGAAAATGTTACTGAATGTGAAAAGGCAGACCATAGCCACCGACCAGGGGGCAGGAGATCTTTTTCTCTCTCTCTCTCTTTTTTTTTTTTTTGGTGAAGAAGATTGGCCCTGAGCTAGCACCTGTTGCCTATCTTCCTCTTTTTGCTTGAGGAAGAGTGGCCTTGAGCTAACATCTGTGCCCATAATCTTCCTCTGTGGTTTTTTTTTGTATGTGGGATGCCTCCACAGCATGGCTTGATGAGTTGTGTAGGCCTGCACCCAGGATCCGAACCTGAGAACCTGGGCCACCGAACCAGAGTGTGCTGAACTTAACCACTACGCCACTGGGCTGGCCCCTGGGAGATCTTGCTCTAGGTCTGCCTGTCTCTAACTGTGTAATCAAAGCAAGAGTTTCTTCATTCCTTATCTGCACCAGGCTATTTTAAGGGCATTTGAACACAAAAATTCAATATATATTTTAACTAAAACTGAAAAAGAACTATAAAATAGAAGATACATAGTGCTAATTGCAAGCATTGCCTAGTTAGACTAACAGACTGGGTGATCTCTTTTTAGATAATTGCTGTTCGGGGTTACTATGTTTCTGAGTATTTAATTCTGTTCACATCATTTCAACAAATATGCACAGACCATCTACTGGATGTATGAATGCCTGAGAAGTGACACTATTCAAATATTTAGAAGGGCTACTGGCAACTATGAGTGACATCATTTTCTATATATTCTTAACTTTTTGTAATTTTGCAATATTACTTTACTATTAAAAAAATTAAGGACTATGACAAGGATAGCAAATAGGTTAATTATCTTAGGTGCCAATTCTGATGAATTGCTAATGTCTACTCAGAGTACTATATTGAGGGCTATGAAGCTCATTTCAGACTTAATGGGAGAGAATGCTGTGATCACTCAGTAATGTCTGCCAAGGGAAAAGGACAGGACACGTGGTATGTATTTGCCAACACTCTGCTACTATAACCTAGAGACAAAATTGATCTCCTTTTATCTCTTTGAATGCGGATGCTCAACTCCAGATTGAAATATCAGCCCTCTCCTACTAGCCTCAAATAGAAATAGAGGACTCATCAGGGAGCAGCCAACTGTGGCTATAAGAACCCAGATCCAGCTTTCCTTTTTGGAGAGCATCTCATGCATAATTTGAAGAGGACATTTCCCTTAATTTCAGGGAGACTCAAGAAATATTGTTCAGCATGGATTCTTCTCATCCCCTCATAGCCAACCTGAAGACCCATAAATCTCCCCATTCTCACCCAGACCCATCATCATAGAGCTCTAGCATCATTTAGCTTGAAAGAGCCTTGGAGATGGCTCTTTCAAGCTAAATCCACTCCAGCATTCAGACGGGGCCTGATGATGCAGAGCAGACAAGACTATCAGCTCATGGGCCAGACCCCCATTAGCACATTAGCATATCAAGTAGGAGTTCCACTGCCTCCTTCAGGATGGAGAGCTGGTCAGTACTTACTGCCCATTATCCTTCTCACTGTTGGGCCTTCTGCAGTCATTTCCCTCACGATCTCATTGTCATCCTCATTGGCATCCAGCCAGCGATTACAGTTGAAGTTATACTTGTCCTTGGTCAGAGTGTTCATTAGGGTCATCTGGAATGAAGTCCTGGGGTGAGCAAGTGGGTGTGCCAGAGATATTCATCCATGCCCTGGAGGCCCCGTTCTGCTATCTCAGCTCAGGGATAGCAAGGACATCATCTAGAGATGACTCTTGTGGAAGGGGGAGTGACAGATTAATATTTATCCCTCTGGTCCCCACAGACCCCCAGGGGCAGAATGCAAGTCTCCTGAACACCTGAGCATCTTCTTAGTCTACTTTGGAAATCCTTTCCCCATCAGGAAGTCCCTGTATCCTCTGACCAAATTCAGGTCTCACTGTAACCGTTCCCCACCCCAACTCCCAACAGATATAAAGGCAAACTTATTTGACAGGGTCATTAGGAAGGGATCATTCTGGTTCCTCTCCCAGCCACCTCCCAACCCCCAAGATGGCGCATCTCACCCTTTCTAAATGCCATCCAGAACCAGGATTCCTTTTATCATGCCACGCCCGAATCTTATAAAACCTGCCGAGATCTGGGAGCTCAATCTATGGTGAAAAATAATAAGATTTGAGTGGACATAACCAAATGAAATGTGTTTACACTCATAGCTGACCCCTGCCAGGAGGGCACCTCCTTTGGGCTGTTTCTTCAACAGCAAGGATGGGTTTGCTTCAAGCCACCCTCATATACTCTATCCTCTCATGTCCCTTGTAACCAGTGGCACATGAGGGCGAGACAGCCATGCAGAGCTAGGGTTCAGCCTGGGCTGGCGAAACTGAACAAAAATAACTGACCCACAGTAAGATCCAGACTAAAGAAAATCTTCCAAGCAACAAACTGTCAGTAACAAAATCCATATGGCAGCCCTGCAAATTAGCACAGGCCCACAGCCCCAGGACTCTGCTGGGCACCGAAACAGACAAAAAGATCAATGCAGCAGTCATGCCCTTTCCCTAGAGGCTCACAGTCTAGCCGGGAAGACAAATACATAAAGAGCAATGAACTGAGAGGGATAACAGAAGCGCCAGCGGGGTGCTCTGAGAAGAGAGCTGCAAATTACAAATTCTTCTTACCTAAAGGTCAAAGCAGCACTTCTGCTGCCAAAACAAGCCTTGCTCTAGTTATATACATACTGGAAATTTAAAGCTGAATTTCTTTTAAAATGTTCTAAATTGTATACTTTCCCTTAAACTTGTCCTTAACACTCTAATTCAGTTCAAATCAGACAGTTTGACACTAACCGTGCTCGGAGTCTCTGTTCTACAATGACTCCCCAAGTCACTAGGCTCCTGGATGCCTAAAACCCTTCCCTACTTGCTTCATCCCCCAGGCTTGGTTCTGGACTGTTTGATTCAGATGAAGGACCAGATCTAAACTGTACCCCATCAACACATTGCCTATAGATCAAATTTGGCACTCCTTGCGGGGGCCTGAAGTCTCCACTGCATCTTTTTATCTTCAAACTTGATCCAAATCTAGCTTAGAAAACCAGGATCCCACGACAAATACCTCTTACTCCCCTTCCTCCTTGCTTCCTCCCTCCCACCTCATCCCACTTCTCTCCTACCCTAAACTTCTCGATTATGCCCGGTTTGAACCACTTGTTGTTGGGATTCAGGAGAATCTCATCAGTCCGCCCTTTCTGCCCATAAATCTGGATGAAGATAGGAGAGTTGGTCCCGGCTTTCTTCAAGTCAGTTGTCCAGACCCACAGGGACCAAGGGAATTCTGCAGAGACAGGTCAAGTTGCACTGTAAACTTTAAGAAGTAAAGAGATTTTCATGCTACTGGCAGGGAAGATGAGCAAATCAGAGGTGATCAGGACTGAAGTGCAGGTTACATACAAGTGTGTCCCTCTCTCAGAAACCCATTATAACAAGTGCCAAATTTAGGAAGCCAAAGGTTCTTTGCTATTTGAAAGATAACTGTAACGTTCCTTTTAATGGTGAAAGCCTACTAGTATGTTTTAAATAGGGGGAAGAGTTGACTCCACCCACCCGGTGTCTGGTACTTTCAGAGTACACTGTGTTCAACCATTCAGTTTAACATCTAGCCCATCACAGCAGCTTATTCATTTTGGGGACACTGGAGTATTTGCCTTGGTGCCAGGCGTGTAAATCTATGTGGCCTGTACTTTCAAGAACTGGGCTTCTAGGGGGCCCTCTCCCTTCCTTTCCAGAGGAGAATTGAGAAGTAGGAATGGACCCCCTCAAAGCTCTTCCCCAGTGATCTGACATCCTGGCCTTTGCTGGCCCTATCTGCGAATCCACCAGCCTCTGGGCCCCCTGCACCTACTTTTCAGCCTCTTCTTCCTGAGAGATACCATCTCGTAGAGCTGCCTCTCAATCAGCCCATCCGCCTTCTTCTCATCGAGCCAGTTGCTGCAAAGGAAGGTCTGCTGGATGCCAGTGAAAGGGCACAGAATCACCACCTGGGGAAGCAGATCACAAGTCTCCTGCAGCAGGTTCCCTAGTTGGGACCTTCTTGCAATGTTCAACAGCCTCCTCAGCCCTACGTAAAGGGTCGTTTGCATTACGACTCTCAAGAAATGGCACTTTTCTGCCCATTGCCCGTCTCATTAAATCTTAGATCAAGAAATACCTCCTCCAGGAAGCCTTCCCAAGTAGGTATCATCCGTCCTCCAATTTACTAGCCCAAATCTCAAACCTTTTCCTCTATACACAACACCCTCTTTGAACTCTATATTTCTTTATGCGTATCGTAAAATCTCGGTTTGAATCAAATTAACTAGAATAATAAATTAATTCCCTATATTTGTCTTCTGTGAAAAAGGTCATTCACGTAAAAGGTAATTAATATCTGGAATTTAATACAAAAACTAACTGCCCTCTTCTGCGCTTGATCCTCATTCAACCTTGTCTCCTGCACCCTCTCCATCTCTAGCCACATTCCGAACTCATGGATTTAGAGCATGGAAATCTATCTAGTACAGGCCACTCACAGATAGATGCCCAGAGGAATGTTCTTGGATCACTAGAAAATCTTCTATCAGCAAAGGAATTTTTACTCTCCACATTACTAGATTCTCAGCTTTACCTTCTTTTTAACTTGAAAACTAATTTGACCCTCCCATTGGTCAAGCACTTTGACTAACCACTGTCTTACTGGGTACTTGTTTGTTGTCCGCTGTTCATGGTTACTACAATTGACTGTAATTTCCTTAAATTGAATTATTACCCTTAGATGTACCCAGATATCTCTGAGAATTCAACTAATACACACTATATAACCATTATTACAGTAAGAAACCTAAACTTATAAGCACCAAACAGAAGGGAGATAAAAGATGGGGGGAGGGAACTGTGTACCCCATCAACCTTCCAGAGAAATTCTCTTCCCTAGAGAAAAATGATGGCTCAAAGCCTCAGACAGTAGCCCCCTCAAGCATTTTAATCCTATGACACAAATGTATTGGCAATTAATATAATCCACTCCAACATACATTCACACACAACATATAGAAACTCTGAGGTCCAAAAAGGGGAATGAAGTGCCCAAGTTTGCACAGTTAGTTAGTGGCAGAACCAGAAATATATATGCTCCTGATTCCTAATTATCAGTCTGGGGCCTTCTATACCCATCAGCAAGAATCTCAGAATTCCTGTTATGGCTGAGGTCCACTAGGACCCATTGTTGCACTCCATCTTTTATGCTGAAGATTCTGTGTGACCATGTATTCAGAAGTAGACCCAGACATAGGCAAAGATGGAGGGCAACCATGCAGGGTGATCCAGGGCACAGAAGGATCTAATCACCAACAATTTACTTAAAACCTTCTTTCTCTTCTCTGAACAAATCCTGCAGTTGTTTCCTCCTAGTTTACTCTTGAATTGTTCTCTAGTTGTTACATGTATATTGGTTAGTCTTGTCTTATCAACAAGATAGCAAACTCTTGGGAGTCTGAGGTTGTGTCTTCTCACCCTCTGTGGTTCCCCTGAATATAGTTCTAAGCAAATAGTAAGCATTTAAAAGTCCTTGTTAGAAGTTCTGCTTCTGTACTAGGGAGCCCAGAAAACTAGATCATCTGAAAAGCCTCCTGCCACTGCAAAATACCCAAAGGCTAGATAAATAACAGCAAATATTCTTTTACATTGCTGAGCTGCCAGGAAGTTACAGAGAGGCCACAAGAGCCCGAAAAATTCAGAGCAAGCAGAAACCAAGAGAAGGGCAGATGGGAATGCTAAAGTTGGTCCTACATGGAAAGCAAATACCAGACCAGACACTCAGAGACCAGGAAGTTAACAGCTATCTGAGAAGCAGGAGACGGGGCCATGGGCTTTGCAAAGTGGAGGATCTGAACTGGAAACCCAGAATAAGCAAAAACACTTGAAGGAGTTGCCCCCTCAGACAAAAGGTAGGTAGGGAAAAATCTGCAAAAGGAAGCCTATCTTCTCTGCCTTTGCTCCAGAGAGAAAATAATAGTATTCTGCCCTAAGAATTAGTTACCATAAGCTAATATATCTATTATGTATATATTCACACACACATATAGAGAGATGTATCTGACAAAGAACTTGTATCAAGAATATATAAAGAACTCTCATAATTCAATAATAAAAAGACAAAAAAAATTTTAAATAGGCAAAAAATACCTCACAAAATAAGATATACAAATGATCAATAAGGTCATGAAAAAAATGTTCAACATAATTGACCATCAGAGGCATGTAAATTAAAATCATTATTACATATCACTACACACCCATTAAAATATCTAAAAATTAAAAAGATTGACAATACCAAGTGATGGTGAGGATGTAAAACAACTGGAATTCTCATACGTTGTTGGTGGGCATACAAAACAGTTAGCCTCTTTGAAAATAGTTTGGAAGATGTTTTAAAAGTTAAATGTATATTTACAATAGGATCCAAAAATTCTACTCTACACTTATTCTTACTCCCCAAAATTAGAAACATGGCCATACAAAGACTTTTACCTCAATAGTCATAGCAGCTTTATTCATATAGCCAAAAAAAAAAAACCAACCTGGGAATGACTGAAACATATATGAAGAGTTGAATGGATAAACAAATTGCTGTGTAGCCTAACAATGGAATACTACTTAGCAATGAAAAGAATTACTAATACATGAAACAACATGGATGAATCTCAAAACCATTATGCTGAGTGAAAGAAGTCATACACACACACACATACACACACAGTGCATAGTGTATAATTGCATTTATATTAAATGCTAGAAAAGACAAATATCATCTTTAACGACTAAAATCAGATCAGTGGCTTCTTGGAGTCACAGAGATTTACTGGGAGGGAGTGCAAGGAACATGTTGGGTGATGGAAACGTTCTATATATTGATTCTGGTGATGGTTACATGTGTGTATACATTTGTCAAAACTCATAAAACTGTACAGTTTAAAATAGTGTATTTTATTTTATGTCAATTATACCTCAACAAAGTTTATTTAAAAATGAAACAACAGGGGCCGGCCCGGTGGCGCAAGCGGTTAAGTGTGCGCGCTCCGCTGCGGCGGCCCGGGGTTCGCTGGTTCGGATCCCGGGCGCGCACCGACGCACTGCTTGGTAAGCCATGCTGTGGCGGCGTCCCATATAAAGTGGAGGAGGATGGGCACAGATGTTAGCCCAGGGCCGTCTTCCTCAGCAAAAAAAAAAAAGGAGGAGGATTGGCGGATGTTAGCTCAGGGCTGATCTCCTCACAAAAAAAAAAAAAAAAAAAAAAATGAAACAACAAAATCAAACTGAATGACTAAAAATATCCCATATTGCAACATGTGGGATGCAGCTAAAGCACTACTTTGAGAGAAAATTATAGTATCAAGTGCTTATATGAGAAAAGAAGAAAGCTAAAATTTAACGAGCTAAGAATCCAACTTAAGAATTTAGAAAGACAGCAACAATAGAAATGCAGAGAAATTAAAAAGAGATAATAAAGTTTAAAACAGATATAAATAAAACAGAAAATAGAGATACAACAGAATATAAACAAAGCCAAACATTGGTTATTTTAAAGGACTAAATAAACAGTGAGAATGATATTTTAAATATCAAGAAGCCATCAATAAATGATGCTAGGAATGAAAAGGGGATCATAATTACAGATGCAACAGAGGTTAAAAGGATAAGAGAACACCATACATGACTTTATGGCAATACATTTGGAAAACTACAAATATACAAATTCCAAAATAAATATAGCACATTAAAATAGGTTTGAGAAGAAACAGAAAGGCTCCGTAACTCTATAACCAGAAAACAAAAAAAAAACTGTTTTTTAATCAGTAATTTCACACGCGCACACACACACACACACACACACATAGACAATCCCACATAATTTTGCAGGAGACTGCGACCAAGCATTTGGCGACCAGATCACTGTAATTTTCTACACCCTCTTTCAGGAGAGGGAATACTTCTCATTTCATTCTAGGATCAAACCTGTCAAGGACTACATGAGAAAGGAAAATTAAGGGCCAATGTCTCTCATGAACATAGATACAAAAATTCTATATAAAATGTTGATAAACCAATTCCAGAAACATGTAAAATTAAAATCCATTATGACCAAGTTTGGCTTACAGAAATTCAGGTTGATTTGCCATTAGGAAATGCAGTCATATAATTTACCAAATTAATAAATAAAAAAGAAAAACCATATGACTATCTCACTAAGTGCAGAAAAAGCATCAGATAAAATTCAACACCAAATCATAATAAAAACTCTTAACAATACAGCAATAGAAGAGGATTTCCTTAATCTAATCCAAGACTCTATCAAAAACTCTCAACGATATAATTAACTAAATAAAATGTTAGAAGCAGTTCCTTTACAATCAAAAACAAAACACAGATGTCCACTATTAACCCTTCTATCCAGCATTGCACTGCCCATGTGGTCAAATAAGAAAAAAAATTTTTTGAAATATAAGTTTTGGAAAGAAAGAAACCAAACTGTCATTATTCACAGACAATATGCCTACCTACAGAGAAAATTCCCCAAAAATCTATAGACAAATTATCAGAATTAATTACAGAGTTTAGCAAGATGGCTATATGTAAACTCAGTGTACAAAAAGTACTTCTATTTGCACATCAGCTAGAGATAGTTTAAAAATATGATTTTAAAGAGACATAATTTGTAATAGCAATGAAAATGTTAAGGTCTTTATAAATATATCGAACAAAGACATACAAGATCTTTATTGAGAAAAATTTAAAACTATATTTAAAAAACATTAAAGGAGACCTAAATTATAAGAGGTATAACATGTTCATAGATAGGAAAAGTCAACATAGTAAAGGTGAAACCTCCTGCAAATAAATCTACAGATTCAACTGAATTCTGCTCAACACAGTTCTTCACGGAACTTGGCAAGAAAATCCTAAAATTTCTGTGAAAGAGTAAAGGGTCATAAATAGTTAACCCTTTCCTGAGGAAGAAGAATAAAGTGGGCAAATTTGCCCTGGCAGATGCCAAGACTTAGTATAAAGATATAAAATGAAGACACTGAGTATTGTATTAGAGCACTGATAAATTAAATCAATAAATGGAACAGACTAGAAAATTCAGAGGCAAAACCATACCTTTTGGGAATTTGACATGTGGCAGAGTTGCCTTTTCAGAAAAGTGGAGAAAGAATTACTATTTAGTAAATCAGTACTTCTCAAACTTCCTTAACGATAAGAATGATCTAAAGCACTTGTTAAATATCCAGATTTCCTGGAAATTCTGATTCAGTAGGCTTGGGTTGGATCCCAGGAATCGATTTTTTAAAAGAATTCCAGGTGATTCTTAACTTTACTCAAGTTTTAAAAGCCCTTCTTTAAATGTTGCTTGCTCATTTGGATATTTATACAGAAAAAAATAAAATTGGATCCCTATCTCACACAAAAATCAACTCCTGGAAGATTAAAGATATAAATACGTAAATGGGAATACCAAACTTCACAGTTTTTAGAAGAAGATATAGGAGAATGTCTTTATAGCTTTAGGATAGGTAAGATTTTCTTTCAACAATAAAAAATACATTAACCATAAAGGAAAATATTGATAAAATAGATAACTTTTAAGTTAAATCTTCTCTTCCTCAAAGAACACTGTAAACAAACTATGAAAGATATTTGAACATATACTATCAACAGAGGATTAACATCCAGATTTAATAAAGAACTCCTAAAAATAAACCCAAAGATCTATCAGTCAATAGAAAAATCAGCAAAAGGCATGACAGGGATTTTACATAAAAGGAAACATGAATAGCCAATAAGAATGAAAATATGTTCAGCTTCAGTAGTAATCATGAAAATAAAAAGTAAAGCTACAATAAGATCATTTCACAACACCCAAAATGGTGATAGTTAAAAATTCAGACAATATGAAGTGTTGACAAGAATGTATGGAACAAAATCTCTCTTACACATGGCTGTTAGGAGAGTAAAATGAAGCAACTACTTTGGAAAACAATCTGGAATACTTTGGAAATACAATTATCCTGTAAGGCTGAAGATTCACTTATTTATGACCTAAAACTTCCATCCTGAGAAGCTCCTGCAAATTTGTACAAACATATAAGTACAAGAATTTCACGCAATATTGTTTATAACAGCAAAAATCAAGAAACAATCCCCAAATGTCCATCAATAGAAGAATGGACAAATCAAGTGTAATCAATTCATGCAATGGAATGGATTGGAAATGGATGAACTACAGCTTCTGTTATCAATTCAGATGAATCTCTAAAGTATAATGTTAAGTGAAAAGTGTTAGTTACAAATAATATACACATAGATTAAATTCAAAATAGTGTATGATCTTTGGGAGAGAGAGCATTATACGATTGTGGAAGGACACAGGAGTTTCAAAAGCATTGGAAATGTTCTATTTCTTAAGTTCGGTGGCAGACAAAATTGATGTTTGTTTTTTATCATTCTTTATATCTTACTTTTATTATGTATATCCTTTAAAGCATAAATATTCCACAATATAAACATATGTTTAAAAGTATTTATTGATTGAGAGATTTAATAGCTGAGGTGAAACACCACACCAGAAATCAAGATAGTCTATAACCGCCAACTAAGTAAATTTGCCTACCTCCAGATAATCTGCCCTGTTTGTCCCTTGGATGCATGTACAGAACAGGCCTCATTCCAGACCATCAGCAAGACAAGATGGATGGGCACGACACCATCCAAAATGCCCAGTGAAAGGGAGTGCCTGTGTGCTTGTAACTGGTCCACAGGAAGTGGGAAGTAGGATTCAGATCAGAGTTTGTATTTATATGGAGTTAAAGAAGAGAGGGGTTGAATCAGGGAAGGGTCCTCCCAGGGGCATCCCTTACCTTCTCACAGTACCAGCCTCTGTTGACGCCCACGTTGCCATGTCCGATGGAAACCCGACTCAGTGGGCTGAGGAGGACAGCCAGCTCTATGTGGAAGATGTCTGTGCGGCCACGGTCAAACACGCCGCCCTCCAGGAAGATTTTCCCACTGTTCTTGTTCCCTCTGGCCCCGTACATGACCAAGTAGATTTTGGATTTGGTCCCAGCCCCCCGGACATCCCCAGTGAAGACGGTGACAACATATGAGATAGCTGGTGTGGAAACAAAGGGAGAAGAAGAGGATTCAGTGCCGGCTGATTACATTATCCTATCCACCTTCTCCCCTGCCCGGCTACCACCTCCCTAGGCCCTCCATCCCTCCTCCGTACATCCTCATTCCCCCAAGTCCTCCTCCCCCAGATGACATCCAGTGCCCCTCTCAATTTCACTTCATCTTTTTCAGAGTTTGTGTGTCAATGTATCCAAGTTTAGTAATAAACTGCAGGTATTATTACAGGAAACTGCCAGCCCTGATTACAGAAACTAACAAACTATTCTTCGGTTGGCTAAGAATAGTACTTATTATTAATGCTAATTACCAAGTGCATATTATTAATAGCTGCCGGATGAATTCTATTGAGTCTAATTTAATTATAATAGTCAACTCCATTAACTTTATTTATAAAATTTATATAAGAGAGGAATTGCCCTGTCTAGAGGAGATTTATATTCAAGGCTATCTGATTTATTTAGCTTGCTCTTTGTTCATTATTTAAAAACACAACTTTTAATAGTCCTCCTTCACCGCCTGACATGGTGGGGAGAGGGAAGACTGAGGGAGGGAGAGAACACAGTGGGTTGGGCCATTTGGGGTTTTGGTCAGTCAAGAGGCAATACGAGGACATGGAGCTCTGGGGAAGAGTCAGCCAGGGGAGATTAAACTCTGAGATGGGACAGAGTCAGAGAAAACACCCACTACAAACGTTTGGACAGGAAACTCTGCTAAGATCTGGCCTCATTCTTTCCTTCTGTCCTGGAGTCCAAGGCAATGGCACTTTAGTCCTTGTTAATTCCCCCCACCCACCCTTCACCCTATCCCAAGCCCCACCCTCATCCCCTGACCCCAGAGAAATAAAAATCCCAAACTTCTTTGGGAGCTGGCACATGCAACTACATGGATGCACTATTCAATCATATATTTACACCTTCTTTTGTTCAATGTTTATTGAGTGCTTACTGTACGCCAGGCCTCAGGGAGAATATGAAGATAAAATGGAATGGCCACTGCTCTAAAAGAGTGGGTCTCCAGCTTTATTTCTCCAAAACACATGGACAGGTGGTGTTCTCACACAAGACATCCTCCCATGGCCTCAGTTACCAGCAATTCCCAGCCTCTAACTGCCATTTCTCCTCTTCCTCTACCTCTAGGAGGCAAGTAATAGTAACATGGTTAAACGGGTTACATTACATCCATTCTAGTATTTGTTTTTAAGTAAATAATTTGCAAACTCTAGTTACAAATGACTTGTGACACACCCAACAATGGTCAGGCGAGGCCAAGGTGCCACAGTGCTGAAGCAGAAATTGCTGGAGCAGAGGAGCATTTGGTGTCCTAAACAACAGCCATCAAAGTCTGCCCAAAATGTCTGGAGGAAAAGAAGGAGAAATTGCTCTGTCTAGAGGAGGTGGAGGAGGGTTCAGAGGAAGTGACTGGAAGCAGGAATTCGGGAAACACAAAGAGAAATGGCATTATAAGCTGAGGAGAAAGCATGTTTCAAACATAAAGAGGGGGAAAGAGTAAGGCAAGCAGCTAAGAGAGGGGAGAAATGAAGGCATGTGGATGGGGTGGGGGAGACTGGAGGGGGTAGGGGTGAGATGGGAGCAGAGAAGAAGGCACATGGATGAGGTGGGAGGAGAGTGGAGGGGGTGAGGGTGAGGTGCGAGCAGAAAGGAAGGCATGTGGATGCCATGGGGGAAGAGTGGGAGGGGTAAAGGTGAGGTGAGAGCTGAGTAGAAGGAGTGTGGATGAGGTGCCGGGTGGTGCAGGGAAGAGTGAAAGGTGTGCAGATAAGGTGGAGGGAGATGGAGGGTGTGTGGAAGCGGTAGAAGGTGTTGAAAGATTCTGTGATATGGTAAACCGGAGCCAAATAGTGGAGCCATTCGTGCCTTGTACCCCAGAACTCGGAATTATTCTCTGTGCAGTGGTGAGTCATGGGAGGTTCTGCTGTAGAGCACCTTCTCAGATGTGCATATTCACCAACATCGATTTTCTGGAACATCCATGAACTTCCATGCTGGGAGTTGCCAGTTTTCCATGGCATTCACATGGGGTAGATATTTAGGAGGCAGACAAAATCCTGAATCTGTCACTTGCCAGCTGTGTGACCTTGGACAGATCTCAACTTCTATGTGACTCAGGTTCCTCATCTGTGAAATGGGAACAATAACACTTCCTATATTCTAGGGCTATTGTGAGGACTAAAGGAGATGAAATAGGTCAGGTGCCTGCAGAGAGCCTGGCACATAGTAAGCACTCAATCGTAGGAGGAGTTAAGAGTAAATCAACATCCTCATAAATGTCCACACGTATCAGGAGTTCACATTCTGACTTCATCCTACAGATAACTCCTTTTGCCCTGGGAAGTTAAAGTCTTCTTGGGGGCATCTCTCCATCTCCTCTGGCATCAGCAGAGCCCCAGACACCAGCCCAGAGGGACAGAACATTTTCAGGAGCAAGAAGAATGTTGTCTGAAGACACTTGATTGCAGGCCTCCAGGCCCACAGAAGAGAATACTGAACCTCAGACAGAAAGAGAAATATTAGCCAGTTGGGCCTCCCCTTTCTTCAGTTCTACCTGTGGTCTCAGCTCCACCCACTAAGATATCCCTTTGAATTTTTCCATCATCTTCATCCAAGGCCAGCCAGCGGTTAAGAGGGAAGTCATATTTTCTTTTGTTCCCAATATCTTCAATGACAATCTGGGAAGGAGAAGAGAGGGAGGGAATGTTAAATGTCATTGAGGGCACACCTGGTGATTGAATCCAACACCTCCATCACTTAAGTGTACTCTGAGAACACACTCTCATCTTCTTAGTGGCCCAAGGAAAGCTTATCACGAGGACACACCTGTTGCAGGAAAACCTTGCAAAGCACTAAGAGTCACACAGGCATGGCTGGTAATTTCCTCCTACGTGAATTACTGAGCCACTGTGCCCTCCTCTGCTGCAGATCATTTTAAAAAATTGAATGCAAGAAACTTGGCAGGATGTGCCCTATGAGACTAGAGTGTGAGAACAGGAAGCCTAGATTTGCAGATGGCAACAAGATCATCACCTTCCTCACCTGCTGAAGGCTGGGATTCTGACCTTCTTGGTGAGAAGCCAAGTCCACTCAAGGGGAACTGCCAGCCCTGAATCAGGCACACGGAATCCCAGGATTGGTAGCCAGGTCAGAAAAGTCAACCCCGGATAGTGAGGCTAGTGGAATTGGCCATTTAGGAAGCCTCCTTCGGGGACTCACACATCAGCTAGGTTCTTGAGGCTGAGATGAGTGTGTCTTCTAGATCTTACTAAGGAGTTGGGTGGCCCTCCCAAAATGTCCCAGAAAGACCCAGCTGAAAACTCACTCTAAGATAAGCGGAATCGTCAATAATAGAATGTATCCTCTAGTCACAGTGTTGTGCCAGCAGAAGCATCTGGTCACAGACAGGGTGAGTTGGAAAGGAAAAATACCTGCCCAGGTGTTCCTAAGACTAATGGAGAGAGGGGGCTCTGACTTTCAGTGAAAGACTCACTTCCTAAGATCAAAGTGCATACAGTGTGGAAACAGGGCACGCACTGGGCTACCTGAAGTCATTGCACCTTGTTCTAATCCAGGGTTCATAAAGGAATCTTCTGAGCTAAGAGCTGTCATCCTGAGGGACACCACCCACCTGGGGGGAGCCAGTGGCCTGAGCCAGTGACCAGAACCAGTTGTCCCACCAGGCTTCTTGCCCCAGATAAATCAGCATTCAGGCTGTGGTTTATAAATCACTCCCTTGCGAGTTTGGTTAATATGAATCACCCTTCAGAGCCTGCTGATTTGATTGAGTGTCTGTACTTTCAAAGCTGAGTGCCTGGAGACCACCGTGGCGCTGCCCAGAGGGTGTTCTGCCACGGAAGTCCAGCCTCTCCCAATTCATCTATCTGCACATTTCTCTGTGGCTTTCATCTCCCGGGGTTGAGGGGAGACTGGGGAGTCAATGACAAGGGTCTGAGCCAGGCTTCAGCCTGCCTCCTAACCCCTCTTACTCTGACTCTCACAGAGTAGGGAAAACAAAGTGAAGAAAGACAGGACTTCATTTATCAGATAAGTGTCAAGTCTAGTAATAAACCTAGATAAACAGATGCACCAACTCTGCCTTTAAATGTTCACAGCCTAGTGTGCCAGCCATGGTTTCAAGAGCAAGAGAACCAACCCCACAGCTGATAGCGATGTCATCAATAAAGGGCCTTCCACTGACCTGGTATCTGATGGAAATTCCGGACTTGAGAAGTTTATCTAATCTGAAAAATGGAATGTGTACCATTAAATACCTCTATGGGACAAAACTATCTCGCACAGCTGAACCACAAAGGAAAGAGACAATATCTGAATGAATATTTGAATAACAACCAAGACTCTAAAAATTAGACTTTCCGAAATACCAAAAAACAAAGAAAGGCCGAGAGAGAAAATAAAAGCTTAAATACTGGTGAAGAAAGTATAAAAGTTCATGAACAGAAATTTTCCAGATGCATGCTGAAATATGTAAACAATTATTTTTGACATCCCTTGGTCCCAAGGTCTGCGAGATGAGGCTGAAGGAAGCCAGCTCCCTGAGAGTGGAACATTTTGGAACATGTCTAGTAGTAAATGGTGATGGGTGCAGTGGGAAGGAGCAGGGAAGTGGAGGCGCAAGTACTCCAGTATATAGAGACTGCATAGGGAGGAGGGGGCAGAGGTTTCTCCCAAAGGCATTCTGGCCTCTGCTAATATGGGTCCTGGCTGACCCAGGACTCTTGCTGCTTAAAGGGCCCTTCCAAGGGAGGAGTGAGCAGCTTCCCCACTTCAGTTCACAAGTTGCCCAGATACCTCTGGGTTTTCATGGAGTTCCTTTTAAGAATTCAAGACATCTCAGGAATGATTTCGCCTAACAAAATGAAATGGTGGTGTTCCCTCCAGACCACTGTTTCACAGATTCTATTGTTATGGCAGAAACAGTTGTAAAATAAGACTGGAGAGATGGAAGCACCCTTCACCACAAATGACAGAAGCACACACCTGGGTGTGTGTGTGTGTGTGTGTGAGAGAGAGAGAGAGAGAGAGACAGACAGACAGACAGACAGAAGCAAGGATCCAATAAAAAACAAGAGCCATCATTGCCTGGAGGAATATTCTCCACCTGTAGACAAGCCCACAGGCAGGGCTGGCCTTCCAAGAGGCAAAAGGGAAATAAGGGGTCACGAGCCCCTGGAAAGTGAGATCGCAGACAGAGAAGGGGGCCTGTCCATGGTGGAGCCCACTATACTCTGCAGCAACAGAGACACAGCAGAGTCACAAGACAAGACCACCCATTGCAAAAACCCAAGAAGGATAAAGCGCCCCGAAGAAGAGGAAGAAAAAGATGAAGGTGCCAAGCAGGGGATCATTTCTTCCTTGTTCTTTCCAGATGGTTCATAGATACACCCAAATTATCTGGGGCCTCCGGCCTTCATTTCCTCCCCCATAGGGTGGACATATCTGTGTGAACACGTGGAGTTGGTTTTGGAGTCCATAAGTTTTAGACAGATGTGGAGTGTCAACTATGATTCACAGCAGCTCTCCCTCCTCGATATTGGAATAACTTCCACCAATTTCACATAACCTGATTGGAGCAGAGGCCTGTTCTGTGCAGAGGAAACGAACCCCACACACCTAGGGCAATTGGGGAAATTGAAGGATCTCTTCCTTCCCATCCACATACTGAGGTATCTGAGATACAGACAATTTGAGTGATCCACAGAATGTACCCTCTATGTACCAGCCCTGAGAGCAGGAAATGGTTGTAAAACATGTCTCCGTTTTCAATCTTCCCTTTAAAAATGCAGATATGTTATCCACAAAGATGGCCCTTGACCCATAAGCAGCCATCGCCACATTCCAGGAACCACTATTGAATTGCAGTGACCTTTTGGAGTTCTAAGACCATGGGGCAAGGGACAGGTAAGTTTTGACACAGCAGAAAAATGGAGGAAGACTTCTGGAGCATACGAACCCATTTTGAAATATATCTTGGCATCGAGGAGTTAGTGGGAAAGACCTGGTCTCATGGAAAAGTGAGGGAATGATCTATGGGGGAAACTGAGGCCCAGCAAAGGAAAGTGGGGTCTTCTCCTCCTCCCTGTCACAAGGCTGCCCTTCCCCATGTGCTTCATGTCTCACTTGTCATACTGAAGTGCTATGTTACATAATATGTCACATACCATAAATATAAATAACCCTAAATGACAGCATTTGAATGGTGACACCCATAATACTCTAGCTCCTGCCTCTACACTTCCTTCCTCTCCTCTGAGCCCCATATACCCACTCCCTCACTATCACCTCAAGCTACCTCATTCCATAAAGACCTTTGATGGCTTATCGTGATCAGGGCCTGCGATGGTCCTGCTCTCACCCACGTCCCTAACATTATTTCCTGCTCCTTAGTTCTCTGAGCCCTGTGTCCCCGCCCAGATCTAGTCAGTATCCCTGCTCCACCTTCCAGCTCCTCCTCATCCATCACTGTCTCTGCCCAAAGGAGTTCTCCTCCCTGCCCCTCTTGACAAAACCCTACCACCTTCTTGGCCCAGCTCCAATGGACCCTCCCTGAAGCCTCCTCTGATGCCCGGTCAGACCCAGTTCACCCCCACAACATTTGTTTATCCTTCACGCAAGACTCTTATCTCATCCTTCTTTGCATTAAAGTCATGGTAATTCTGTTTTCTGGTCTTCCAACTGGGAAATTTGGTCTGATCAACACTACTCTACTTGTGAGACCCCTAGGACAGAATGATTGTTCACTGAAAGCTAGACTTTCCCTGAAATTTTGGAATGTAAGGTTGCAGTACGTATAAGTATTTAGGGATTATCTCTTTTAGAAGCAGAACCATGTTTATCATAATAGCTACAGTTGATAGGACGGGGCCTAGGATATAACAGTCACTCAGTAGACGCTCGTTAAATATTGAGTATTAATTGGTGACATGAGGATACATTGGGTTTCTTGAGGTTCCGGAAATCAACTCCTTGAGCCTCTTCTCCTCTTTCTTCCAGAGCCAGTGATGCAGGTTGATCTTATACTCCCTACAACACGCAGCAGGTAATATACCTGATTGTGGACTTTCTAATGCATTCCATGGTAGAGAGAATCCAGACTGGGAGTCCAGAGGACCTGGGGTAGGTCCCAGTCCTGCCATTGAAGAGCTGTGGGATTTTAGGCAAGTCTCGTTACTGAAGCAGATGGACCAAGGACGAAGCCCACTGGCAGCATCACGTTCCACCTTGTGACTGCTGCTCTTTTGCAGTGGTTGTTGAACTGAACTGACCACCGGAGTCGATCACAATCATTGGACTAACGAGACACGGGGACCCAAGCCATGTGCAAAGCCTGGAGGGGAGGATGCCAGCCCCTGGGTGAGGGCGAATAGCAGGGGAAGGGGTGTGTCGGTCACCCTGAGGCCCATCAGCCTGGGCTGAGAAACACACATGGGCAGTCAACTAGGCAGAAGAGGAGGGAGAAGACCTGTGAAGGGGCTAATTATATTGGCTTTTAGATTTATCCCGGCAGCCTTACACATAAATACCAAAGGAGTGGTTGTCACGTGAAGGCTAAGGCAGCCCAGCCTGGCACCTTCGACAAGAGCACTTACTGTGCAAGTGTCAAATCTGGAAACACAGTCAAGTTAACAGCCCCTTCAATTGGTGTCTCTGGGGAGCTAAGGGCAAGCAGATCAATCAGAGTGAATGGAGGAGGGGCAGATAAAGGCCAACACGGGGGAGGCAGGAGGTTAGTGCAGGCTATCCATGGGACAGTCAGAAAATGTAAGAGGCGACCCCGGGTTTCTCCCATTTCTCCCGCCACTGGTTTTCAGCTTGCACCCACCCTGCCTGGTGCCTAAAACCCTCCTTCCTCCTGTCTCATCACAATTCTTCCCTCAGGAAAATATCTAGAATACCCAGGCACGCTGACCTGTAAAATGCTTGAATTATCTTTATGTCTTATCCCCAAGGAGTGTTTTGGTTTGGCTTAAGTTAAAGGAATAGGCTGTTAGGAGTTTTTCAGAAGCCAGTGAACCTTTGACAGGGATAGCCACCTTGGTGTTGGTGGGGGGACAGGTGGTGACCTGCCTATCGGGCACTGAACTCCCCCCTATATGTAACACAGGCCCCAAAGAGAGTAACTAATCTCGCATTGAAAGTAGCCGGCTTGGCCTTTTGGTTTAAAATAGTGTCTAATAAGCAAACAATAAGAAGCAGAGAAAAAGAAAGGAAGGAAGAAGTTAGAAAAGGAGGGAGGGAGGGAGTGGAGGGGAGGAGGGGGGAGAGGGAAGGGGAGATGAATGAACAAACACAGGCCGTACTCCTAGACATTGTCTGGCAAGACTTTTGAATTATAAAGGAAAAAGTCCTGCAAGCATCCTGGTTGAAAAAAAAAACATCAGGTGGTCCAGAAAGAAACAGAAGTCTGCTTGGCCTCAATATCAAGTTTCAGAAGGCAGTGGAACAAGATTTACAACGTTTCAAAGGAAAAAAATGTTCTCACCAATAGATTTCACACCTTACCAAGCTGCCCTTTCCTTTGAGCAGGAAGATGACAGAAGGGCCTGTTCTGACGTGCCAACCTGCCTCCTTCGTGAAGCTTCCGAGAACACAGCGGTGAGTGGGCCATGTAATCAAGAAGGAACCTGACCTCAGGAGGAGCAGCTGCAGTCACCGTGTCAAGGCCACACCCAGCTCCTTCCACTAAACCTTGTGTTTTCACTGAGACTGTCTTCCTTCCCAGGATGAAGGAACCGGGCTTTGAGGTACCTGCTCCGTGACCCACCCTGGCTGGGGTCTTAAAACACACCTGCCTCCTGCCCCTCCTGTGCCCTGAAGACACACCTCTGCCTGTGCATTGGCTGTTGGGGCTCTGGGCTCCTGCCCCACTTCTTCTCCAATCCAAGCAGTAGTTTCACTTAGCCTCCTGGAACCCTGTTCAGCACCAGGCTGGCTGCTCTTAGAGTCAGGCAAGCCCCTCCTTTCCAAAGGAATCTTGGCCATTCTTTGCTTCATTGATACAGTGCCCCATCCTATGCCAAGAGCTGGAGAAGTGCACTCAAGGATCTTTCAGGCTGGTTATGGAGAGAAACATGGCAGAGACTCTAGGATGCTCGCTCAACACTCTTTCCCAACCACCTTCTTCTTAGCCTACTTCTACTATAGAGACTGGAAAGCTAGCCCCTTGATGTCCCAGTTTCCATTGCAGCTAGGGTGGCCATGTGACACATTTCTGGCCAATGAAATACAGGCAGAAGTTCAGGAGGGCTTTGTTTCTCTCAAAATAAGACAAGGCCTGGCAGAAAAAAGTCTTTTTCCCCTTTGGTCTTCTCTTCTCTTCCTGCCTGGAACACAGATAAGATGCCTAGAGGTTCTGCAGCCATCATGTGATCATGAGGCAACAAGTTGAAGGATGAAAGCCACAATGCTGAGGATGGTGACACACAGAGAGAGAGCAGGTATCTCGAAAAGCAGCTGCACCACCCCTGAGCTGACCATGTCTAGATTTCATGTGAGATGAGAAAAATAAGCTCCTAATCATTTAAAATTGCACTTCAATTTTCTGATACTTGCAGCCAAATACGTTCCTAACTGATAAAAGAAGGTAAGTGAAGTTAAGCAATAACAAAACCTCAACTATCAGACAGCTTCATTCCCCACAGCCAAATTGTTATAAATATGAGGGTTTTCTGTTTTAAATAATAAGATCTTTTCAAAATAGTTTTCAAAAATATATTACACATTAACCTTTTCCTCTCATTCTGTGATGAGCTAGAACATACTGATAGCCTCACAACTAAGGGACATACATGCAACAGGCTGGTAGCCCGTTTTCTAAGTAACCTCAGACTTCTGGGAATTTTTAATGTTCTTTTGGCTTTTTATATCTTCTCTGACTCACCATTATAGTTCTCAATAACTCTACCTATAACAATGCCTCTTTCCCCTTCTAATTTTCTGCTATAGGTTTAAATTACAGGTGGCAAGTTTGCTAGAAGGAATTGTAAGTAAGCACGGGAATCTGAGGGCAAAATCAGGGCAGGGCAAGGTAGAGCCAAGAGCATGAGCTTTCCTCATGAACTTTGAACCAGCTATGTTTTAGCTTCTCACAAGCCTTTATGCTTTCTTCTTTATTCTTATCTTTGTCCTGGGTAGGTGAAAGTACAAGGGACCCAAGAGCCAGAAATTTGAGGTACAAAGCAACAGCCTAAGATAAGCCACAAAAAAAGCTTATGATTAGGGTCAAATAAATTCTAGAAGTAGGCAAGGTGATCAACATTCATGGGAGAGACAGGTTCTGGTGGGTTTCCCAGAGTCAGGGAAAGCTTTACAGTTCCCCCCGCCCCCCAGGGTATTGTGGAGCCTTGAAGGATGGTCAGGCCCTGGCTAGGTTCAGATGAGAGATCTGGGCTTTCCAGGAAGGCGATAACATGGGCAAAGTCTTGGAGGCTATGAGTCAGGCTGCGTGGTTGGCCAGCGGGCTTAGGTAGAAGAGTGGAGGCAGGCAGACCTAGAGAGGGAAGTTGGGGCTGAAATATAACCCTTCGAAGAGCCAGAATTCCCCCTCCCAGACCACAGGGACCACAGACAGGCAGCTGAACCCACCTTGGACAGGAACCAACCTGGAGACCCCCCCTTGTTGTTGTGGCCAACATTGATCTTCATCAGCTGCCCCAGATCAGGGGCATCCAGTGTGAACTTGTCTTCAGCTCCCTTTTCAAAGTTATCCTTTTCATTCTCCAGCCTACGCTCCCCTGTGTGCACAGACACACAAGAAAATTACAAAGGAGACAAGAGGAGGAGAGAGGACTGACTCCAAACCATAATGATCTACCCACTGACGGATGGTGCACTCACTGAAGGATGGTCCACCCACTGACAGATGGTCCACTACTGAAGGATGGTCCACCCACTAAAGGATGGTCCACCCACTGAAGGATGGTCCACTCACTGAAGGATGGTCCACCCACTGAAGGATGATTCACTACCGAAGGATGGTCCACCCACTGAAGGATGGTCCACCCACTGAAGGATGGTCCACTCATTGAAGGATGGTCCACCCGCTGAAGGATGGTCTCAAAACTCAACAAGTTGGGGAGGTTGGGTGTGGGGGGTGAGGACAGGTGGTATGTGAGCACTCTCTGTATTTCCACTCAATTTTGCTGTGAACCTAAAAATGCTCTTAAAAATAAAGTTTATTAATTAAAAAAAAAGTCAACAAGGATAGCTTTATCCTGAGATCTGTGGGCTCCTTAAATCCCTCCAGGCTTCAGTCAAGCAGAGGCTTGCCTTGTGTGCAGCTTGTGCCCAGGACCTGGGCTTCTGATTTCTGCCTTAGCCCGAAGTCCCCATCCCTAGACCTAAGGCCTTGTCTTGCTTTACCAGTTACTTGAACTAGGAGTACAACCATTGTAGTTGGCATAGGGGCTGTGGCTGGGACCCAGACATCAGCCAAGAGACCTCCTTAAGCCTGACTCCTTTTCTGCAAAACAGCAATGATAACTATCATCAGACACTCCTTGTTGTTTAACATAGTTTTTTTTTTTTTTATCTCACTTATTTCTCGCCACAATCCAAGGGAGGTATTATTAACCCTGTCTTGCAGACGGAAAAACCTGAGACTTAGAGAAGCTAGAGAATTTGCCAAAAGTCACCCAGGTAATAAACACATAGCTGGGACTCATTCTAATCTGTTCTTTCTACTTTGCAATTTTCCCTTATCATGTTCCAAGTCTACAGGTCATATTAACCCTTACAGCCCCACCTAAGCATCAACTTTTTGCTTATGCCATTGTTTTCTTTTTTTCTAAAATTTGATTCTTAAAATTTTTCTAAATTTTAAATTGCCACAATTCAAACATATAGAAAATAACGTAAGATATCCATGTACCCACCACCTAGATTTAAGAGGTATAACAGATGTTAACATTTTATCTAATTTGCTTAGACATTTCTCTTTTTTTAAAGGAAATAAAACATGACAGACAAGTCTAAAGTATCACTGTCCGTCCCTTCCCTCCCATCCCCTCCTGTAATCACACCAATCCTCAATTGGTGTGAATCCTTTCTGTGAATTTTTGTTTGCACATGTATGTATCCATAAAAAAAAATACTATTTTTGCATGTTTTAGAATTAAACATAAATAATATCATAGTGCACATCTCTCTGTCTCAAGTTCCTTGTCTGTACAGTGTGGATGATAATGGCACCATCTCATGGGCTCTACTGTGAGGATTAACTGAGTTAATACACAGGAAGCCCTCAGGGCAGCGCTGGAGTGTGGTTAAGTGCTGTTAGTGATTGGGGTTATTGCTATTGCTCCTGTGATCATCCTGTATCATCATCATCACACACCCTTGGGCAACTTACTTTTTTTTTTTTTTTTTTTTGTGAGGAGATCAGCCCTGAGCTAACATCCGCCAATCCTCCTTTTTTTTTTTTTTTTTTTGCTGAGGAAGACGGCCCTGGGCTAACATCGGTGACCATCTTCCTCCACTTTATATGGGACGCCGCCACAGCATGGCTTACCAAGCAGTGCGTCGGTGCGCACCCGGGATCCGAACCAGCGAACCCCGGGCCGCCGCAGCGGAGCGCGCGCACTTAACCGCTTGCGCCACCGGGCCGGCCCCCGCAACTTACTTTTTTTAAGTTAATGTTACACTTTTGGGATTACTCTGTTGATGCTAGGACCTTTAGTTCATTCGTCCAACTGCTGTATAAGAGTCATTGAATGAAGAAAGCGCTGTTATGTATGCATTCTTCTACTGATGGACTTTAGGTCTTTCCAGTTTTTTGATATTGTAAATGCACTGAAATGGACTCTTTTGTACCTACCTTCTGCTGCACATTTGTAAGAACTGCTCTGAATAGACACCTACAGAGTTGCTGGGTCCTGGGATGGGCTCATCTTTGATGTATTAGGTATTGCAAAATTGCCCTCCAAAATGGGTGTACTACATTAATTACCATCAACAGTGTGTGAGGGCTCCCATTCCCCACAATCGTTATTAACATACATATTTTAAAATTTTGTTTCAGTGCGTATACAATGGTATTTCATTGTGGTTTTAATTCGCATTCCCTTGATTATTTGGAGCGATTGAACATATATATATATTGTTCATATATATTTTTTGAGAGATTGGTTCATATAAATATATTGGCCATTTATACCTTGCTCTTCTGTAATTTTTCTGTTCATATATTTTATTTTTCTGTTTTCTTTCCTTTGTCTATGATATCTTTTTCATAAAGACATTTTTCTTGTTTTAATGGACTTTATCGATACCTGCCTTTGTTTTTTGTGCTTTTAGTGAATTGATCAAGAAACTCCATTCTAAATTGAGATTAAAAAAGATACTCTCTTAAAGTTTCTTCTAAAAATTTCATAGTTTTTCTCTTTCACATTTAAGTCTTTAGTCCATATGGAAATTATTTTTGTGTACGGTGAAATGTAAAAAGGTCTAATTTCATCTTTTCTCATAAGGTTAGTCAGTTGTTTAAACACCAGTAATTGAATATTTCATCCTTTTCCCTCTGATTTATGCCATATCTCTGTGTGTTTCTAGACTCTTTATTCTGTTCCACTGGTTTATTTGTTTATCCTTCTATCCAGAGCACACTGTTTTAGTTTCTAGAGATCTGCAATGTCTTAATATCTGGCAGGGTAAATATCCCCATATTATTAATATTGTCAATATTATTTTCATTATTCAAAATTATCTTGGCAATTCTTAGCCCTTTGGGATGTGAATTTTAATAGCAGCTTAAGCTGTGGGATATTGCCTCTTGGGAATTTGACTGCAATTGCATTGCATTTATAGGATAACCTGGGAAATTGGAACATCTTAATGAATCTGAGTCTTTTCTCACCCATGAGCGTAATATATTTCTCTATTCATTTAGGTATTCTTGTATATCCTTAAATAAAATTTTATATTTTTTTCTAGAAAGCTCTTTTGTTAGTTTTTCATAGGCACTTTATAATTGCTATTGTAAGTCGTATATTTTTAAAATAAATGTTTACTTGCTATTTTTATTAATATTTGTATATTAATCTTGTATCCAGCACCTTTATTAAACTTTCTCTCTCATTGGATTTAATGATTTGTAAATTCTCCTAGATTTTATAGATGATCATAATTTTTTATGAAAATTAAAGTTTGTTTCTAAATGGAAGGAGAGGTTGGAGTTTCTTCTAATTTTATTGACATTAGATCAAAGAATGTTGGGGGGCCGGCCCGGTGGCATAGTGGTTAAGTTCGCACACTCTGCTTCAGCGGCTCAGGGCAGGTTCGAATCCTGGCACGGACTGACACACTGCTCATCAAGCCATGCTGTGGCAGCATCCCACACACAAAACAGAGGAAGATGGGAACAGATGTTAGCTCAGGACTAATCTTCCTCAGCAAAAAGAGAAAGATTGGCAACAGATGTTAGCCCAGGGCTAATCCTCCTTACCAAAAAAAAAAAAAAAAAAATCAAAGAATGTTGTCTATATGTTAATGATTTATTTAAGTTTGTCAAGATTTGCTTTGTGATTTAGTATGTGGTTATTGTGGTTGCGAAAAGAATGTGTCTTCTTTATCGGATGGATGCAGAAATCTACATCCATTAGATCAAGCTTATTAACTGTGTAGTTAAAATCTTTGGCACTCATACTAAATTTTTATCAGTTTGACATCAATTATTGAGAGTGCTGTATTAAAATCTTCCACTATGATTATGCACTTGTCAAGTTTCTCCAAGAATTTTGTTAATTTTTGCTTCACATATTTTGAGAATATGTTGTTAAATTTATATAAGTCCAGGACTATTGTATCTTCCAAGTTAATTACCCCTTTTGTCATTGTCTAATATATTTATTTCTAATGAAGTGTTTTGCCTTAAATTTTAATTTGATAGATATTAATATAACTACATCAGCTTCTTTCCTGTTGTTAACATGTTCCTGGTATACTTTATTCCATCTTATTTAATCTAAGCCCTTCTGTATCATATATTTAAGCTGAATTTTATTTCTTTTCATTTATTATGAGACTATCTATCCTTTAACTGATGAGTTTCATTTGTTTCTATTTAGTATGTTATTTTTACATTTATCTTACTTTGGTTATTAGCCATGCTTTTTCTTTGCTTCTCTTTCCTCATTTCCTGCCTTCTATTGGATCGATTGAGTCTTTATTCCCTTTTATGCCCTCTACTGGTTTAGAAGTTACACATTTCTACTTTTTGGTGGTGAATTTTACAATTTTAATATGCATATTTGACATTACTGTTAAAATCTTTCTCTTTGGCTTTGGTTTCACCACAATGTATCTAAACGTGGATCTATTTTTGTTTATCCTATTCAATGACTCGTTCTGTCACTTTAATTGGAAGATTCATGTTTCAGCCATTATCTCTTCAAATAATTCCACTCACCTATTCCACATGTTCTCTGGTTCTGGAACTCCCGTTCAACATCTATCAGAACTTATTCTCTCCTCCATGTCTCATGACTTCTCATTTATATTTTCCGACACTTTATATCTCTGCCACATCTGCATATTTTGTTCCTATTTACCTTGAAGTTCACTAATTTTCTATTCAACAGTTTCTAAGTGTGTTGTTTAACCCATCCATTAGGTGTTTATATTTAATAACTATATTTTCATTTGCTATATTTCTGTTTACTATATTTTTCATGGTGCCTTGCCATTTTATTCAATTGTTTCTTTCCTGTCTATAGTCAGTTTAAACATACTTAAGTTACAGCCTTTCTCAAGATAACTCTTTTATCTGAAATCTGGAGGATTTAATCTCATTGTTTGTTGTGTCTATTGGTGGTTAGTCATGGTGGATTGTGTCCTTGAGTGTTTTGTAGTTTTTGAAAGTGAACTCATCTCCGGTACTTTATCTGTGGGAATCTCATGCAGTCTTGCTAATGCATCTGCCAAGCACCCAAGGGTATCACTGGCAAGGAACCAATTTCCTATACCTGAGAGAGGGGGGTTCCCAAATCACACTTGTAGTGTAAAATCAGACCTCAAGCCCACATGTGTGCAAGCCTGAGGCATCAATTTCTCAGCAATTGTCTTTTTAATCAGAGCTCTTGCAGAAATAAGTTTAGTGTACTGATGAGCCAATTTTTTCCTAGTCTCTTTTTTCACTTAAGATGTTCCTGTGAACCTTCAGGGCTCCTGGCTTTATGTGTGGTTCTAATCTGGCTTATCTTGCCTCATGCAGGGCCAAGATCTCATTTTCTGACCCCAAATGGGTATGAGAAGTCATCCTGTAGATGGTTGAACATGAAAGCTCCATCCTTCCAAGAGCTACAGTGTCAACTCATAGCTAATATCTTGGTTTTGAGTTCCCTCTTCATTTCTGGCACCTGGATATTACTTTATTTTTCTTATAAGCTCAGCAATGCATTTTTAATTATTTAATGTATTGTGTCCAAAATTCACATGTCTCTGTGCTTTTATGACTTCTATGTTGTGCCATTAAATTGGCAGAAGCAGGAGAGAACCACCTCTCTCGGTTCTGCTGGCCTGAACTTCCTCCCAATACCTGCAGCTCTCTATGCCCTCAGTTCCTGCTCCACCTACGAGGCCAAGTCTAACTCTACCCCCTGAGCCCATTCTGGTCTGCCCCAAACCACTGCATTGAATCAGGCTATGCCCAGCCACATCCCAAAATATAATTCAAGATGGGCGTGGAGCTTAGGGAGATAAAGAGAGTAAGTGAGAATGAGTTCCCTGGAGATGTGGAGCTTGAGTCTGTTCTAGGATGCAGGACAATTTTAAATCAACCCCAAAACCAAGCACACCTTATTCTGAAAACACATCAGATACATAAATTTTGCAAGATGGGCACCTTGCTGCCCAGGGAAGGCTATGACAAACCACATCACAAGAAGAACAGAGATGCTGAACAGAGGAACCTAGAGGAGACTGGAATTTCCTTCCTCTGCCAGGAGGGTGGGAAACAGCCTAACTAAGAAGCAGTTCTGGGCATGGCTGGCATTACCTGTGTCTCCGTACTCTCCAAAGATATTGATGAAGACGTCGGCATCAGTCCCTGCACCAATGACATCACCAGTGTACACCTTGACTTCATACTTGTTACCTGGGAATGAGGACAGAGAAGGCCTCAGCTCATTAGGATCCCGAGTAGAGAAGAACAGAGGTCCCAAACTAGCTACCATACCATTCACCCTTCCCTCCAGCAATGCATGAATTGTCACCATTACTGTCAATAACCAAGCAAGAAACAAGTCGCCTGATATTGGTTCCAAATGGTCATTGCTAAACTGCATGCATAGCATAAAACAGAGGTAGAAGGGACTTCTGTTTTCATATACTAATATGTTGCCTCAGGATGCATGAATCAACCCAAATCCAAGGTGCCACCCTGAACCAACCCACCAGCATACCTCACCTGGATACTGAGATGACTCTAGCTGGACCCCCTGCATCTACTCTGCCTTCTCCGATCTGTTCTGTACACTACATTACAGTATAAAAATTTACTGGGGAAAATTCATTATGTAAATTAAAATCAAATTTATGAGTAAATTTCAAGACCATAACAAACGCAGAGACTAGAGGCACCAATCGAAGCAGCAAATGCATGCTTAGGGGTTACCTCATTTGAAGACCTGTATCTGCTTCCTGTATCTTTGCTCCATTTATTGAACAGAAACTCATTCTCTGTAACCCCCCAATGCCTCAGCCTTGGCCATGGCCTTGAGAGGGGATGGGGCTCAATGTAAACTTGACAACATGATGATCCCTGCCCAGGTGTCCCCAGTTGGAGCCCACCTTAGAGTGGGGGGGCAAAGGGCAGGGGTTGCTGTGTGGTGCGGAAGGGAGACTCCTCTGACAATTCCAAGAGCTGAGCAACTTTGCCTTCCCTTCTCCCTTCCTGTGATGGCTTTCTATTTTTTGTGCAGCATAATCTTTTATTCAGATGTCTTATGCCCATATGTGAAGCTGATAAAAACTAGAGCTGTTTTAATCGAGGCAAGAGTCCCAGCCCCTCTGCCCACCTCCTCCCTAGAGCCTCCCCTGATGTCCAGCCCCCAGCGGTCTTTCTCCTCTGCCCTCCTTGACTCCACCATGTCGTCTGTGTCAATGATTTCTGATTTTCGTCATCTACTACCTTGTGCTGTTTGCTGTTTCTTGCAGATGAGACTTCTAAGTTCCTGAAGAACTTAAAAGAGGGCTGGGAGCAGGACTTCATTCTCTTATATAGCCTCCCCCACAGCCCCTAGCGCAGTGCTGGACACATATTAGAGTCTCACTGAGTATGTCGGAAAGCGGATTGAATCAAATTTCCTAAAGATCAAAGTCCCAAAGAAGTTGCTCAGGACAAAGGAGTGAAGTGGGAGACAAGGAGAAAAGCTAACTGCATCCATTCTCCATCTCGAATCCTGCCCAGCAGTACAGGGCTGGCCCTCTAGAGATGCCACAGTGTAGAATACTGCAGGGGACCCACAGGGACACGTCACCCCTACAGCCCTGATGGCTGGTCTTTGACCTGCTGAGGACCCTGAGCCAGGAGGGAGTAATGTCTTCTCTTTCTCTTCTGAATCTTCACTCGGTGAAACCCGTCAAGGGGGAGGGAAGACCTTCCAATCCTTGTCCCCAACTGAAGGCTCCAGTAGGACAGTCATTCTCAGATCCCTTTCTCCCTCTTGCTTCCTCATGAAGACCCTCTGAGGCAGGAGACAGAATCAGGGCCTTCAGAAGAGGACAGACCCAGGCAATCCCCAGATCAGTGTCTTGAAACTTGAGCCACATTCAGGCTACTTGGGGAGCTTGTTAACAAGGCAGATTTCCAGGTTCCCCTTCCTGAGATGCTGAGTCATGTGGTTGTAAAGGACCAGGAAGGCCTCGGCACATCCAGCTGATCCTGTCACTGATTGTCTTCCAAGTTGCAGGGGCTCCCGCTGCGAGGCTGGTCCTTTCCTCCCCTGGCTGGCAGGCCCTCTGAGAATCATTCATTTTGATTCAAGTCTTTTCTCGGGCCCAGTCCAGGGCTCACTTCACACAAAGGCAAGACCCCTCTGCAGGGTGGCAAGATGCCCAGGGCCCCTTGGCCGGCGGTGACAGGGTGGGGTGGGGACCAAGAGAGGCTCTAAAGGCCACTGCTGAGCATCAGTCAGTCAGAAGGGGCAACAGGCCAGGCAAGCAGCCTGCCCTAGGGACTGGCCCCACCCAACAACAAGCCCTTGGGCAACTTGTGAGCCTGCATAGGCTAGGTGCCTGGATTCTCTGCAGCTGGGCAAGTGGGTCCACCTCTGCCAGGCAGGGCATGCCTGGAGTGTGTGGGGCATTGGTGGAGTGTGTGGGGCCCCTGCCATGGGGTGACTAGGTCCACTTCAGGGGGTTGGGGCATGCGCTCAGGGCAGGACTGTGTTGACTGTGTGTGTGGCCCTGTGGGCAGTGGGGCTTGTCAGCTGCAGAAGACTTGTGCTTCTCAAACAGCCACATAGGGGATCAGCCCCACCTTCCAAAGCCTGAAACAATTGGGTGCTCCTGTGCCTGAGGCCAGCCCCACCCAGCTTCAATTCTCAGAGAGCTGACAAGAGCCTTATAGGCCAAGGCCTACAACAATTGTAGGTCACTGAGCCTAGCAATCAGCTGGGGGCCTACTCACTTAACAGAAAAACTGCAACAGGAATGTGCTATTAGACCTTGCAGCCAACTGTGCTGGGGCTCCCCACACCTGATAAAGAGACTGAAGTGTCCATAACAGCCACATGCAGCTGAGCATTACAACCAGCCAGCCAGGGCAACAGCCTAGCCTCCCCATGTACCTACAGCAAGAGCCACCCTGCTACAACAGAAGGACATATGTAGCCCACACGGGGGTCACTCCTGGAACATTTGGAACTGGTGATGAGAGGGAAGCACACTGCTGGGCCTCATAAGGCATCTCTTATATAAGGTCATCTCTCCAAGATCAGGAGACATAGCTGACCTACCTAATACAAAGATACAAGCACAGAGAAAGAGGCAAAATGAGGGGGCAAAGGAATATGTTCCAAGTAACAAACAGGACAAAACCCCAGAAAAAGAACTAAATGAAACAGAAATGAGCAATCTACCTGACAAAGAGTTCAAACAGAGAGTCATAAGGATGCTCACTGATCCTGGGAGAAGAATGGATGAACTCAGTGAGAACATCAACAAAGAAATGAAAAATATAAAAAAGAAACAATCAGAAAGGAAGAATACAGTACTGGAAATGGAAAATTCACTAGAGGGACTCAAAAGCAGAGTAGAGGATACAGAAGAACAGATCAGCAAGCTGAATGAAAGACTAGAGGAAATCACCTGAACGGATAAAAGCTGAACGGATAATCAGCTGAACGGATAAAAGAAAAAGGAATTAAAAAGAGTGAGGACAGTCTAAGGGACCTTAACATCAAGTGCACTAACATCCACGTTATAGGTGTCCCAGAAGGAGAAGAAAGAGACAAAGGGGCAGGGAATCTATTTGGAGACATAATAGCTGAAAACTTTCCTAACCTAAGGGAGGAAATAGACATTGAGGTATAGGAAGCACAGAGAGCCCCAAAAAAGATAAACCCAAAGTGGCCCACATCAAGACATATCATAATTAAATATGTCCAGAATTAAAGATAAAGAGAGAATCCTAAAAGCCACAAGAGAAAGGCAACAAGTTACATACAAAAGAAACAGAATAAGGCTATCAGCCGACTTTTCAGCAGAAACCTTACAGGCTAGAAAAGAGTGGCATGATATGTTTAAAGTGCTAAAAGGAAAAAACCTATCACCAAGAATACTCTACCTGAAAAGGTTATCATTCAGAATGGAAGGAGAGATAAAGAATTTCCCAGACAAGCAAACATTAAAGGAGTTTATCACCAAGACACCTCCTACAAGAAATGCTACAGGGACTTATTTAAGGAGGAAAGAGAAGACCACAAATAGGAAAAAATTATCTATTTCCATGATAAGAGGATAATGGTCACAAATGCACAAAAAAAAAGGTTAGATATGATATAAAAAACATAAAATGTTGGAGGAGGGGAGTAAAAAAGTAGAGCTTTTAGAAAGAGGTCAAACTAAAGACACCATCAACTTAATATAGATTGCTATATTCATAGGCTATTATATATAAACCTCATAGTAACGACAAACTAGAAACCTACAATAAATACACAGAAAACTAAGAGAAAACAACCCAAACATAGTACTAAAGAAAGCCATCAAACCACAAGGGAAGAGAGCAAGAGAAGAAGAAAGGAACAGAGAAGAACTACTAAAACACCCAGAAAAAAGTCAAAAAATGACAATAAGTACGCACTTACCAACAGCTACTTTAAATGTCAATGGACCAAATGCTCCAATTAAAAGGCAGAGGGTGCGGGGCCGGCCCCATGGCTTAGCAGTTAAGTGCGCACGCTCCGCTACTGGCGGCCAGGGTTTGGATCCTGGGCGCGCACCGACACACCACTTCTCCAGCCATGCTGAGGCAGCATCCCACATACAGCAACTAGAAGGATGTGCAACTATGACACACAACTATCTACTGGGGCTTTGGGGAGAAAAAAAGGAGGATTGGCAATAAATGTTAGATCAGAGCCGGTCTTCCTCAGCAAAAAGAGGAGGATTGGCATGGGTGTTAGCTCAGGGCTGATCTTCCTCACACAAAAAAAAGGCATAGGGTGGCTGATTGGATACGAAAATAAGATCCATATATTTGCTGCACACAAGAGACATGCTTCAGACCTAAAGACACTCACAAACTGAAAGTGAAAGGATGGAAAAAGATACTCCACGCAAATGGCAATGAAAAGAAAGCTGGGGTAGCAGTACTTATATCAGACAAAATAGACTTTATAACAAAAACTATAACAAGAGACAAAGAAGGGCACTACATAATGATCAAGGGAACAATCCAACAAGATGATATAACACTTGTAAATATCTATGCACCCAACAGACGAGCACCTAAATATGTAAAGCAATTATTAACAGACAAAAATGGGGAAATAGATAGTAACACAATAATAATAGGGGACTGGAACACTCAACTTACACCAATGGATAGATCATCCAAACAGAAGATCAATAAGGAAACATTGGTCTTAAACGACACACTAGACCAGATGGCCTTAGTAGATATATAAAGAACATTGCATCCAAAAACTGAAGAATACACATTCTTTTCAAATGCACATGGAACATTCTCCAGGATTAATCACATTTTAGGCCACAAAACAAGTCTCAATAAATTTAAGAAGACTGAAATAATACCAAGCATCTTTTCTGACCACAACAGTATGAAACTAGAAATCAACTACAGGAAGAAAATCAGAAAAGCCACAAATATGTGTAGATTAAACAAAATGCTACTGAACAACGATTGAGTCAATGAAGAAATCAAAGGAGAAATCAAAAAATACCTGGAGACAAATGAGAATATGACAGACCAGAATTTATGGGATACAGAAGAATTGGTTCTAAGAGGGAAGTTTATAGCAATACAGGCCTACCTCAAAAAACAAGGAAAATCTCAAACAATCTAACAGTGCACCTAAAGGAACTGGAAAAAGAAGAACAAACAAAGCCCATAATCAGTAGAAGGAGGGAAATAATAAAAATCAGAGCAGAAATAAATGAAATAGAGACTAAAAATACAATAGAAAAAATCAATGAAACCAAGAGCTTGTTCTTTGAAAAGATAAGTGAAATTGACAAACCTTTAGCTAGACTCACCAAAAAAAAAGAGAAGGCTCAAATCAATAAAATCAGAAATGAAAGAGGAGAAATTACAATGGACACCACCAAAATACAAAAGATTATAAGAGAATACCACGAAAACCTATATGCTGACAAATTGGATAATCTAGATGTACAGGCTCTGTAGATGTACAATAATCTAGAAGAAATGGATAAATCCTTAGAATCATACAATCCTCCAAAACTGAATCAAGAAGAAATAGAGAATTTGAATAGACCAATCACCAGCAAGGAGATCTAAACAGTAATCAAAAATCTCCCAAAAAATAAAAGTCCAAGACCAGACGGCTTCCCTGGTGAATTCTACCAAACATTCAAAGAAGACTTAATACCTATCCTTCTCAAACTCTTCCAAAAACTGAAGAGGAAGGGAAGCTTCCTAACTCATTCTACAAAGCCAACATTACCCTGATACCAAAACCACATAAGGACAACACAAAAAAAGAAAATTACAGCCCAATATCACTGATGAACATTGATGCAAAATCCTCGATAAAATACTAGCAAAATGAATACAACAATACATTAAAAAGATCATACACCATGATCAAGTGGGATTTCTTCCAGGGACGCGGGGATGGTTCAACATCCACGCACCAATCAACGTGATACTCCACATTAACAAAATGAAGAGTAAAAATCACATGATCATCTCAATAGATGCAGAGAAAGCATTTGACAAGATACAGCATCTATTTATGATAAAAACTCTGAATAAAATGGGTATAGAAGGAAAGTACCTCAATATAATAAAGGCCATATATGATAAACACACAGCTAATATCATTCTCAAGGGTGAAAAACGGAAAGCCATCCCCCTAAGAACAGGAACCAGACAAGGATGCCCACTTTCACCACTCCTATTTAACATAGTATTGGAAGTCCTAGCCAGAGCAATCAGGCAAGGAAAATAAATAAAAGGGATCCATATTGGAAATGAAGAAGTGAAACTGTCACTATTTGCAGAGGACATGATTTTATACATAGAAAACCCTAAAGAATCCACCATAAAACTTTTAGAAGTAATAAATGAATATGGTAAAGTTGCAGGGTACAAAATCAACATACAAAAAATCAGTTGTGTTTCTATACACTAACAATGAAGTAGCAGAAAGAGAAATTAAGAATACCATCCCATTTACAACTGGAACAAAAAGAATAAAATACCTAGGAATAAACTTAACCAAAGAGGTGGAAGATCTGTACACTGAAAACTATAAAACATTGTTGAAAGAAATTGAAGAAGACACAAAAAAATGGGAAGATATTCCGTGCTCTTGGATTGGAAGAATTAGCATAGTTAAAATGTCCATACTTCCTAAAGCAATTTATAGGTTCAACACAATCTTATCAAAGTTCCAAGAACATTTTCCACAGAAATAGAACAAAGAATCCTAAAATTTATGTGGAACAACAAAAAACCAAAAGGCCAAAGGAATCCTGAGAAAAAAGAACAAAGCTGGAGGTATCACACTCCCTGATTTCAAAATATACTACAAAGCTATAGTAACCAAAACAGCATGGCAGTGGCACAAAAACAGATGCACAGATGAATGGAACAGAATCAAGAGCCCAGAAATAAACCCACACATCTATGGACAACTAATTTTCAACAAGGGAGTCAAGAATATACAACGGAGAGAGGAAAGTCTCTTCAATAAATGGTGTTGGGAAAACTGGTCAGTCACAAGCAAAAAGTGAAAGTAGACCCTTATCTTACACCATACACAAAAATTAACACAAAATGGATTAAAGACTTGAATGTAAGACCTGAAACTCTGAAACTTCTAGAAGAAAACATAGGTGGTACGCTTTTCAACATCGGTCTTAACATATTTTCAAGCACCATGTCTGACCAGGCAAGGGAAACAATAGAAAAAATAAAGAAATGAGACTGCATCAAACTAAAAACCTTCTGCACAGCAAAGGAAACCATCAACAAAATGAAAAGACAACCTAACAATCGGGAGAAGATATTTGCAAACCATATATCTGATAAGGGGTTAATATCCAAAATATATAAAGAACACATACATCTGAACAACCAAAAAACTAACAACCCAATTAAAAAATGGGCAAAAGACCTGAAGAGATATTTCTCCAAAGAAGATATACAGATGGCCAACAGGCACGTGAAAAGATGTTCAACATCATTAACTATCAAGGAGATGCAAATCAAAACTACAATGAGATATCACCTCACTCTCATCAGGATGGCTATAATTAACAAGACAAGAAACAACAAGTGTTGGAGAGGATGTGGAGAGAAGGGAACTCTCATACACTGCTGGTGGGAGTGCAAACTGGTGCAGCCACTATGGAAAACAGTATGGAGATTCCTCAAAAAAATTAAGAGTAGAACTACCATACGTTCCAGCTATTCCACTGCTGGGTATTTATCCAAAGAACATGAAAACATGAATGCATAAATATACATGCACCTCTGTGTTTATTGCAGCATTATTCATAATAGCCAAGACTTGGAAGCAACCTAGGTGTCCATCAAGGGATGAATGGATAAAGAAGATCACTACTCAGCCGTAAGAAACGATGAAATCCAGCCATTTGTGACAACATGGATGGACCTTGAGGGTATTGTGCTAAGTGAGATAAGTCAGAGGGGAAAAGTCAAATACCATATGATCTCACTCATAAGTAGAAGATAAAAACAACAACAAGCAATCATATAGAGACAGAGATTGGATTGGTGGTTACCAGAGGGGAAGTGGGCAGGGAGAAGGGCAAAAGGGGTTATTAGGCACATGTGTGTGGTGATAGACTGTAATTAGTCTTTGGGTGGTGAACGTGACATAATCTGTTCAGAAATTGAAATATAATGATGTACACCTGAAGTTTATATCATGTTATAAAGCAATGTTACTGCAATAAAAAAAAAAAAAAAAGAAGGGGCAACAAGATTCCAGAAGGAAGTGGGCACAGTGAAGCAGGAGAAAGGATGAGGGGGCAGGGAAGCATTTGTGGAAGGAGTAGCAGAATTCTGAATCATTCCCGGAGGCAGAATTTGAATTAGTGGGTTGAATTATAAAAAGGGATATTTTAGCTCACCAAAAGAAACAATTTCTAGTAGCTAGGGCTGTCCAACAAAGGACTGGGATGCCCTTGGTGGAAGTGAGTCTCCCATCCCCAGAGACACCCAAGCAGTCACCATGTGCCAAGCACACTGATGGAGAGCCATCTGTCAGGGATGCTGTGGAGAAAATGCCAGAGGTGAGGGAGTGTGAGAACACTAAGGATCATTTTCAATCTGCAATCCCATGACATTTGACCAGGAAAGGCAGCCCTGTAGACCCTGGAGGGAAGCCAGGAGAGCAAGAAAGCATCTCAGAAGATGGGGGAGGTACCCATGGCTCATGCAGGCGAGGCCTGGGAAGCAGGAGCCCCCATGCAGGGCTTTGGGAACACACTGCATCTCTGTCTTGGGAAAGTCCAGAGAAGAAGAGCATCAGGGCTAAAGTGAGGCAATGTGGGAGACAAGCCAAGGGCTGGGGATCAAGAGGCCAAACAGAGCTGGGGTGGGATGGAGCTTCTAGGCCTTTCCAATGAGGTGGACAAGGGGCCCATGCTCAGGGATCAGGAAGTCAGGTGAACAGAGTGCAGGAGGAAGTTGATTCTGGAACAAGGCTGGACTGTCTTCTAAACTCTGTAGAACTTTCTATGGCAAGATGGGGCCTACCTCATGTAGTTGGCTAGGTGGAGAGCAGGATCCCCATGTGTCAGACGACCTCTGACCACACTGAAGGAGGGTCTGAGAGCTGCAGCGGGGGTGGGCGGGCATGCCTTACAAACCACTCTTTAAAAGGCCCTGTAGATGTACAATGAGGCTTATTATGCTACTCTTCTCTCTCTTTCTCCCACATTTCCTCTTCAAGCAGAACCCCATACTATCTGATTTGCTATTTTCCAAACAAGGCGTAGGGCCCAGTGCCAATCCTAAATTGTGATTGAACGCATATATTGATGAAAGAGCAAGGCTAAATAAGAGCAGGGCTTCGTTCTTTCACCATTGGCCAGCTGTCAACACAGGGCATCAAGCCTTCCTCTGAAATGGTCATAGGAGAGCCCTCCAATTTCCTGTGATCAGAATTTCAATGAGCACAAAGTTGCCATCTGGTGACAAGTGAGTTTTTCAGCCAGAGGGGAAGGTGAAGGGCTAATAAAACCCCTGCCCCAGGGGCAAGCCCTGTGGCCTAGTGGTTAAGTTCAGTGCACTCTGCTTCAGCAGCCCAGGTTTGGTTCCCGGGCGTGGACCTACACAACTCATCAGTAGCCATGCTGTGGCGGCGACCCACATACAAAATAGAGGAAGACTGGCACAGATGTTAGGTCAGGGCAAATCTTCCTCAAGCAAAAAGAGGAAGCTTGGCAACAGATGTTAGCTCAGAGTGAATCTTCCTCAGAAATAAAAAAAAACAACCCTGCCCCAGAGGTCAGAAGGGAGCAAGGCAGTCAGGAGAAAGCCAATGAGAAGAAAGGGTTGAAAGAGGATGGCCAGGGCTGACCTACTGACAATACTAAACATTCACACAGGCCTTGCAGTTCACGAGGCACTTTCACATCCTTGTTGTCATCTGATCCAAACAGTGGCCACATAGTAGAAGCAGGGCAGGTTGACATTCTCATTGACAGAGAGGAAACTGAGGCTCAGAGGGTGAGGTGGCTTCCCCAAGGACACACAGCTGTTAAATGATGCAGAAGGGGCTCAAAGCCAGGTCTCTTGTATCTGAATCCAGGGGTCTTTCCAGAATACTCATGGCCTTTCATGATCTACGCCAGGGGTTGGCATCACTTTTCTGTAAGAGCCAGATAATAAATATCCTAGGCCTTGCAGGCCACTTGGTCTCTGTTGCAACTGCTCGGCTCTGCTGTCGTATCACCAAAGCAGCCATACACAACCCTATGTGAATATTACATAAACAAACGGGCCTGCTTGTGTGCCAATAAAACTTTATTTGTAGACATAGACATGTGAATTTCATATAACTTTCCTGTGTCATGAGATATTCTTGTTTTGATTTCTTTTCAGCCCTTTAAAAATATAAAAGCCTTTCTTAGCTCGTGGTCCTCACAAAGACAGGCGGCAGGCCGGGTTTGGCCCACAAGCTGTAGTTGGCACCCCGTGCCCTAAGCTCTCGTGTGCTCTCAGGAACTGTTCTGTGGGTTTCTAGGCAGAGGACTGTGGGCAACTCTGCTCCCTGCAGCCTGGAATGGGAGCAGAGCTGCCTGGTGCAGGGATGGTCAGCTGCTGGTTGTAGGATATTCACAGCACATCCTAACCACTAGCTAAGCAGCTCAAGGCTCTGAAGATTGGGGAACTATTGCCTTTTCTCTGTTGGGGTGGAGGAGGTGAGAAGGAGTGTGTCCTGTGCCCACTGTGGGCAGGCAGGGCCAGCTTTCCCTGCCCCCACAATGCTGTATGACTGGGCTGAGCCTGAGGTTCCCCTGAGTCCAGTAGAGAAGAGGGTCTGGTCTGGGATTTCCTGAAGGTAGGGACAGATGGCAGGACCAGTTCTGCAACCTTGGCCATCATGCCTTCAGCTAACTGCCTGGCTAAGAGTGAGCAAGGAGCAGAGACGGGAAGAGAGGGGAAGGTCAAGTTGGAGAATGGGCTAGCAAGGAGTTCATTGCCCTTCCTGAGCAAGCATGGGAGAAACAGGGCCTAGTGATGGATCACGGGAATTGTTGCCCAAGTCAGCTCTGGAGTTGGCCTGTGGTTTACCCATTTGGCATATTATCTGCTATAAAATTCTCCCTAGAAGTGATTTCTCTCTGGCCTCTCAGCAGGGCTACCATTAGCCCATACAGTGCAGTGCCTTTGTACAAATTAGAAAAAGAGATCTCTCCCTCAAGACGCTTTACTGCCATCTGTTGGATAATTGTCATAATAAATGCAAACCGTAGAACCTCTATGATGTGAAAGGTGTCTCCTTACATAGTCGCACTTGTGCAGTGCGCAACCTGCACATCTGAACCCAACAACCCTACCTTTCAGGTAGTAGCTTCCTTCCACTAAAAGTCAGTGTGACATAGAGACAGAGATTGGATTGATGGTTACCAGAGGGGAAGTGGGAGGGACAATTGAGAAAGGGATGATTAGGCACAAGTGTGTGGTGATGGAATGTAATTAGTATTTGGGTGGTGAACATGATGTAATCTGTGCAGAAATAGAGGTAGAATGATGTACACCTGAGATTTATACAATGTTATAAACGAATGTTACCACAATAAAAAAAAAAAAAAGGTCAACGGGAACCCAAAGAAGCTAAACTAATTTGAGCATTGATCTGAGCAATTTACAATAAGGAATATAGACCAGATATTAAGCTAATCGCATGTTGCCTTCCAAAGCCAAACAGAATTGAGCTGGGGTCCTGTACAGATGGCATAGTTGCAGCCTAAAAACAGATTGCTGCCTCAAGGCCACAGCATAGGGTTGTCTGTGTCCTTGTCCTGCCCAGGGGATACACAAGACCTGCCTTGCCCTTTTTTTTCCTCTGCAGGGCCCACGGCAGAGGCACAAGGCTGCTACCTCCAACAGGAAATCTGTGCCCTGCAGGCCAGCCGGAAGCTGCCTGCGTGGGCTTCCAGAAAAGGCAGGCACTGGCAGGCCCTCACTGCCTCCTGCGCCTGGAGCACCAGCCGCCCCCACGGCCTCCCTTGCACTCTGTCTGGAACAGTCAGCACACAGCAGCAACAGAACACGTCAGAGAGTCCCCCTGGGTTGCCGGGAAAGGCACAACCATGAGGGGGCCGGAACCCCCAAATCCTGGTGCCGTGTGCACAGCTAAGCCCGGCTGAGCTGCTGGTCATATTCCCAATGACAGAAGTCAAGCAAATGCCCGGGAACTAAGCCTCCGTCCCACTTGCGAAGAGGGGACCATCCCACACTCAACGTGATTTGAGCCTCAGAGAAGCTCACGTGGTCCGGGCTTTTTTGGGAAGCAGAGAATCATGAATGAACTGATGATTAACTGACGCACGGAGGCTCTTTCCCTTGCCTCTCGTCCACTCCCAGATCCTGTGTAATTAGAACGTGGCTTTATTTGTTTGGGCAGGTGAGGGTGGGGAGCGGGTTGGAAGGAAGATGACTGGACTTGGTTTTACCCCAAACTGAATCTGCAGTGGTTCACACCCTGACACCCGTCACTTCCGCTCACAGAGAGTCAGACGTGTGGAGGTGAGATCCCACAGGTTCTGCGTAGGAGGAGATGAAAATGGTGAGGAGAGAAATTCAGCAGGGCTGCCCTATTCCCTGAAACAAAACAAACAAGCAGGGCTGCTCTGGTGGGGAGGGGACGAGGGAGGATGTTCTCCCCCACCCAGGGAAGGCCCCTGATGACTCAAGCCTGCACGGGTGTGGGGAGGGGGTGGTTGGCGGAACCCAAGGATGGGCAGCAATGCTACATGCCCAGAGCTGAGTCATGGCCACTGACAAATGAAGGCTCCCCCCAGCCCATGGACTGGAGTTCTCCCTCCCCCTAGGCTGCCCCCAGAAGTTTTCCTCTTCCTTCTCTCAGGTTCTCTCACCCAGATTCACCCTATTCTTCAAATAGGACTGGAATGTCTCTGCTTTCTCTAGAAGGCCTTCAACCTCACTGATCTTGCAGACACACCCACTTATCAAAATAATAATGAGTCTCTATTGCTTAATGAGGACTTACTATGGGCCAGTCACACCTATTATTTCATTTAATCCTCACAATGACAGACCTTAATGCTACTATTGTCACCAGTTACTGATGAGGCAATGGAAGCAGGAGGTTAGGAAAGTCCTTAACCAAGTCTCCACAGTTGGAAAGGGTGAAGCTCAGATTTGGACTCAAGGGATCTAGACAAGAAGGCTCTCTCTTAGCTGTCATTTCACTCACCCTGCTAGGTCTAGCTTACACCCCACCTCCCAGGGCTTCAGTGCTCCTCTCCAGAACTCCTGGGGTCTATGTCACTTACTTGGCACTTAACATGTGCTCAAGCAAGCCATGGGTTTGACCTCAACCGAGCCTAGTTATGCAGCAACATTAAACCATCGCCCAGTCCTTAATAGCTGCTCATGGGCAGTAATGAAGAAAAAACACTCTACCCTTTTATCACCCACAGATAAATATGCAGCTAGTACATTTTCCTAAGAAACTCTACTGTAAGCCTCATGTTATCAGGTGTTGAAACAGTATGGAGTAGATACACTTTCACTCCTTTTAGCTTATCATGCTCATCCCCCCATCCAATTCATTGCCAAGCAGACGGAGCTATTTCCACATGCCCCTCAGTCACTCATCTTCCTTGGCTCCCTTTCTGCTGCTCTACAGAAGACCCATCTCTTCCACCTGCATGCCCTGCAACCTTGACTCCATTTCTTCTCTTTCCAACCCCGGTTCCACTCCACTGCTGGTTTATCCTCCCACAGTGCTGGGAAACCAGCTCCTCTCAGACACTGCTGGAGGAACCAAAACGTAATACTGCCTTCCTGGAGGGCAGGCGATAATACGTGTTAACATCCTGCAAACCCCTGGAACCAACAATTCAATCCCTGTGCATAATAATTAGTTTATACTAGGAAATAATTGTATTCATAGATTACCTATACAGATGTCTATCACAGCATTGTTAATAATAACAAAAAAATGAGAACAGCCTAAAAATATCCAAAATGGGGGATTGTTGGGATGAATTATGATATTCATCCATTCATGGAATACCATGTAGCCATTTAAAATAATGGTTTAGAAGATTATTCAATGATATAATATAGTATTGAGTAAAAAAACTTGGTCACAGAGTTGACTATAATACAATACTATTTTTAATCAATATGTAGTTTTTAATACATTGAGTCAGTGTTAACATGAGTGTCTCCAAGGCTATCCTACTCAGTGATTAAGTTCAAGGCTCTGGGTTTGCTCTTGGCTCCATCATGTATATGCAAATTACTTAAGTCTCTGTGCCTCAGTTTCCTTCATCTGTAAAATAGGGATAACAATAATACCTCTGTCATAAAGTTGTTGTGAAGATTAGATAGATGGATAGATAGGAAGGTAGATAGATAGGTAATAGATAAATAGGTAGATAGATGATGATAGATTAGATAGATAGATAGATAGATAGATAGATAGATAGATAGATAGATAGATGATAGGTATATCAGAATGATGCCTGACATTGAGTAAGTATCCAATAAAATTTAGCTATTATCATTTTTGGGTGATGAGATTATGGAATATTTTATTATTCTTCTTGCTTATTTGGACTTTTGAAATTTTTTCAATAGCCAAGTTTTTTTCCTGTAATTGAAAACTAAAGATTCACGTCACCTAAAGTTAATACTTGAATAAGTCATGCCGTCTATAGTCCACAGGAAGCTGTTGAGAACTCCTGCCGGTCTCTAAGACACCCCTAAAGAAAATCCGTGCACAAGATAGATGCTCTTACACCCTTAAGCTGGCTTTGGCACCAGAAACCTTGGAGCTGGCCAGAGTGGCTATGAGGGAGGAGGGAGGATTGAGGACTGGATGGAGGAAGAGAGAAAGAAGAAGCAAGGGCCACCAGGTAGACATCCAGTCCCAGGCAGGTGGGAACCCCTTCTCTGACACTGGGTTCACTGTGGCCAACACTTGGAGTTCAGGGGAGGGGTCCAGCAGGAAACCATTGGTGGCTGGAATGGACACCCACAGCTGGATCAGCTGTGGATCAGAGCCAAGGCAATATCTGCATCATAAGTTCAGATTTTCATGCATACAAAATGCAACTCTGAGAAAATGCTAGCTCCACAAATAGAAAAAAACAAAGGTTATTATAAACACCTATTTGAAAATCAAAATAACCAAGTACGGGGCAATTATACAATTCCATGCATTCCCCAAAGGTTCTGATTGCTGAATTGAAAGAGATCATGACTGGTCTCAGGGGTCCTGAGGCCTCAGTGAAGCTGTGAGTTGAAGCGCCTGATCCCAGCTGCCTGAATGAGACACTATGCCGTCAGAGTCCATCAGTTCCCTCGAGTGCCCTCACCCTGTTTGAAAGCTTACCAAACTCCTTCTCAACCATGAAGTCTCAGCTTGGGCATCACCTCCTCTATGAAGCCCTCCTGATTCCTCCTTCCTCTATGCTTCCATTGGCCTGGGTCATCCCCCACTTAGAACATTCTATCCCTTTGCACTGTGATTATTTACTGGTCCTATTCTCTCCCCTTTGGACTCTAAGCTCCTAGAGAGAAAGGCCCATACATATTCACCCTGAGCCCAGGATCTGGTGCATAGAAGATTCCCAACAAATGCCCATTGAACGACTGAGTGAGGTTGAAGGGGCACCACCTAGCATCTTGAGCCTAGGGCTCTAGCTCTGCCCATTACACTGTGTGACCAAGAGCAGGTGGCTTAACTTCCCTGGGCTTCCATTTTATCTTGTATAAAGTGGGGGAAGAGTAGATAAGGTCCCTTTTTGTCCTGAAATTCTCTGATACTCCTCACTGGGGCCTCATTTGAAACAGTTCTCTTCTTCCCACTCTTTCCGGAGATGATTTTCTGCAATGCTAAGTGGGAGCAGATGGGGTAGGCGGGAATCTGCTGTGAAGTTCAGAGGAGGAGAGCGCTGCAGGGCTGGCCCAGCTCTCCCACTCGGAAGCCCTTGTGGCTGTGACCAGGACCACCTCCATAGGGTTTGAAGGAACAAAGCCTCCCAAGCAGCACCCACAGCAAATAGAGCTCAGAGGGCCCTGGATAATGTTTGAGCTGGGTTAAGGGGAAACGTCAGGGAGAGGGAAGAGGGGTGGGAAGAGGGGAGTTTCCTGCAGGATTCAAGTGCAGTCAAGGTCATGAGTCTATTTCCAGTTGTCTAGATGAGCCTGCTGGATCCTACAGGGGATCCTGGCACAGAGAGGCTCCAAAGCCCTTTCTGATTCTGAGAGACCAGAATCGTGAGTCTGTGCCTCTCAGAGTCAGAACAAGCCTGGGTGTAGGAGAAGAAGGGGAAACACCAGGATCATAACAACAGCAACAACCACCATGATATTTAGGACCTGTGCAGTGTGGGCATACAGTCAGTGCTCGGTAATGGACTGCACCACACTAAGGCCTTGTGTTCACTTCCCCAACTCACCAGCTCAACCACTTCATGAAGTGTGAATTAACATTATCTCCATTTTACAGATGAGGAAATAGAGGCACAGAGCTCAAGACATCTGCTCATGTTTGCATAACCAGTAGAGTGGCAGAGTCAGGTTTTGACCACAGAGAATGGGGTCCAGAGATGGAACTCGTGATGGGGAGGTGGGCACTATGCAAAAGAATGGAAAGTATGGGGCGGAAAGGGGGTGAAATGGGAGAGAAGTATCCACAGCAGAAGGGAGGGCACCAAAAGTCAGGCTCCTCTTGCCCCTGTGGAGGAGGGCTAGTCCCGGACCCATCCTTCTCTGTTTGGTTGTGAGGATAAACACTCTACTAATCCTGAAAAGACCCAAGAGGTCACCTAGTATGCCCACCCTACAGTGGAAAAAACTGAGGATGGGAGAGGAACTGAGATCTGCACCAGGTCTCATCACTACAGAACTAGAACTCGGGGTGTATGGTCCCATGTGCTTTCTGACCCAGAGAGCTACATTTCAAAAGTAATGATTTGATTACTCTGTAGTATCATCCAGTAGAATCTGGGGATAAGTCAAGGCTGCTGGTTTATTTGGCTGAGCCCTCACGATGGGTGTTTTTTATGTCAATCACCCAGGCTGCTTTCATCTCGCATCTGCTTTTGCACCACGCAGTCCTCTGGCAGGTCCGCAATCCACTGTAGGGCAGCGCAATTTGCACATGGCCCCTAATATGTTAATCGCAAGCCTTTTCTTGTCCCGTCCCTTCTTCAAATGCACCCTGGGCACTGTGCCCAACGTGGTCTCACCAAGACAGGGCGCACATGTGGAGCTGTGTGATAATCATTGTGGAGCGCAGCGTGGGCTGTAACGAAATTGTAACCCGGTTACCTGATGAAATACCCAGGAGTGGAAATACTGATTGTGCTGGACAAACACAGTCAGTCCCATTTCTACCAGTTCCCCAAGCTCCATGCAGCTTTCGGCCCCCAGCACTGGCTGTCGCATTTGCTATAGCAAAAAAAAAAAAAAAAAAAAAAAAAAGCCAATCCATTTGCTCTAGACTGGGAGTCTGAATGAAAACACCACTCCTCCCCACCGCCTGCGTGCTCCCAGCCCACCCGCCCAAGCTGTTGCTTCTTTCTTGTGGGCTCTCTTTCCTCCAACAACAAGCCCTGTGGTCTCTTTGGAGCATAATTCAAAACTGGCTGCAACCATATTTATCATTAATCCACCAAAGAATACTAACAGCTCCTTAGAAGAAGGCCTGTCCCTAACGAGGCCCAGGGTACAGGTTCCAGCTGGGAGCAGGGGTGGGGACTGGACACACCTCAAACTGGGCCCTTCTGAATGCAAGAGCCCTCTCTACTGTCAGTGACACCTGGGTCTGAAACACTGATGAGCTGTTGTGCCTGGGCTCTGACAGCCCCCAGGTGTGAACAGCCCCCGGGCCAGCTGGAACTCAGCTCTTGGCTTCAGAGGCCTGTCTCATTGCCAAGTTGGCAGAGCTTTTCTGGAGCGATGTGGTGTGGGCTTAGCACTAATTTAAGCCACGTGATCATCTCAGTGCTTTTCAAGGTGGGAGAGTTTGTGGCTTGGCACCGGGATGGGGACAATTGCTTGGCCAGAAGGCAGGAAATGACATCATTTCGGCAGTGAGAAGGCCAGGCAGGGTCTGCCTTAAACAGCTGTTGCCCATGCCTCGCCTCCAGGTGACAGGCCCCCCGGCCCAAGCTCCTTCAAGACCCTACACAGGTCACTCCGAATCTCCCAGAGAGATCACAGCATCTTATCTAACTTGTCTAACTCAGATGGCTCCACCCGCGATCTTTCAATATTGCCCCTGACCCCACCTCCAACCTCAGGGATGTGCCCTGAGCTTCCCAGGGGCCGGAGAGGGATGGGGAACCCTGCATTCTCAGCCTGGACAACTCTGCAGGGTGCTTATCAATTGCACCTGCATGCTGTGCCTCATGAATGTCACACCAAAAATGACAACATCAAGATAGGGGGAGTGAAATCAGTAGGCAGGAGACACCTGGAGCCAAACAAGAGAGACAAGAGATGCTTAGCTAGCAGAGTACCAGAGAGAGCTGCGCTACTAGGGACCTCAGAGAACCTCCAGTCCAACCTTCTGGTAGATGAGGAGGCAGCACAGAGAGGACGAGTAACTTGCCTAAGGCACACAATTACCCAGGGGCGAGACTAGAAGCCAGCTGTCTGCTCTCCGGTAGACCTCTTTCTACCCATCTCTGCTGCTGGTCTTCATAAGTGGGTTTGTCTACACACACACCCCCACCATGCACACCTGAGCCCGTTTTCCACCCATCTTCACCCAAACCCGTAAGTCCCGATGACCAAGTCAGCAGGTAAAAGTGAAAGTGTTACCCTCAGAGAAACGCAAGCTTGGCTGGAGAGACCAGATAGACACATAATAAGTAGTTAGAGCCCAAAGAGGCAAATAGCAGTCCCTGAGATATGGTGTTTCTCAGCCATTTATCCATCTCAAAACACCTGAGGGCTACAACCCACCACATCAGCCACAGTGGCTTTCTGGCTGTGATTCAGCCAGAACGTGTCTGAAGCTCAGGGAGCAGGTCAAAAAATTCCTCCTCTATGCCCATGAGATTCCTTACACATCCCCTGACTGCAGTTGGGGCGGGGACCCCACTAGAATCACTGCACTACAAAGGGTGGCACAGACTTCAATTTCTCCAGTGTTTGCAGGGGGAGAGGAACCTGAGGCAAGGGAGCAGGTGATGCTTCTTGGAGAGGCCAGGACTTTAAACCTGATGGGGTTTGGGTGGCATGGAGAAAACTGCAGGAGTGGATGAAACAGAGCAGGTGAGGGGGAAGAGGTGTTGGCCCTGATGTTTCCTCTCACCCTGGCATATGTTTTAGTGTGAGATCCACAATTTTCTCCCTATCCAACTTGAAACAGAAATCTGGAAGCAAGAGGACCCCACTAGGCAAGCAGTCAGGCAGGCCTCTGGGGCTCTGGGGAGAGCAGTCCTATTGCATCCTTGCTGGGCTTGATGGAATGAGGTCTGAACCCCAGAAACTGCTGTCAGCAGTCTGGCTTCCGCTCCACAGTCTGGGAGCAGGTGGGGAGAGAATGTCTCGTCTTTTCCCTCAGGCTTCACTCCAGTTTCCCGTGGGTCCCTTGAAACCTCCTCATGGTTTATGAGTACTGGAGAACACAGCTTCAGAGCCACTGCCTGCCAGACACTGGAGCCAACACGATCTGAGCAAACAGGATGAGAAGTGGGAGCTGCTAGCCTGAGACCAAGAAACAGAGGAGGAGGGTGAGCAGTGGTCTCTGCATGCTCACCTCGACCTTCATTGCAGGTGCAAAGAGAGGATAATAATAAACCTTACCTCCTACAAGTGCTATGGATTTTAAATAAGATGCTAATTGTAAAGTGTATGCACATGAAGACACAGGCCGCAGAAGTATTTTGTCCAAAAGTCCCATAGCTAGTAGGTGGCATTGTTGGGATTTGAACCTAGGACTCTACGACATGAGACATGGAGCTCTGAACCATAATGCCCATCACCCTCTTTGTGGGTACCTTATACTATGGAAATTTGTGTCATCCACTGGACTGTGAGCACCTTGATGGCAAGGACCATGTCCTTACCCCAGACCCAGCATCCAAGCACAGCTCAGGGGAGAGCATCACTTATGGCAGCTGCTAATGATGACGCTTCAGTTAGAGGCCTGGGAGACTCTACTTAGATTCTGGTCAGGGGCTTTCATCAGTGTGTGGATGTCAATGCAGCTACTCTGCCCCTCTGGGTTCTGGGTTGTCAAGAAGGCGAGCCATTCTAGACAGGATGGAAGAAATCCTCCAGGAAGGGAGTCAGGCATCCATGGTAATGGATGGGGATGCCAAGAGGCAGATGGTAGGAGGGAAAATGCACTACACTTCTGGAGCATTTCAATAGCCAAGACTGTGTTCCCAGGGATAATCAATGCAGAGATACTGAAAAAGAGGCTGCCAACCTTCCCCAGGCCCCAGAAGGTGCCAGGACCCCTGACACCCACTCTAAGAAGGAGATAAGCATAGAGATGGCTGCTAACTCCCTGTCCAGGCTGCTTGGATGTCTGAGATGCTTAATCGGGCAGTGTGATGTCTGCTTGGACCATTCCATTGATATGTTGGGGGTAGCCAGCCAAGACTGAGACATTCACTTTGCTGACTCACATGGGGATGCATCAGGAGAATCTGAGAGGTTTCTCCAGCAGCCTTGAAGTCCTGGGCGAGAACTGAGGACTTGAGGTAGAGACAGCATGTCCATCTTTTCTTCCAGGTGAAGAAGAGCCCTTTGACTACAAAGTCAATATGGTGTATTATCACTGTTAAAAACAGTTAAGGAGAATGTAGGATATATTAAAAGAAGCAGGACATCAAGAGACCCTGAAAAAGAGGTACAAAGTTGAAGGTCTCACGCATCCTGATTTCAATACTGCTACAAAGCTACAATAATCAAAACAGCGTGGTACTGGCATGAGGACAGACATTTAGACCAATGGAACAGAATAAGGAGCCCAGAAATAAACTCTCGTGTATATGGTCAAATGATTTTCAACAAGGGTGCCAAGACCATTCAATGAGGAAAGGACAGTCTTTTCAACAAATAGTGCTGAGAAAACTGGATATCCACTGCAAAAGAATAAAATTGGACCCTTATCTTGCATCGTATACAAAAATTAATTCAAAATGGATCAACAACCCAAATATAAGAGCTAAAGCTATAACACTGTTAGAAGAAAACATGGGGCAAAAGCTCCATGACATTGGATTTGGCAATGATTTCTTGGATATGACACCAAAAGCACAGGCAACAAAAGAAAAAAAATAGGTAAATCGGGCTTCATACAAATTAAAATCTTGTGTGCATCAATGGACACTATCAACAGAGTGAAAAGGCAACCCACAGAATGGGAGAAAATATTTGTAAATCATATATCTGATAAGGAGTTAATATCCAGAAATACGTTCTGGATAGACTCCTACAACTCAACAACAAGAAAACAACAACCTGATTGAAAAATGGGCAAAGGACTTGAATGGACATTTCTCCAAAAAGATGTACAAATGACCAGTAAGAGCATGAAGAGACACTCAACATCACTTATCATTAGGGAAATGCGAATCAGAACCAAAATGATACCACCTCACAACCATTAGAATGGTTATTATCAAAAATAAACAAATAAAAAACATAACAGTATTGGTGAGGATGTGGAGAAATTGGAACACTTTTACATTGTTGGTGGGAATGCAAAATGGTGCAACTGCTGTGGAAAAGAGTATGTTTTTTGAGTTTAACTCAAAAAGTTAAACATAGAATTACCATATGATCCAGCAATCCCACTTCTAGGTATGTACCCAAAGGAATTGAAAGCAGGAACTCGAATAGATATTTGTACACCAACATTCACAGTGGATTATTCACCATAGTCAAAAGGTGGAAACAACCCAAACATCCATTGACAGATGAATGGATAAATAAAATATGGTTTATCTACATACAATGGAATATTATTCAGCTTTACAAAGAAATGAAATTCTGACAACAGGGATGAACTTTGAAGATATCATGCTAAGAGAAATAAGCCAGTCACAAAAAGACAAATATTGTATGATTCCACTTGTATGAGGTTCCTAAGTAGTCAAATTCAAAGAGACAGAAAGTAGAATAGAGGTTACCAGGGGCTGGAGAGTTGGGAATATGGGTAGTGTTTAATGGATACAGAGTTTCAGCTGGGAAGATGAAAAATTTCTGGAGATGAATTGTGGTGATGCTTTTACAATAATGTGAAATTACTTAATACCATTGAATTATACACTTAAAAATAAAGATGGTAAATGTTACGTATATTTTACAACATAATAATTTTTAAAAAGCAGGATGATGGAGTCAGAGAGGCCCCCTGCACTCTGTTCTGAGGAGCCCCCATGTGGAACATAGGGTGCTAGCCTAGAAGGTACATTCTTGAGGGGTCCTGACAAAACAGGGCTTCTCAGGAGGCTGGCTGGAAATGTTACTCAAGAGAAGAGACCGAGGAACCTGGGATACGATCCTGAGAGGAGAGAGGCTGTCTTCACACAGCTGAAGGGCTGACATGAAAGTATACCCTGCATTGTGTCAGGAGAGGTCTGGAACAAACAAGCAGGAGTCTCGAGGAGACCGCAGGGGGCTTAATTTCAGGCAGATCTTTCCAACAACCAGAGCTGCTTAGCAGTGGAATGGGTTGCACTGGGAGGGTGGGAACTGTCCACCATTCAAGAAAGGCTGGATTCAAACCAAGGCCGGAGAAACAAGCAGTGGGGATGCTGTGGAAGGGATTCCTGTGACAGTGGGAGATTGGTCCAACTGACCTCCACAAGCCCCTAGCCATGATCCCTCAGGCACTGATCTCTTAGGTGCCAGGCTGATTGCCCTGCCCAAGGGGCAGACTGAAAGCACATTCCACCAAGAATTAGGGGCCCCGCATTCTAGTCCAGCCCCATCAGTGACTGGCTGCCCCATCTTGGATGAGTCACCACCTCCTGGATCTCAATTTACTCTTCCAAGTAATTAACACCTGCCTGCCCTCCTCACCTCCCCACCCCCAGAGACGTGGTAAGGATGAAGTGAAACAAACACTCATGAACAGGAGAGCCCAGGTCTCTTACCAGCCCTCCTCCCCTTCCTCCTGGCCTCTGCTTTACCTTCCTCTCAGATCCCTGGGAGTGTTTCCCAGGGAGCAGTTTGCATACCACTGGGGGTGGCGATACACAAGGGTTATCAAATGTTGTGTGTATATTTTAATATGTGCTCATGTATACCTTTTGTTTATGGCAAAGTATAACAGGTTTTCTATCGTAGTGATATCCACTTTCATTTTAAAATAAACGTGCAAGTTAACATAAGTTGTAAAAAAGTGAGTTAAGAATTAGTAAATAATAAGTGAAGTAGTATTTGAGTAAGGCAAAAATCTTGAAAGTGGAATGTGAGTGGCTGGGTTTCGGAACTCCTGGATGGACTGAGGGGACACAACAACCTGGCTCTCCCGGCCCAGCACAGATCCCCAAGTCCTGGGGATGAGACACAGAGAAAACCAAAGGGCAAAGCCTTTTCGGTTGGTCCCACTGCCTGGTTTCCTTAGGGGGCCAGATGCAGCGATTTTACCAACAAATTGAGAACAACTAAGAAACTGAACACCGTTCTAGGATCCTCCATCCACACCACGGTGGGCTGGTCAACTTCTACCTCCTTCTTTTAGAACTTCCTGTCTTTGTTTTTCCTCATACCTACCTTCTCCCCAGGGGAAGAAGAAGGCGGCCCTGACCAGGCCATTCACCCCAAGGTATTAGGAATATATTGGGCACCTTCCCCAAAAGTGCATTTAAAGAGAAGCCTGGAGAGGAAAAAGTAACCTCCATGGCCAACGTCAGGCACCGTGTCATGCAGAAAGGGGGATATTCTTATCCGGAACAGCAGTGTTAGTGCTCCACAGCTCACCTTCTGCACTAAGCAGGGCAAGCTGGCCTCATGCCTGTGTCTTTAAGCATGATATGTGAGATCTCCTGTAGAGGAACCATCTAGAAACTTGATCCAGGTCCAGTCCCCTCCACACCTGCCACTATCTGCTGATCACCTGGGTCAAAGTGTCAGTGGGTCAACCTAGAACACCTACCTTCCCCGAGGAGCAGGAAGGAAAGAAGGTTCCAGCTGATTATCAGCCAGAACTTCGGGAGATGGCCCTTGGTTGTGGGGAGAGGGGAACAAGGTTGGGGGGGAACATATGCTTAAAATGTGCCCTTTCCTCTCCCCTCCTTCTATTATTGCCCACATACAATGTTTTGAAATATTTTCACCTATAAAACTGCATGGATGAAAAAATAATCTACCCCATTTTGATCATCAAAGACCCTCCATAGCAACCAAACACCAAGTTGGTACAATTCCAGGTGAAAAGCAAAGAAACGTAACCTTTTGCTTACGAATGCAGTCCCTTGAATATTTGAAAATCATGTTTCTTATTCCTTCTTCTGGAATCCAGCGTGGAAGTAGTAAATACCCAGTGCCCTCCAGCCTATAAAGGGGCAGGGGGCCCTGCAGCCTGACTCAGAGACTTTAAGAGGCAAGAAAACACTGCCCTGGCTGATCCTTGTGGAAAGTTGGAGAGCCTCTTGGAGAGTTACATTAATTCTTTCTCAATGGTGACTTTTCAGACACTCTTCTCCTAACAGTAGAACCTTGGATTTTCATGTGACCAAAGCAAAAGGTAAGATTAGGAGCTAAAAGGTAGGAAAAGGCCAAGAAAGGAGAGACTAAGGGAACAAAAGAGGAAGATCAAATCAAAAATACAGGCACAGGGCATGGGCAGACAATACATACACACATACACACACACACACACACACACACACATACACATACACCCGCACATACACACACATACCACACACACAGACCACACACACACACCACACACACATACATGTACACACATATACTACAAATGGCCAATAAACATATGAAAAATATTCAATCTCAACAGTAACCAAAGAGAGAACATTGAAAATCCCCCTTTCCTATCTAACTGAAAAATTAAACAACACAGCCAAGTGTTGGCAAGGGCGAGGCAAGTGGGTACTCTTGCACAGTTGGTGGGACAGCACACTGATGGATCCTTTCTAGGGCAATTTGGAAATGCCCATCAAAAGCCTTAATCAGGTGCATTGTTTATAATAGTATTATTTACAGAAACAAAAGAAATTTTAGAGGAGGAACACAATATAAATGTCCGACAATAAGGGAGTCAACGACTAGATGATGGTATCTCTCTATACCAGAACACTACACAGGCATTACAAGTAGGAGGGTTGAGTGATCTTTAATGGCATAGAAATAAACATGCTCTAAAACAGAGGATGTTGTACCAGCCCATACCTTCAAACTATATATGCATAGAAAAGACTAGAAATGAATGCACAAAAACGTCACCAGTGATGTTTTTCCAGGTGATGGAATTACAGATATTCTTTTTTTATGTTTGCATGTCTCTATTTTCTAAATTTTATACAATGATCAAATTTGGCTTTTGTAATAAGAAAAAGATCAATAACATATTTAAAAAAAAAAAAAGAGTCAATGAAGTCACAAGTTATTACGATGGGAACCACAGAGGAACGGGGCAAGTGTTCAAGGCCAGCTGGGAGGTGGGAGATAAGAGATAAAGAAATTGAGAGCTGAAGCCCATTGGAACAGAACATATGTTTATTTCTGCCCAGCTGGTTGCAAGAAAAGATGGAAGTTGGAGACCACAGGGTACATGCTGGAGGGGAGTGTGTCAGCCTTCTGTTGTTCTACTGAGTGACTGCGAGAAAGTGACTTCTCCTCTCCTGGCCACCAAGTTCCCTTCCCCCTGACAGCCCGTGATGCTATGTGAGCAGGGTATTATGATGCTGGTACCCACATGTGATGTCCCCCTTTTTGGAAAGGCAAATATGTTCAACAATGGGGTGAGGTGAGGTCAGGACTTTAGGGGACAAAGGTGTGATAAAATAGGACATGGGGTACAGTGTTCTTACACGCTTTGTTCCCCTGCCCCCTGTAGAGCAAAAGCAATAGAATTTAAGGCTTTGGGCCAGAGATGCACTTGAAATAAGTTGTTTCACTCCTCATAAAACGAGGAGGTGTTGGGGCAGCATGCTGGAACTCTAGAAGGGGCAGGTTCGCATTCCCTCCACCATGCCCGGACTGGAACTCACCTTCTTGGGCATCAGGAGAAAAACAAGGGAATAGGAAGGCAGGGAAAGCTGCCTTTGAACCCGGAGGGGACTCTTGGTAGATACCCATCACAAGGGTGCCTCAAGAGTAGTTGAAAACACAGTACGCTCTGGACTGCGCCCATCCCTCCATCAAGCCTCCAGGCCTTCTTGCATTTCCCACTTCCTTGAACCCCAGAGCACACAAGCCTGCTCTTGGGAAGGCCACAAAGAAGACATGGGATCTCACTTGGGCCCTAGCCAATAGGAAGACCCTGGAGGGTGGCAAGGGAGATGGGACTGCCAAGAGCAAGACAGAGGCCTGGCAAGCCCAGCCCAAGCAGGGAGGGATGGCGGGCAGGCCAGCCTCAGCACTGACCTCTGGGCATGTCCATGGGGTTGAAGCTGGCCAGCAGGTCACGGCACCACTGGCGGTCACCTTCCACCTTGCTCAGCCAGTTGTTGCAGTTGAAGTAGTAACGGAGGTGAGGCCGCTTCATGTCGGTCACGATCACACGGTCCAGGTACCAGCTGGCGTTCAAGCCCGTGTTGTCATGCTCGATCCTGAGGCAGAAGCAGACACCCACACTGTCACTAGCAGAACAGAGACAGCACCCCTTCCATTCTGAAATACCCAAATGTCTACTCCAAAGAGAGGTTCGGTCATTTGTTACTGTTGCTGCTTGACCTCTCAAACCTTAGTTTTCTCACCTACGAAATGGGGACACCTTGCAGGTGGATGTGCTTATTAACGAATGTGGCATTGATACACTGCCTGCAAGGAAATATTGCCTTCCTCGGAAAATCCAGAATCGCCAAGGCTTGCAGCGGGACCATCTTGAGCTTCCCCTCTCTCCCTGACTCCCAGACCCCGTAGATACTCTCCTTAGTCCCACCACCCAGAAGATCCCCCATGGCCATCTAGATTGGTCTTATCCCCTAGAAATGTCACAGGAGTGCATGTGCAGGCCATATATGTAGTTTTAGATTTTCTAGTAGACACAGTGAAAAAGAAATTGGTGAAATTAATTTTAATAATATATTCCATTTAATCCATTTATCATTTCAACAGGTAACCATGTAAAAATTTATTAATGAGCTATTTTACATTCTTTATCTTGTACTAATTTTTCAAAAATCTGGTGTATTTTTGTATGCACAGCACATCCGATTTGAACCAGCCACATTTCAAGTGCTCAATAGCCACATATGGCCAGTGGCTACTGTATTGGGCAGCATAGACCCAGACTCTTCAAAATCTGGCCCCTAACATCTTCTCCCACTCCCTATCGCCCTCTTCATCCTTGGCAGTCCCAGTTTCCTCTCTGAGGTCCAGTTTCTTCCCCAGAACTTGACCTCTGGATGACCTTACTTTGTACTAAGCATCTTATCCCTGCCCATCACAGTGGGCCTTATTCTTGCCAGCCTTAACTAGACAACTCCAACTCAAGACAGATGGGTGACACACATGATATACACAGGGATGCGTGCCTGTGCCTGGCATAGAGCCTGGCACATAGTAGGACCTCAGCTTAGTGGTTGCCTTTGCCCACACACTGACACTATCTTCTGACCCTCCTCTGTAAGAGCCCCTTCCCTGCTCGTCACCCCCTTCCCCTACACAACCAGTGCCAGGGCCCTCACAGGTCCCTTATGTCCCCAGTAAGGAGAGATCATGGTTCTAGATTTTCTAGTGGGAGGAAGAAAAACCAAGACCAAACTGAGGCAGCTTTGACTTCTGTCTGGGCCCATGTCTGGGTACAATCAGACCACAGATGATCTTGTCATTCTGACAAATGGGTATGGACTTGAAGGGAGTGGGTAGCAGCAAGGAGAGGGGCAAAAACATACAATTGAAGGCTCTTCCTTGGTAACCAGGCCGATGGATTTATCCCTCCCCACCATTCATGAAAACTCCCCCAGAGAGAGCAAGATGCAGGGAGCTCTCTGAAAAAGACATCCTGCAGCGTGATCTGGCACCGCTAACACTCACTGAGTGCTCACTGTATGCTAGTTCCTCACTGAGTCCTCTCTAACCCCAGGAGCCAGGCACCATTATTACAGATGAGGAAACTGAGGCTTGGAGAGGAAACCTGTCCAATGTCCCACAGCTGGTAAATGGCAGGGCAGAAATTTGAACCAAGGCAAACTGGACTCAGTCTGCTCTTAACCCCAGTCCTAAGGTTTCTCAGAGTGTATTTCCCAAGTTTGTGAAAAATTGTCTCAAGTTGTCTTAACCCAAAGAAGTGACTCTCTAACAGGCAAGTTTAGGGCTCCATGACTCAGGGTGGGAGGGAAAGATTTGGGCCTTTGGTAACCCCTCCAATGACACCAGGAGAGTAATCAACATCCAGAAAGTGTCAATAGTGAAGTCAGTTCCTAAGCTACCTGCCATCATCTCACTCCCCACCCTGGATAGTGGCCAGATTCTCACCTGATTTTGTAGATGAGACCCACGTTGTTGGTTCTCACTCGGAACACGTCGACGTTGGCTTTCTCGAAGGCAGATTCGCTCCTGCAATGAAGGTGTGCACAGTTAGCACAGATCAGTGTTTGGCTCACAGGCCCGGGACAAGAGCCAAGGGCTGGCATCCCCCTTCTTCCTCCACCGTCCCACTCCAGCAAGTGCTACCAGCCACCGATCCCATTCTGAGATTCCTTTCTGACCTGGTTTGGAGAGGCAGAGGGCAAGGATGATTATTATTCATTCCTTGCTTTCACACCCAGGTTCTCACGTGATCCTTGCTGTGTGTCACTAAGGCAAGCATGGTGGGCAATATTAGCCCCATTTTAACAAACAAGTAAGCTGCTAGTTGGTAGCAGAGCTGGAACCAGAATCCGGCTCTCCCAAGTCGTGATCGAATGCCCTCTGGTTGCTCTGGGTTGGGACAGTGGAGGAGGAAGGAAGATGTGATGAATGCCATGGTGCTCTTGGGTCGGCAGGCCTCCTGGCCTCTCCTCCTCCCTTGCCTGGCTGTTGCTGGGGAGAGTTGCAATGGCAGCCCCAAGTGGATGCAGACCTTGGGTGGTGGTCCATGGTCCTGCCATTCCAACAAGAAAGGAAACATTCAACCCAAACCAGCAACCAGGGCAGTGAGGGCTGTGAGGGAATGCATATCTGACATCCTGCAGACGGTGTGAACAGAGGCAAGTGACCTGACACGTTCTGCAATGAGGTGCCCAGGCGAGTCCAGACTCCGGAGCATCCTAGATTTGATCAGCTTAGACATGCGAGGCTGGAGTAGCCTCGCCTGGAAGTCCTCTGGGAGTGGAAGCCTGAATCTCACGTGGACACTTGCTCCAACCTCTGTGTGTGCCAGGACCCCCACCATTTGAGCACAGGCCAGCCCATAGCTCTCCCCACCCCCTCAGTGAAGCCCCTGCATGCCTGAGAGATGTAGGCCTCCCCCCGTGCTCCCAGCCCTGGCTGTCAGCACTGGCACGCAGCCCCCAGGAAAGAAAAACACAGAAGACATGCGCCTATTTATTGGCCATCAGTGTGTTTCAAAATAAAGGGAGAGGTGAAGGGCCTTCTCTGAAGGCAACAAGGCTCAGACTCCCTCAGTAACAGAAGGTTTTTAAGGTTCTACAGGCTCAGAGGCTGTGATTCTGCAAACAAACCCACTTTGGCAAACAGTCTGGCCTGGGAAGAAGTTTCCCTAAGTTGGGCACATCAGGAGACACGAGGCCTAAGAAGTGCAAAGCTCATGAAATCAGGTGAAAATATATGCTGAGGCAGCCTTATTGGGAAAAAGAGGCCCCAATGGTGCAGTCTAGGCACAGAGGGTGAGGAGGAGAGAGTGGGAGGCCTTCTGGGTTTTGCTGGAGTGAAAGGGCCGACCTCGGGCTTGCTGCATGTACCTGAGGCCCAGGCGGTTTCAGCCCCGGAGGAAGGGCGAGACTGAGACAGTGCATGGCCCCCAGAGTCTCTACTCCACCGTTGCCTTTATTTAATATTTAAACAAATTTAAACATTGAAAGGTTTCGCTTTGGAAGAATTCATAATTCTAGTCTCTTGAAAAAAGAAAAGAAAAAAAAGGCAATCTGCTGTGGTCCATCCAGACAATGGAATATTATTCAGCAATAAAAAGAAGCAAGCTCTCAAGCCATGAAAAGACATGGAGGAACCTTAAATGCATATTGCTAAGTGAAAGCAGCCAATCTGAAAAGGCTACGTACCATGTGATTCCAACTATATGACATTCTGGAAAAGGCAAAACCATGGAGACAATAAAAAGATCAGTGGTTGCCAGGAGTTAGTGGGGAGAGAGGGCTGAATAGGCAGAGCAGAGGGGATTGTTAGGGTGGTGAAACTATTCGGTGTGATACTGTGATGGTGGACACTTGTCATTATACATTTGTCCAAACCCACGGAATGGACAACACCAAGAGTGAACCCTAATGTAAATTATGGACTTTAGTTAATAATATCAATATTGACTCAACAATTGTAACAAATGTATCACACTCATGCAAGAAGTTAATAATAATAATAGAGGTGATAAGATGGAGAATGCGGTCTGTTGGCTCTTGAAGAAGAGCAAGGAAAATGAGAAGTCTTCTCTATGAAGAAGCAGTACACCCTCCCTCTTGGGAAAATAAACTTACCGGGCCCATCATTTAAAGGGAAATGAAACCAAACCAGCTGTCAGGAGGGTCTGGCAGATGTCGGAATCTCACATCCAAAGGTGAATAACAGCACATCCTGTATTTTGTTTCAGAGTCAAAACATTTGTTAAATGATTTGGAAAACGTGGACATTGGACATTGATCCTGTGCATCAGGATTGTGTGAATAGGAAACAAAAAAATGAATATGAGGTATTTTCTGTTTCAATATATGAGACAAGAAATTTGATTTTTAGAATAAGTAGGTAAGAATCTCTACACCAAATAAATTCCCTAAGAAACAGTCACCCTGGGGAGCTATATGATGGAGTATTATGCAGCCATTAAAAATCCTGCTATAAAAGAAGATTTAAGAAACAGAAACAGGTTTATGATATAGGCTCAAAAGAAAAAGCAGGTTGCAAACAGAATGTACAAACAGAACAACCAATACAAACAGAATGCCAACTTCATTTGAGAATAATAAAGAGTAGGAGGATTTATACAAAATCATCATGTCTACATGGCGAGACTATTATAAAGTGTTGGTTATTTATTCTTGTCTGTATATGCTTTTTAATTTTCTGAAAGGAGTACTTTTTTTTTTTTTTTTGCTTTTTGTAATTATGAAAAAAGCACAGTCCCCGGTTTCAGTAACCCCTACCCCACCCAGCCCATAGTTGCCTGTGGCGAATTCTCTAGAATGAGTTTGAGGATTGCTGGTTTCATCTGCTAAGGGTGCATGGAATTTGGGAAACAGCCAATGCCAATGAGTAGTAGAAGAGGAGGGTGATTTGGAAGGAAAGCAGCTGGCTTTCTGGGTGCCTCTGACAAGAGTTCTGGAAGAGAAGCTCTGACAGCTGCATTCAGTAAGGGGAGCACCACGCCTTCAGAAAGGTCCTGGGCACATAACCAGAGGGAATGTGGATTTGTCCATTCTGGCATGTGTGTTAAATGGTTGACCACAGTGCTTTACCATCACTTGGAAAACAAATTTTTAAAAGTGAGAAGGAAGAAGGGCGACCAGGAGAGAAAGATCTACCAAGGTGGGCAGAGGGAGGCTCCACGCTGTCTCAGGACCACCCTGGGGCATTCCAGGGCATGACAGGATACGAAGCAATCATCCACGGTGTTTACAAGATGGAGACCAAATCTTCTTGGCAGACAAGAGGAAGGCCTTCTGCACCACAGGAGTCTCTCTTCAGAGGAAGGAAAGGAAAGGACTGCAGAGACAGGGCTATACTGATTCCTTTCACTTGGGGAGGGGCCGGGATAACCCCAAACAAACCCCAACCCCAATCCACTTGGGCTCAGATTCCAAAATTCCCACTTCTGGTAAGTCAGAGTACAAATGCCTGTGGGTTTCAGAAAGCTGACTGGAGGTGGCGTGGACAGAGCAAAGGACAGGGGGTCCCAGGTCAAAGGAAATACTAGAAATACAGACTTCTTCAGGATTCCTTGTGAAAGACTGCAGCTTCACCATGGCTCCTGGTCGATCCGCAAATCAAGGCTAATGCCATACTGCCCCCAGCCTGTGCCTGCCGTTCAGCAGGGACCCCACCCCCCACCCCGGAGAGCTTTCACAGGCCGCATGGGGCATTTTAGCCATCAACAAGGGAAGAGGCAGCAGGCTAAAATGCTAGGCATTCTCTGACACTCTCAGATGGTGAATTCTCAACAGGAGAAGTGCGTTCCAGAAGATACATGAGATCTCATCCTTTTGCCGTATTCTGAACATGTGACCCAGTATTGAGGAGTCCTGGGTAACAGGGAGGGGAACCAGACATGGGGGCTTCCTCTGGGAGCTGGAGCTTTTGGCATTAAGCTGTATGGGGTTGGGGTGGAGGTCAGCTAACAGGGAGTCCAAGTGAACATGTCATACTCCTTGCTGCCTACAAGAGTGTCCACTGTGCACCAAGGAATTGAGACACAAGGCCATGAGGGTGAGAACAATCAACAATTTAACATCAGGCACCAAAGGTCTTGCAGCAGGAATTATTTTGTATTGTAAAAAAAATAAAATCCTGATAAGCCATTTGAGAGCGGGAAGTGAAGTCCTAGAGCAGAGGAGAAAAAGCACAGGAAAGAGCAGGGGTTGAAGGGAGAGAGAGAAAAGAGGCCGTGTGAGAAGCAGGAGAGAAAGGTGGGGTGAGAGACATGGCCAGGGGCTGCAGAGAAAGAGGTCAGGGAGAAAGTCCAAGAAAGACTAGTGGCCTATCTAACATTCCATTTTAAGCTGTTTGCATTGCTGTGATGTGAACTCTCTCTGGTGCCCTGAGCTATTAGTGAAGTCTGATACACACAAAAATGCCTTGGAGTATCTGCGTGTGTGTGTGTGTGTGTGTGTCTGTGTGTCTGTGTGTGTGTGTGTGTGTGTGTGTGTGTGTGTAAAGCAAAGAAAAGGAGCTCAGTCCCAGCGGACATGTGGGTTTGGGTTTGGGATGACATGGTGTGGTGAGGAGGGAACAGCAGCAGACAGTGAGATGAGAGAAGATTTCGAGACCAGTGGATACTCTGAGCCAGACCCCAGGGATGGGCTGGGCTGACTGCATCTAAATCCCACAGAGCTTGGTGACCTTGCCACCATCTGCATCTGGGTTCAACCTGGAATTCCTTGGAGAGCAATGCTCCCATCCCAGACCCGTGGTCTCCATCTTGAATTGAAAGCGCCTTAGATGGCGAGGATTGTGTCTATGCAATTCTCTTTGTAGACATTTCTCTACAAAGCAGCCAGCCTCTGGTGTCCTCTTTCCCCATTTATCTGCTCACCACAGTCAGATTAATCTTTCTTGGCCGCAAAGCAAGTGGAGCGTCATTGATCAGCTTTCAAGCAAGGCCTTCTATAGTCGGGTCCTCCCCTGCCTTTCCAACCTCCCTCTCTGCCCCTCCATGCAGCTCTGAGCTCGCAGCCAGCAGGTCCCTTCCTGGCCCCCATAGGCCTGCGGTCCCCCTTGCTGACTCCACACTTTTGCAAGCTGATCCCCTTGGTTAAAGTACCCTCTTTCTGTTCCTTTCTTATCTGAGTCCTTTTCACCACTTGAGGCCCAGATTCCATGCCCTCTCCTGTAAAGTCCTGATCTAGTCACACTGATTCCACATCATTTACTGGGCTCTGACTATTGGCAAACAAGTGAGACAGATGTGGGAGGCACAAAGCAGACCTCCTCTCTCATCCTCCGGCTGCACCTGGTATCTCTCCACACATCACCTCTCCAGCCTCTCCAAGGCTTACAGCTGATACGACAAACCACACCCACACCCCTGAAACCACTCACTCCCCGTGGGCTCCTGCAGACCCCCCGCTGACCAGCTCGACTGGGGTCTTGGCCAGTCCTGTGTTCTTGCTATCCAACCTGGAGCATGACACAGATATAGGAGAGACCCATGGAGTGATTGGGGGATGTTGATTCCCACACGGGGGGCAGGCCTGGAGAAGCTGGCTGCCCACATGTGGTTTCAGCAGTGCCTGGAGACCTTCTGGCCCTGCCAGCTCATTCCTGTCTCAGACCCCTTTACCATGATGCAGTCTTTCCTTCCCCATTGAGAGGGAAGGCTGGGACCCAAACTCCTGGGGACAGGGACTCGGTGACAAATCTTCATGCCAGGTTATAAAAGGTGACTCTGGTGGCCTTCCTGAGAGGATGTTTTCACAAATGAAAAAGGTGAGGAAGAAGAATCTGAGAATACTAAATGCAGGAAAGAAGGACAGACAATGAGGAATCACCATCAAAGGAGAAAATGGTTCTTTTTGTTTAAAAATGTCAGGCTGGGACTCCAGAAGCCAGCTTGGCCAACTCCCCAGGGTCTGGTGGCTTCTCCCTGGAGGGGTGAACTCTGGGACGGTCACATGGCAAAGAGGATGGACATTTCATGTATTCTCATTACCGTGCCCACATCACTGGAGGGAAAGACTTCCACAAGCGAGTCACTCTGCAGTGTAAGTGGTACAAGAAGGCAGGTACCCTGTTCTGCAGAAACGGACAAAATAGGACGTTACGCCTGCCTCGATGCTGCATTTACGCCATAGCCCACATTCAGGGTAAACACGTGACACGGGGCCTGGTCAGTCTGCTAAGCACAGAGTTTGGGGATCTCCCCACCTGTGGACCGCACTCCTCTACAGCTTCCCCTGCCACCCTGGAGGTGCCAAGCCATAGACCCCAGAGATCACAACCTGCAGCCCTGGGAGGCCTTCAAGGGAATCTCCACACACCCGCCAGGGCCACAGGGCCATGTGCTCAAGGAAAATGTCTACATCAAGAACCTGGGGTTTCAGGACCAGCTTTACCGTTGAAAAGCTCCATGGCTACTTGCCACTCCTCTCTAGGCCTCAGTTTCCCCATGAATGGGTTGAGATAGATTTAGTGGTTTTCAAATTTTTCTTGGCTGTGGAACTCTTGGCTCAAATAGAATCTGACTCAGAAATTCGGTGGCACAGGCAAGACAACCATACGTCGAGCTGCTCCAGAGCAAGGAAGGATGGGAGCATGGGCCCAGAAGCAACTCATCAATCCCCAGTTGCATTCAGCACAGATTGAAAACCAGCTGCCTAGATCATCCCTGCAGCCTCTAGACATCTCTGGAATTCTATGATTCTACTAAAGTGTTCTCATGTTTTGCTGTGTGTATATCTGTGTGCTCACATGTGCGAGCGGGCAGAGAGGAATAGAAAAGAAGAGAGAGCAGCCCCTGCTCTCAATGGGTTACAGTGAAATGGAGGACAAAGCATACACACAAACACACACAAGCACATCTACACAAACATGCACACACAAACACACACAAGTATTCCATATGGCTGACTCGAGTGTGTGTTAGCTGGCAGGCAGGTCTATTGTGATGCTGGTCCTTGAGTGAGACATGATTGCAGAGCATTTTAAGTTCATGGATCCCTCACATGCATGATCTTGTTTCCTCCTCTCAACCACCCTGTGAGTTTGGCAAAAGAGGAATTATCACTTCCAGATCATGTATGAGGAAGCCAAGGCCTTGAATGCAAAGAGATTTGGCCAAAGTTACATAGCAACTAAGTGGTAAAGCTGGACCCAGGTTTCTTGGTCCTGAGTGTTTATTCTTCCACATCAAGGGACAGCTAATATGAATTCTTGGTAATTCTGAGATCCAAAGTAGGCATTACTGTACAAAAAAAACCAAGGCAGGAGCTAAGGAAGATTGACAGGAAATCACTGGGAGAGACCCGGCTGACATGTGATCTGTCGCTAGCAGAGGCCCCGTACCACTTAATACAGCTGTGGACACACATGTCTTCTCCCCTGGGTTCCAGAACCACATCAACCCTGACTAATGGCTCAGGATCCCACCAAGGCCTAGTTGGTACTCACTTGCTGGTGAGATGGAGCTTGGGAGATAGCCCATTCTCTCCAAAAATGGTGATGAAGACGTTGGCATCTGTTCCTGCACCACGAATGTCCCCCGTGGCTGTGACCACCTCGTACACTGGAGGAGGAAAGGAGAAGACAGATGGCAAACTCAGAAGAAAACCCGGAATCCCATGTGAGCTCGGAGAAGCCACAGCTGCTGCCAGCCCCGCTGGGATGCCCAGCCACAAAGGACTCCGTGAACCCCTGCTACAACCCACAAGCCGCTGAGCCAGGGTCAGAGCCACACCAAGTCCTGCTGCGAAACCAAAACCTCCCCCTTAATGCTGAGCACTCATTTTACAGGTGAGGAACCTGTAGGTAGGGGGACAAGCCGAGGTCACACTCTATACAGTGTTACCACCAGAGCCCAGCCCAAGGCCTCCAGACACCTAGTCTGTGATCTTTCCAACACAGCACGTGGATACCCTCCTAGACACAGTCTTCTTCAGAGCCTGCACCTGGCTCTCACCTTCCTCTCTGACCTCTACCCCATGCAGCTGCCTTACCAACCCTCCCCTCGCGTGATCTCCTGGGCATTGCCACTGCGATCTGAGGATAAGCCATCCCAGGCCGGGTGTACAGAACTTTGCCAGGGGGTCCCTCTTTGGTGGGGGAACTGACTTCCTCTCGTTGTCTCCTTGAAGCTTATTCTGTTTCCTGTTGACACCTTTCCTTTTGATGTCCCTGGTTCTGATGAAGGTCCCCATCAAAGTACTGTGAGGGCGAGAAAGGAAGCAGCACATTTGCGCGACTCCCTGTCTTTTGTGATGACCAGAGCCTTAATTCTTCACAGTCTACACCGCAGGGGTGCCTGATCAGCAAACAACTCCTAGATCCCTCCTTGGGACAGCTGCAGGACCTGAAGTGTTGCCCACATGGCTTACACATACACAAGGGCATTTCCAAACCAAGCGTCCACAGGAGAATGACCAGCATGGTGGAAATTCTAGAACCACATCACATAGAGGCCTGGGGATGTTGGCTTGGAGAAAAGGAGAGTCCAGGGTACAGATGAGGGATGAAGAAACTACCTCAATGCTTGATTCAAGGAGACACAGCTACTTCTTAAATAGGACACTAACCATTCAAAAAAAATGATAAATTGGATTTAATAAAAATTAAGACCACCAAGACAATGAAAAGACAAGCCACAGACTAGAAAATATTTGGAATGCATATGTACAATAAAGGACTCATACCCAGAGGTTATAAAGAATTCACACAAATCACTAAGAAAAAGAGAGCACACAATTTTTCTAATTAGCAACAATTTCTTTAAAAGATAAACATACACTTACCATAAGATCCAGAAATTCCACTTTTAGGTATTTACCCAAGAGAAATAAAAACACATCCACAGAAAGATCTGCAAGCAAGTGTTCATAGAAGCTTTATCCATAATAGGCCTAAACTGGAAACAACCTAAATGTCCATCACCAGTGAATGGATAAACAAATTGTGGTATATCCATACAATGGAATAGTACTCAGCAATAAATAGTAATGAACTACTGACACACACAATACAGAAGAATCTCAAGCGTGTTATGCAGACACAAAACACTACACACTATAATGCCATTTATATGAGACTCTAGAAAAGACAAATCTAATCTATTACAACAGAAAGCAGGACATGGTTGCCTGGGATTGGGAATAGGGGGAATTGACTGAGAAGGACATGGGGAACTTTTGGGGGATAATTTAAATATTCTATATACAGATTGTGCTAATGATTACACAGATGTGTACATTTGTTAATACTCAAAAAAGCACATTTAAATAGATGCATTTTATTATAAAGTAAATTATATTTCAATAAAGTTGAAAAATGGACAAAAGACTTATATTGGCATGTCACAAAAGAGGATATCCAAATGGCCAATAAACATATGGCAAAGTGCTCAGCATTATTATTCAACAGAGAAATGCAAATTAAAATTACAGTGAGACACTACTATGTTCCCACCAGAACTGCTCAATACAAAGACTGACAATACTAAGTATTGGAAAGAATGTGGAGCCATTGGTGCTCTCATACATTGCTGGTGGGAGTACAATTCTACTTCCAATTATAAATCCAAGAGAAATGAGTGCATGTGTCCATCAAAAGATGTGTACAAGATCTGTGGCAGCTTTCTGCATAATAGCTAAAAACTAGAAATAACCCAAAAGTCCATCAACGATAGAATGGTTAAGTAAATGGTGATATATTCATAAAACACAATAGTATACAACAGTAAAAAAGAACAAACTATATAACACGTCACAATATGGGTATATCTCTCAGATGTAATGCTGAGTGAAAGAGAAGCTAGACACAAAAAAAGTGTATAATGTATGATTCCATTTATATGAAGTTCAAGAACAGAAAAACCTAATCTGTCATGATAGAATCAGGAGAGCTGTTACCTCTGGGAAGGAGAGTGAAGGAATTTTTTGGAGGTTGGAGATGTTCTGTGTCCTGTTCTGAATGATGGTTACAGAAGCATGCACATATGTAAAAATTCATCGTGCTGTACCTTTATGAGTTTTGTGCTGTATATATTATTCTTTAATTCTAAAATTTTAATTTAAAAAAGTTCAGATCGGGCCGGTCCCGTGGCTTAGCGGTTAAGTGTACGCGCTCTGCTACTGGCGGCCTGGGTTCGGATCCCGGGCGCGCACCGACGCACCGCTTCTCCGGCCATGCTGAGGCCTCGTCCCACATACAGCAACTAGAAGGATGTGCAACTATGACATACAACTATCTACTGGGGCTTTGAGGGGGAAAGAAAAAGGAGGAGGATTGGCAATAGATGTTAGCTCAGAGCCGGTCTTCCTCAGCAAAAAGAGGAGGATTAGCATGGATGTTAGCTCAGGGCTGATCTTCCTCACAAAAAATAAATAAATAATAAAAATAAAATCTGTGCTTTTAAAAAAATAAAAAATAAATAAATAAAAAAGTTCAGATAACTGAAGAACTATCTTGTGGAAGACAAATATCTTGTGGATAACACAAAATTCTGTTTGGCTCCTCAGGGGAGGACCCCAACTAGTAAAGTCCCCTGGTCAACACAAAGAACAAGTATCAACAGCAAGATAGGGTTGCTTCTAGCACAGAGCCTGGAAAATGGGAGATGCTCAATAAATATGAATGAATGAGCAAATAAATGAATGAATGAATGAAATATGAACTATGGAACTAAATTGACCAGTATTTGAATCCCAATTCTACAATTATTTGCTATGTGATTTCAACCAAATTTCTTACTGATCCTCAACTTCCTCATCTCTGAAGTAGAGATAATTTCTTCCTTGAAGGATTATGAAAAGGATTAAATCAAATGAGATAAAGTTTTCAACATTTATACTCATTGACTTAGCATTTCCGCTTCTGGGAATTTATCTGACAGACACTCTTCCATGGTTGAATGAAAGATATGCATTCCATAAGGGGTAGACTGTTATCACCACCACAGTCATCATCTTACCCACATCATCATCACATCATCATCATCACCATCATCACCTTCATTGTCATCATCATCATCATCACCACCACCATCATCTCCATTGTTGTCATCATCATCATCCTCACTGCCACAATCTCCATTAACAACATCCCCAAGAAGTCTGCCTTGGAAAATTATATCTCAACAGATGCTGGGCAACCCCTGTCTGGGATGCAGGAGAGGAGAGAGCCCAGGGCTGGAAGCTTGTGCAGGATGGCCTCTGCGGTCCCTTCAATCTGATATGAATCACTCCTCCCCTCATGGGCCCTGACTTAGTCAGGAGATAGACTTATGAGCCAGGCTCAGCCTTCCCTCAGAGGATTAAGAGAGCTGCTCTCCTCCCTCTGGCTATTGGTGAACTCCAGTGTAGCCTTGGGGCAACCTGAGGAACAGAGAAGGAAACCTAGGATTTTCTCCTCTTCGTTCTTCTTCCCCATCACACTTTCCAAGGTTCTCCATGTAATGCAAGAGCCCAGAACTCAAAGGGAGTAGGAGACATGTCATTCTAGAACTGAGAGTGTGGGTGAGGCTCAGCATGTGACTACCGTTAGCATCGTCCACATTCCTCGCCCGTGTCCTGCAGCTGACTGGAGAGTCAGAGGATCCGTGTCTCTTAGAAATGTCAGCGTGGCACCCACCTCCATCTGCTCTTCTCCAGCTATTTTTACCACAGTCAAGATTGGGCAGTACAAGAGCCAGGACCAGCCAGACCAGCTAGACCAAGTCCTACCTCTGCTACCTGCTAGCTTTGTGGTCTTGGGCATGTTACTCAACTTCACTGTGCCTCAGTTTCCTCATCTGAAAAAGAATATAATAGGAACCCAACCCGTCTTGTTGGGTCATTGTGAAGATGAAATCGGTTCATATGAGTAAAGTGCTCAGCGTAGTGCCTGGCGCACAGTATAGCATTCTATTTGGCAGCATCCTGAGATGAAAAGAGAGACTTGCCTTGGGAAAGGAACTTGCCTTGAAGTTCTTGTCCTCTCTCCTGCTTGTGACCTTGCTGAAGTCACTTAAGTTCTTGGAGCCTCAGTCCTTAACCTGTGAAATGGGACTAATCACACCACCTTGACTGTTCTCAGGGATCTTGAGGATTAAACACGAGAATGGAAGTGAAAAGGCTTCAAAAAGGGTAAAAAGAAGAGGGAACATGTGAGGGACCATATAGTCACATTATGGCACAGACAGAAGTGGACAGGGTGGTGGCTATCAGAGGCTCTAGAATGCTCTCACCAGCAATATGTGGGCTGAAGAGAGTCACTCCAGCAGCTGAGCATGTCAAGGATGCTGCCCCATATCTAACCCCAAAGCATCTCCTGCCACCAGATGGTCAGAGCTTGGAGCATGTGCACTGGGAGAAGGGGGCAATGCCTCTCTTGTTCTAGGCCCCTCTTTCCTTCTCACAAGCCCCATCTCCACCACAGGAGATGCCCAGACACCATGCTGGGAAAGGAGCCCCAGCTGAGCCACAGCCTTCATGGTGCCACAGTAATGACCACCTTCTCCGAGCCTGGGTCTGTGCTGGACACTGGGTGAGGGGTGGCGACAAACACAGGAGGCCCCACCCTCACGGACGTCAGGGTGGCTGAGGCCACGAGCCCAACACAACAGACTTGCTGTGGAACAATGGAACAATGAAGAAGCACGTGTAACCAAGGAACTTACAGTGGACTGGAATTAAGGAAGCCTTCACGGAAGAGGGGGACCTGAGCTGGGCTTTCAAAGTTAGGACAGGAAGAGGGAGAAACAGGAGGGCGAACAAGCCCATGGGCAGGCACAGAGCAAGCATTCAATAAATATTTGGTGGGTGAAAGAATGAATGAATATGGTGCCTACAGGAACTAGTGAGCCACTTTAGAGTAAGCACTGGGAATTGAAATGCCTTCAGGGACCAGGCGGGCAGCATCGATGACTAAAACAGACCTCTTATGAGATGATAGGGAGTGGTGGAGACTGTGACACACTGGAAGTCCGCTGCCTATAGGCGTTCACAGTCAAACATATTTTAAAATACTGTAAAGGCAAAACAACAACCAGAACAAAACAAAAAATCAAAAAAACCTCTGCAGGCCAAAATTGGCTCCTGGGTCCCCAGTTTACCCCTTCTAGGGTGTCGCTGGCAAGAAGGTGGAGCATTTCAAAGCAGGTCCCATAAACCCCAGAAGAAGATCAGACTAAAAGGAGAAGACCCTGGGATCCAGAGCACCACTGCCCTCCCCACGTGGGCCACAGCATCTCCTTGCAAAGCCTCAGGCCCCTATCTCCATCGGCCATGGTGGGCAGCAGCCCTCAGCCTCCACTGGGCATGCGATGAGGGATCAGGCCTCCTCCCAACCCCTTCACAGCCAGAGCAGGTCGGGCACTCTGCCTGACGCAGGCCACACTGTGGAGACCAGGCTAGAACGTGGTTCCTGGGATGTGTAGGACCTGGACAGTGTAGGCACTGCGGTTCTAGTGCCCCTAAGACTTTGACTAAGGGCAGGTTGCCTTGCCTCTCTGTACAGAGGGGGACCGTAGCGTAATTCCTGCCCCATTTACTCCAAGGGGATGTAGCACAGACGCAATAGGATAATCCATGAGTAAGGGGCTGGGTTGGAACCTAAAATTCCTCCCTCAAAGCAACACACAGGACCCCTCGCCCCCCTCTACCCCTGCCAGTGCCCCCTGCCCCACTATGTCCCCTGCGGTGCCTCCCTCCCCACTCTGTCCCCTGCCCGTGCCCACTGCCCCACTCTGTCCCCTGCTGTGCCCCATGGGCTGGGACCACACCTTTGGCCTTATAGTACTCATGCTCCAGCTCCTCCTCATCATCCTCCGAGGCATAGTTGAGCAGCTCCTGCTCGTACAGGGCTAGGAAGTCGATGTCTTTCTTTCTCCTCTTTTTCTTCTGGGGCATCATTTTGTCAGCTGCCCCTTCCTGGCACTCACTGGCTCACAGCACCCACCTCCCTGCCCCTCTTTGGGCCCACGGCCTCTCTCCCTGAGCTCCCGCATGCACGGGGCCCCTGTAGCTTCAGGTCAGGGTGGGCCAGAGCCCACGCTTGGGTCCCCCGTGCCCACAGTGCTGCTCCTGCTCCCCTGAGCCAAACCTCTGTGCTGTATCTCTGCCCTGCCTGTCCCTGACCCCTCTCTCTGCCACCCTGTCACCGGCCACCTCCTCCTGCACCTGCCCTGGGGTTTCTCCCTGGGCTTCATCACTTATTCATGGGGACCGAGGGCAGGCTGTCCTCCTTACTCCCCGCCCCTCCTCGCCAGCCCCCTCTCCTCCCTTCAGAGAGAATCAGGTGACATCAAGCCCTTGGCATTGGTTTCTCACCTGGTCTCACAGCAAGGGGGCCCCCTGGGACACCTCCAGGTCACCCCAGGGGCAGGTAGGGGCCTCCCACCATGGAAAGCCCCCTGGTATCACAGCCCTCGAGGGCTGCCAACTGCCCCCCCAGGACTGGGACCTTCCTGAGGAGGGCAGGGCCCCAAATTGGTCAGTCTCCCGGGACTCAGAGGCCTCCGTTTCTCTCCATTATTCATGACCTCTGATCATCTTACGGAGCAGGCAAGGTTCTTACCGGATGCTTCTCATTCTCTCTCTCTGGTTTCATCTTCTCAAGACTGCTGGCTTCTGGAAGTGACCATTCAGCCAGGAGAGACCTGAGACACTGCTCTGATGAGCCTTCACACAATCCACAAAATATTCACCACATTGTGAGTTACTGGCATTGTCAGGCCAGAGCCAAGGATGCTGGGGAGGCCATCGCATCCTAGGTGACCCCTGCAATGCCCAGACAGGCCGGGCAAGGTCAGCCAGCATGTTTTAACAAGAACTCTCAGTTTGCCCCTATTGCTCTCTGTACTTTCAAATGAAATGGTAAAAACCATCAGAGCCCACCAGACACCAACGCTGCTCGGCCCTTACCATCTCCGCCTCAGCCCCACGTGGGGAATTCTGAGTCCGAGCAAGAGAGCCAGGACCTAGAGGCTCCTCCCTGCCCTCCATTAGCAAGGAAAGTTTCCTTAAGGCCCCTAGACTCCTCCTCCTTGCTTACTTTATTTTATTAGGATTTATTATTAAGCACTTAATTAAGATTTTATTAAGGTTTCTTATAACCTGAGTGGTAAGATTTTTATGTAAATCCTGAAATGCTAGAGAATTTCAGTCCACTTGGAGCTCCCATCCCTCTATCCCAGCAGTATGAGGTTGTCAGCCAGAATTGGGCCTGGCTGTGTGGCCGGGATGAGGCCTGTCTCTCCATCCATAAAGGGGGAGAATGACGACCCCTTAAAGAATATTGAGCACTGGGAGAATGTACTCAGTAAGCAGAAGCCTCTGGAATACAGTAGAGGCTTCATCAACTCCTGTGACTCCTCATCAGGATTTCTCCCTGTCTTACGTGGCATGGGGGTTTCAATGCTTTGTTATCATCTTGAATTATTCCAGAAGCCCTCCTTTGGGTCCTGTATGCAGAGATCAGCCACCTGTGTCCTCCTTCCCCTGTGGGGCCCAGCGCACAGTAACACATCAGAGGCCACGAGTGAACAGACTAAATGTCTGCATCCTCCCCATTTCCTGGCAGGACTGTCTTGTAAAGGCTCCTCCCCCTGCCATGAGCTCTGTGGGGGCAGAGATCATGGCCCCTGGTTCACTGCTAGGCTCCTAGTACCTATAATACGCCTGGCACACAGTGGGCTTCAGTATGCATTTGTTCAGTGAATGAATGAATGAATGAATGCACACATGAGTGCATAAAAACGTTGCAGACAGATCTATAAGGCAGCCATGAAAACAAGGCCCACTGTTTCCACGAGGAAAACAGCCCAGGCAGAAAAGAAATCACACTTTAAATGATATATTGGTAAAGTGAGTGTTCCAGAATGGCTACCATTCTGAGCACATTTGGCCCAGAGAAGAGGACATTTCTGCCCTCACGAAAGGAATGGTCATCCTGTGGAGCAAGCACTAGATTAATCTGTGTGGCAGAAAGGGCAGTCTTACGACCATGGGTGGGGATTACGGAAAGGCACATTTCAACCCAATGCAACAAGAAGGATGGGACACTGAGTGCTGCCTGGGGTGACAGTGTCACAAGAGATGTGAGGGCTGGATGGCATCCCTTTTCGGCCTACAGCAGGGGCACTCCTGCACCATTGTGGTTTTGGACCTGACAGCCCTCCGTCTGGTGCTGGGACATTCTATGCTGCTGGATGGCAGGTGCAGGCAGACGGTGGAGGAACCACAACAGCTCACCCTGCCAGTGGCCACAGTGATGGGCCAGGGAAGAGTGCTAGCCAGCTCTAGGCTCTGCTGCAGAACCCAGACCAGAGAGAGGGGCTCTGTCCCCATTCCAGCGGGGACTGAGAGAAGGGCAGGAGAGCATCTGCTAGCCATGCCTGGGGCCCCTAGCCTGAGGCAGGATTCAGAAAGGAGAAGGGAGATGGTCTGCAACAACAAGACTTCACTAGCTCCTCCTCCACTTGTCACCTCCGTGTCCCACCCCTCTCTGCCTACCTACTGTGCCCTTAGCCCTGAGCCCCAGCCTAGAGCCCCAGCCACCACGTCCCTTCCCTGTTCAGGAGCCTTCTAGAGGCGTCACAGAAGGTGTCACCTTCTAGAGGTGCTGTTCAGTGTCTCCTCCCCTCCAAGATGCTCTGTGTCAAGGTCAATGTTTCCTAAAGTGTCATTCCAGGACTGCCCGGATTTAGACTCTCCAGAAGAACTCAGCAAGATGCTGATTTCTGCCCCATCGCCACCCCCACACCCCAGACCTATTACTGAATCAAAACCTCTGAAGGTGAAGCTTGGGAATCTACATTGTGAACAACCGCCTCCCCCCGCCCTGGGTTGGGGGAGTTATATGTACTAAAATTTGGAATCCATAGTAGCCTGCCCCCTCCCAGGTGAACTCACTAACTTGATCAGCTCACCTGGGCTAAAGGGGGAGCATTAGCAAGCTTCCGTCCCCGGGGTACCCGGCCCTGGCTGCACACTGGTGTCACCCGGAGAATGTTTAGATGCTGATGCCTGGGTCCCACCCCTAAGACATACTGATTTACTCAGTCTGGGGTGGAGCCTGGGCACCAGAGGTTTTCAAAGCTCTCAGGTGGTGCTAATGTGCAGCCATGTTGAGAACCACCGCACTCCCTCCCCAGGTAACTGGTGTGTGCTAATCAGGAGGCTTCTAGATGCCTCACAGACAATGCCATCTTCTAAAGGTACTTTTGTGCTGTAATCCAGAGGAGTGACTCTAAAGGGGGAATTCCAGATGCAAAGGAGAGGGAGGCTCAGGGATAGATAGAGAAGGACATCGGAGCAGCTATCGGCTCTCATCCCTCCCCTGAAGCCTGGGGCAGCTTTGTCCTCCCCTGCTCTTTGGAGCCACCCAAGTCCCCACCAGGGGAACGCATTTCTGGCCCTAAACGTCATCACCCAGGAAAGACCAACTTCACCTCCTCCCCTGTTCTACTGAGGAACAGCCCTAGAATCAGCTCCAAGTCTGCGTGAGGAATAGGAGTGAAGTTTAATTGTGGGTGACACACGCCCCCTGCTGGCACCATGTGGTTTGACCTTTGTTGTTAATTCTACCTTTGGGTTCTTCAGGAGACCTTCAAGATTACCGGGAAATTACTAGGGAAACATCATTTTTCATGAGGATCCATTCAGAGAAAAAATAAAATAAAGTGTCCATTTTGCATGAGTGAATATTAACAGAAAAAACAATAAAATGTTTATTGGAGTGTTTTTTCAAAAAATTGAAATCAAAATATTTTTAGAGGCATTAAAACACAATGATTAAGAAAGCAGGGTCTGGAAAAATACCAAGTGTTGACCGGGACATGGAGCAACTCGAACTCTCATACTGCTGGTGGCAGTGTAAAATGGTACAGCCACTTTGGAAAAGAGTTTGGCACTTTCTCGTAAAGTTAACCAAATGTTTTCCCACACAACCCAGAAATTCCACCCCTGGGTATTTACCTAAGAGAAATGAAAATGTATGTCCACATAAGAGCTGCATGTGAATGTTCATAGAAGCTTTATTCATAATAGCCCAAAACTAGAAACAACTCAGATGCCCATCAACTGGCCAATGGATGAACAAATTGTACATCTCTACGATGGAATACTACTCAGCTGTAAAAAGGAATGAAGTAGTGACACATGTTACAACAGGGATGAACCTCGAAAGCATTATGTGATGTGAAAGAAACCAGTCAGAAAAGATTGCATACTGTCTGATTACATTTATGCAACATTCTAGAAGATATAAAACCAGACCAGCGGTTGTAGGGGCTGGGCATGTGGGGAGGGGACTGACTATAAGAGAGCAGGATGAGGCAGTGCTTTGCCTCAGGGCTCCATCGTGTCTTGCTTACTGGCCTGCCTCATCCGCTGGCTTTCCATTTCCCTGTGAAAGCCCATCTGGGTCAGGCCCACGCTGCAGACCTGACACTGACCCGACCCCCACCCCAGGCTCTTTGGTGTGAGGACGCTGCTTATGACGGGCTGGGAAAGGGTGCTCAGGGCATGCTTTGCAGACCCACTTCTCATCCCAGGCAGGGCCAAGGTCAGTGCCATCCACAGCCTCCAATCTAGGCTTAGCATGAGGCCCTAAACTGTGTAGGGTGGTCATGCACCTAATTTGATAAAGCTGACACTTGGAGTCTCACCAGTTTCTTGCGTACTCGTAAAAACACAAAGGGCAGACGGGGTAATTATTGGGATCCAAAACCTGTGATAATAGGAAAAGGCCTATTTACCCCATTGACCATTTGTACGTGTGCACAAAGGCATGCACGTACACACAAAATTATCTCATTGCCCCGGTCTCCTCCCCCTTCAAGTACATCCTCCTGCTGCTGAACGAATTCTCCTAAAGCTTCCCTTTGCTTATGTCACTCTTCAGTTCAAAAACCTTCACTTACACGTCAGTACAAACAGATTTTGTGAGCCGGGATTCTGCATCGCAAGCAACGGAAGCTAACACTGGCTAGTTTAAGTAAAAAAAAGTATTTATTTAAAGTTAATGTGAGGAGAGAGGGTATCTCAGAATTTCTGAGAGGGCTAAGAACCACACTTAGGGGCTGCCCCCTATAAAGGATGCCTGGAATTGTGCTTGTCTGGTGAGGACCTTGCTGGCACCAATGCCGGGCCTGGACGTGCCGTTTGCACCAAGCTCAGCATTGGCTGCTGATCCACCCTCACCAGAATGGACTCTGCTGCCCTTTGCCCATGCAGAGTCTGGGGCTTGTGCATCTGATTGGCTGAGCCTCAGTCACGTGCTCACACCTGGCTGCAAGGGAGGCTGGGAAAATGAGTATTTGGCATTTTCAGCTCTTACATTGGGAGCTGTGCTCTCCTCAAACTTTAGAAAGGCATTCAGATGCTAGGTTGCCAATAGAAGAACAAATGTCCCTGACACTAACAGAATTCTAGCTGCTCCAGCTGACAGTGGAGGCCCTCTATAATCTGACCCAACCTCCCCCTTAGGAAACCCACACTATAGTTAAACTGAAGAAGTCCCTGTATTCTAAGGAAAGCACATGCCTGGTGCTTTCCTCCTGCAAGCCTTAGTTCACTCTGACATTAGAGCTGGAGTGTGCATTCCTGTATCAGCCAGCTACTGCTATATAACAAGCAACCACAGAAATCTCAGCAGCACAAGCATTATTTCTCGCATGTCTGGGGCTCAACTGGCAGCCCTGCATCAAGCTACAGGACCACCTGAACATAGCTGAGCAGCTCTGTGCTACGTGGGTTCACTCTGGGGCCAGGCCGAAGGAGCAGCAGCTGCCCAGGGAAAGCTCTTCTCGTGGCCATGGTAGAAGGGCAAGGAGGGCGACCCTGGCAATGCAGCACCTTTGAGGCCTTTACTTGTATCACATCTGCTAACATCCTTCGGCCAAGCAAAGCAATACACGTGGCTGAGCCCAGAGTCAGGGGCTGCAAAGTTACTTAGCAAAGGGTGTGGCCACAGCGAGGGGTGAAGAACTGGGATCAATGATTCAGTCTACCCCGATCACTAATCTCTCCCACCAGCCGGCAGTTCCTTTCCAGTAGGTCCTGTGTATCCCCAACGCCTAGGAGAGTGTGAATGTGACTCTCCAGAAATGTTAAATGAATGAGCAAGTTACAAGTGTGTGGGGAGTGGGGGGCGGAGGGCTATGTAAGTGCCAAGAACATGAGTGCATGTGCTGGCAGCTCTGGCTTCCACTGCGGCCCCCCACCCACCACATGTCCCCGATCTCTCACTCAAGGTAACCAGCTGGTCTGGTGTCACAAAATGAGCCACCTCCTATTCTGGGAGCAGGGGGGTTGACACAGTGTCGTGAGGTTGGTTGTTTTCCTGTTTCCCTGAAATGTTAGTTCCCACAGCCATTTCAGGCAAACTCTCTCCCTCCTGGTTCCAGCTATGTGGGGTCTTAGAAAAGCATACTTCAACCATTTCTGTCTCCTCCAATCCACTCTGCTCAGAGCAGCCTAAGGGATTTTACTTAAAAGTAAATCAGAGCATGTCACTCCCCAGCGTATATACTCCAGTGGCTTCCCAGGCTCTTAGAATAAAATCCTGACCCCTCCTCAAGGCCGGCAGGCTCTCACCTCCTCATCCCTCTCTCCCCTCCTTCCCAATTCTCCAACCACCTGGCTCCAACTTGCCTGTTTCCACTCAACCACACTCCTCTTCCTGTCCAGATCAAAAAGCATACACACCCCCCATCGTCAAGGGCACAAACCCTTAGACCATATCTTTGGAGTCAGACCCCTCCTCTCTCTCCCCAGTGTCACTACCTTAGTTACCCACCTTCCTCCTCTCTCACTGGAACCAAAGCCCCTAGTTGGATGCCCTGCAAATCTCCATCATCCTCACTGCACTCCTGCCAGAACCACTTTTCCAGAAAATTCATGCAGACACATTATCTCCTTGTGGCCCCATCTCCTAGAAAACAAATTACCAATTCCTTGGCTCCATTTACAAGGGCTCCCCCAAATCTGGCGCTGTCTACTACTCCAGCCCAGTCCCAGTCCCCTGCACCCCACCCCACCCGGCCTGACCACACTGACCAAACTCCTTCATTCCTTGCTGACTTTCACACTCAGATCCATCTCTGATGCTCTACGCCTTCTCTGACTGGCAAGCTCCAATGCATAATCCAAGATCTGGTCCCTGGTCACTTCTGTAAACCCTGCTTCCCTTTGCTCTTATCTTGGTTATTGCACACGGTTCACTGTTTTTTAATTTCTGTACCTGGTACATCGAACAAGCGGGACTCATGGCTATGATAAAAAGCACCTTTATTTTTGCTTGGTAAGGACAATCCTTCCCTTGACACTAGATAAAATCTTGGCCCCTGACTTTTCTGGTCACTAGCAGGTCACTATAAGAGACAAACATCGTCTAACGCACGTCAGTAACCAGAACTATGCAGTCTGCCGTGGTAGTCCACGTTCAATCTTCATGGAACTCAGACTTCTCTGCTCCTCTTCCCTAGTCAGGCTGAGCTGCTGTCTTGGGGGAAGGGGACATCATCTTCTATCTTGCTCACCTTCTCGCTCTCTTGGGAGCTGAAGGTCTGACCCACCTCCCATCCCACACCATTGCAGGGTTGAGCCTCTCAGATGTTTAAGGCCCATGAGAACCTTAGTGGGTTTGCCCCCAGGCTCCCCCCTGACCCGGCTCCCTTGACAGGGCCATGCTTCTCCTTTGGATGGACGGTTTCTAATCCCACCTCTGCTTCTGCCCCAGCCGTACACCCCACAGCCTCCCACCTTGGTCTCCTCACCCTTGCAGGCCACCCTCTTCAATGGAAATCCCTTTTTAAATGACCTCTGGCTGACATTTCTACCACATATCCCCCCCACCAGGACTCCATCGGAACTTTCCCAACTTAGCCCGACTCTGCTGCCCTGGGCCACATTAGCTTCTCCAGGCAAGAGTGGGGCTCCAGCACCCCAACTGCAGGGAATCCATAGCATGCTTTCTGTGTGGCCCCATGGAAGACTCTCCCCCTAAGCTTGGGATCAAGAGGTAGCACTGATACCCACCCCACCCCTCTTCCTTGGGAGTAGGGCTCACAGTTCTCTACATTGGCAATCCTTTTCAAAAAGTCAACTGTTCTATCAACTCTCTGCCACTCCTTTTATATCTTCAATCTGCATGAAGCGCCCAAGAACAGTTTACCTGGTTTTTAGCTCATTTATCTGAAAATTTTGTACATGGTCTAGCGCCTCCTTTGGGAAGCGGCATCTGTTGTAGCTTGGTGCCCTGGCTGAAACTTCCAAATTGATATTTTCTCATCTCCGCCAAGCAATCCCGTCCTCAGGGCCAGGCTGGTGTCTCAGACATCTGTGCTTCTGCTGAGAAAGTGTCATCCTTGACGCCTCCTTTTCCCTCCCCAACCCCTATCCAATACATCTCTGAATCTGCTCTCCTGTCTGCTTATTCTGTTTATCTCCTCGGGTGTTCTCGACTCTGTTCCTTTGTTCTTTCCTTCCCACACCCCCTGCCCCAGTCCTTGTCACCATAAGTAGCCTCCTAAGTGGTCCCCAGCAACTCCACACTCCACCCCGCAGCCAGGGGGAGATTTTTCAACATGTCCTCTTCCTCCTTAAAATCCTTCAAGGGCTCCTCTATTCTCTTTGAATCAAAATCAAAATCATTAACCTGGCCCGTCTCTTCCCCGTAGGGTCTTGCCTCTGTCCAGCCCTCCAGACCTATCTCCCACCATGTTCCCCCTCTCTTCCCTAACAATAGCCTCCTTCCAGGGTCCCAAGCTCTCTCCCCATACAGGGCCCTCTGCCTAGACCTGCTTCCCCCATAACTCCACCCCTACCTTCACCTGGTTAACCCTGCCTTATCCTTCAGCTCTCATCTCAATGGTCTCTTCTCCAGAGGATTGCTCCTTGGTGCTCAGTATCAGGTCAGGACGACCTGCTGAGCCTCTCGCAGCACTTGTATGCTCCTTTGTAGCGTGGTTTCTGATTAAACATCGAGCTGTGAAATTTTTTGATTACCTCTGTTTCTCTGGCCAGACTCTATGTCATGTGAGTGCCAAGACGGCATACGCATTTGCTCATCCTTGTATTCCCAAATCCTCAAGTAGCCTGGCCCAAAGTTGGAGCTCAAGAAATACTTGTTGAAAGAATGAATGAAGGGACAAAGAGTATCCATCTGATAAGTGTTTATTAAATAAGTAAATGAACTACATTCAACTTCTGTCCCCCAGCTCATCAATACATTCATTCATTCATTCATTCATTCAAAAATATGTATTGAAGTCCTCCTTCCCTGACCTTCAGCTCTTTTTCCTACTATGATAGAGTGGAACACAGGGCTGAGGTCTCAGGACTGACCCTCGAACAGTATACTTGGGTTCCATAGTTGCTTGCTTGAGTGTTTGGCATTTTACAATTGTAATCAGGAAACATCTTACAGCTGGCACTGAAGTTCTCGAAGGTGGAAGGTGAGCTGAGATCCAAGCTCAGCAGGAGACCAAGCATACAGAGAATGCTTAAACTGCTCCGAAGAGAAAATGGCAGAAATGTGTTCTCCGTTGAGAGAGAGTTGAGGAGATGAGAACAAGGAGGTAAAGAAGGGAGAGGAAGAGGAGGAGCCAGAGAGGCAGGCTGAGGCTGGGGCCCTCGGGTGTCCACGGTGGGAGGTTGGCCGGTGGTTGGGCTGTCCAAGGGCACGTCAGCCTGGGACACCTAATGCTCCATTTGAGGTTGCTTGTTTGGAAGTGGTTCCCATCCCTTTCCCATCTCCTCCCACCACACCCTGGCATGCATTGTGTGATCATCGATATCAAGGAAACAGCTGCACCTAATATCTGGATGGTCAAGAAACATAAAACAGAAACATGCTCCAAAGCAGGAGTCTGAAGGCACAGGGACCATGACAATGACCATGGGAATCTGCAGAAATCACAGGCTAGGCTTTGGACTTCCCCAAGACGCAGACTGAGGGCCTCTAAGCAGTCTTAGCTACAGCTCCTGAGGCAGGAAGGCCCCAGTCAGGGGTGGTTTATGCATGAATCAAAAAAATTTTTTTATATAATCCTATTTTAAATAGGAAATTGGCATTGAAAGAACTTTTTTTTTTTAAATAAGAGGGAAATTAGTGCTTAGATGCCTTTGATGTGACTCTGGACCTTGACAGAGATACTTTGCTTAAAATAAGGCAGGTCTGCACAGCTAACAGGGTCTGTTTCCGGGTCTGAGCACATCTCCAACCCCACCTGCTCCAGCAGCCCTCCAGCCCTCAGGAACCCGCCCTGCTCCTATGAGCCTGCAGTCCCCTCTCCATGTCCTCCTGCGCCCTGTATGCTGCCAATTCAGCACTCCACTCAACTTGGTCTGGATCTGGCTCTGAGCCCTTCCTGTGAGCCCACCTGCTCCCTGCTTAGACTGTCACTCCTGCCAGACACAGACAGGCCTCCCGATCCTCATGTACCCCCTACCCAAAGATGTGCCCAGGGTGGCTGTGTATTCCTCACAAGACCTGGAGGCCTCCCCACACTGGGCTGTGCTGTGTCAGCCCAGTCCAGCCCAATCCCCAAACACATACACACACATACGGCCATGGCCAAAGAGTCCTTGCTAGATGAGCCATTTGACTGGTTTTATTGGATGGAAATTGAGGGCTTTTCAAACACAGTGACAGATACAAAGTACCCTGATTATGTTCTTAGGCATAAGTCACAGTTATCACTTCAGAATCACTCAAGGACAGCCACACAAGCTAGAATTATGCTGCAGGAGTTTGCATGAACCCTTGCTCCTGGAACAACATTGCATGGAAATAAGATAAGGGTTGCAGCCCACCTCTCCCCCACCCACACACTTGGGAATGGCACAGAGCATCTCTCTCCAGGGCGAGGGGAGGGAGCAAATCAACAAAGCAAGAGAGGGATTTTTTTAAGCAATGCTCCAGCTCCATGCACAGTTGGAGTTTGTCCACATCCCAGCAAACAATATATTGGTCTCCCTTTTCTTCTCCAATGGAAAAGGCTCTATGGAGCAGAGTGCAGTGTGATTCAGCTCTTGGGAGAGGAAAGCACGGGGGGGATGGGGCCCAGGAGCACATGGAGGTCACGACCATGTGCACTTCACCTTCACACACAGGAGGCCACACAGGGAAGAGTCAGTGCCACCAACCCCTCAGGGACAAAGTCCACTGGCTGCTTCACGTGAGCCCCTAGGCAGGGCCTCCTGGAAACTGACATCCAGCCTGGTTGAAGCCACATGCAGGCACAGGGCAGTGGGCACGTGGCTGCAGGGCAAAAGGTTCCACAGTTCCTCTCCTGACCCCCACTGTCTGTCCCGGCTTCATCTGGGGAGCAAGATGGCACAGGATTGACTCCAAAGTGTAGCACTGAACAACCTACTGTATGCTCATTGAGTTAAAGTGTTAGTTTCTTTTAAAAAAAGAATATATATGCATATACATATATTTCACAGTTCAAACAATACGGCTTTGAAGAAGAGTTATGGCTTTCTGAAGGGAGGTCAGTAGGGTCCTGAAAGGGAGTCTGCAGGCCACCAAGCTCCCACTGCATCCCTAAAATGTGTTTGTAGAGTGTGGGAGCCCCAGGGAGGACAAGCTGCCCTCCAAAGTGACCTTGGGCAGAGGGACTTGTTCAGAAGCCAGCCACAGTGGGGCCAAGGGTTCTGCTGGGGAGGGTGCAGGAGGGCTGGCAGGAGCTGCCACTGGCAACCTACCAGCTTCCTCCCAAATGGCCACAGCACCAGGGGGCTGGCATCACCAGGCCTAATGCCAGCTCCCTCCACACTCCTGCTTTACTCAGGCCTGTTGCCTTGGGTGACTCTACCAAGTACAACTGCTGCCCTTCCTGCCCCACCAGGGACAGCCCACCAATGGCGCTGGCTCTGGGCGCCCAGGGCCTGGGGCCCAGAGAGGAACACATACCAGCAGGCCCCTCCACACAGATGCTGGGCAGGGTGTGAGGCCAGGAGTAAAGCCCAGTCCTGGACCAGACTCCAATCAGCCCGACAATTCCAGAGGCAAGAAAGCAGAAAGGCCTCGGGGGCTCGAGCAGGACACTGGCCACCATCCCTGTCCCCTGGAGAAGCATGGGCACCTGACCCCAGAGCTCCACCACCAACCCCATGTGACCTGGGGCACGCCACTGTCACCTTTCTTGGCCTCAGTCAAGTAGGGATGCCACCATCTGCCCTATCCTCTTCTTAGGGATACAGTGAGGCCCGGGGAGAGAATGGATGGTAAAGGTGTTTAGAAAGTAGAAGTATTCACCTGCGGGGAACAAAGTCATATCCTTAAATTCACAAATAAACCCAGGCCTGAGGCACCACAGAGCCGGCCCCAGCCCCTGCAGAGGTCCTGATGCCCCCTCCCACGGGCAATAAGGATACCACAGGTGGAGCAGAGATGCAGAGAGAGGTCCCTGACCACCGCCATGGACCACGCTGCACGTTCCCTTTAAGGTGGGAAGGGGGCACCTCCCCCTCCTCCTGTCCTTTTTTCTTGGGGGAGGGGTAGCTGGAGGGAATCGCCAAAGTCAGAGGGAAAACGTTAAGTCCAAACGCGAGTTCACCCATCTCATTCAACCCATATCATCAATGAACGATCTCACCTACCTGAATTTCAAGATAACAGAGGGCTAGTCTTTTAAGCACCAAGATTTCCGTGAAGGTGTTTTAAGTGTTCAGGGATGGAAATAATTCTCAAGAGGATAAGATGCTCCTCTGCCTTCTTGCACACAGCGTACTGAACTTGAGGGAGGGTTTTCGTACCTCTGCACGGGTGTGGTTGGGGCAGGGTGGAGTGATCTGAAATGCTCTGTTGAGACCTCAGGGTTGCTTGCCCCTCCACTGAACTCTGCCTCTCCGCTAAACGGCCCCAGATCACTTGGTGTTTTCTGAGATAGTTTTGGTCTTTTTAATGCCATTACTATTAAGCTGTTAGCTGCCACTTCTTTGCTCTACCTAGCACCTGTTATGAGTCTCTTAATTTGCTTTATTATTAGAAACCAGAACCAAGTTCACTAGAATTGAATTTAAAATTAAAGTGAACGCCGTGAGGGATCTGCTCTTAGCAAAATGTTTGGTCTTTGATACAGAGCTTTTTTTTTTTTTTTAAAGATTTTATTTTATTTTTACTTTTTCCCCCCAAAGCCCCAGTGGATAGCTGTGTGTCGCAGCTGCACATCCTTCTAGTTGCTGTATGTGGGACTCGGCCTCAGGGCGACCAGAGAAGTGGTGCCTCGATGCGCACCCGGGATCCGAACCCGGGCCACCAGCATCGCAGCGCGTGCACTTAACCACCAAGCCACAGGGCCGGCCCTGATACAGAGCCTTATAGCATCTATTTCAGGGGCTCAAAATTAATTTTCCTTCACCTGAGTCCCCAGCTCCCTGGGGGCTGAGTGAACTTGCTGGATAAGTGGTCCTGGGAAGTGAGGTGTGCTCTGACCTTGTTTCAATCAAGTAGTAACCATTTTCTCCGTTAACAAGCCAAGGTGTTCAGGGGTTCTTGTAAACTTGGTGGCTAAATGCGGGATTCTGAGCTGCCATGGCGATAAAGTTCTCACCGGGACCACACTGCTGGGGGCGTCTTCTGAGGGAAGGAGCAGGGAACTTGCCTCCAGTTGGAGGGAGAAGAGATTGAGGCAGGAACCAGGTACTAACTAGCTGGTTTCAACATGAGCCTTTTCCAAAGGAAGGTGGGAAAGGAGGGAAGAACATAGTGCAATGGGGTGTGAACGCTAGCCCTGGTCACGTCAGTCCATTTCTGTGGGACGTTTCCTCATCACCGTCTTCTGTGTTTGTTCTCCACGGGTGCGGTGGGGTGGGCAGAGCGCTGAGCTCAGGGTTTCCCTGTGCTAGAGAGTGTGGTGTGGCACGCTGATCCTACCCCAGCACCAGCCACAAAGTGACCCTCACCTCGTCACAGGCTGGTCCCAAGCTCGAGAGACACCAATCCTTTAGCTCTGATCACAAAATGCATCCTAATCCTGGACACAGACGAATTCCTAATTCAGGCAGACTCTGAGCCTCCTAACCCTGAGAGAAGAAATCTATGTAATTTCGCTTTAAAAATATTTCATATGTTTATTTAAATGTTTTAAACGTTCAGAAAAAGAAAAGCTATTTGGTGCCTTTAAGAAATCTCAGGCCTGAATCAGACTCTCCCAACTCTCAACCAGGACAAAATGCAGGACAGGGCAGCGCTAGTCAAAAGATTGTGTAGAGCAGTGATCCTCAAAGTGTAGTCCCCGGACCAGCACCAGCCTCGCTTGGGAGCTGGTGAGAAAGGGTCCAGGCTAGTTTACCAAATCAGAGATGCCGGTGGGGCCCAGGAATCAAGGAGCTATCCCAGAGATTCTGACGCGGGTTCAAGTCTGAGAACTGCCAACCTAGAATAGTGGTTCTCAACCTTGGCTGCATATTAGAATTATCTGGAGTTTGAAAAACCCTAATACCCAGGTCACACCTCAGACCAACTGGATCAGAAACTCTAGGTGTGGGATCCAGGCAAGAAGATTTCTTAAAGCTCTTCAGATAACTCCAATGTACAGCCAAGGCAGAGACCCTCTGCCTCAGGGCAATGAGTCTGGAGCACTGTGCAATAGAGCCACTTAAGGAGATTCTTAGAATAAGGATACCCATCCCCAGGCCAACTGAGTCAGATTCTTGGGGAAGGTGAGGACTTGGCCTGGGGTTAGTTTATAAAGATTCCCAGGTGATTCTAATGTGCACACAGGGTTGAGAACCACAATTCTAGAAGAAATCAAACTTTTACCCCAAAGATGAGCAAGTCATTTGCTCATCTTTGAAGGATGAGCTTGAAGGAAGCTTGAAGGATGAAGTTGAAGGAAATGAATTACTTAGTTGCCAAGGGAACCATCCCCAGACTGGAAAGAGAGAAGTCACTCTTCTGGCTTTTGTGCCAAGAGCTAAGTGATGGCAGTATATATTTCTCTCTTTCTCTCTCTCTCTCTCTTTTGGAAATGAAAAAAAGGTTCACAAAAGAGACTACGCGAGGGAAATATCTAAAGACTTATAAAAGATGGGCAGGGCTGCTGCCTCTCAGGACACTGGCTGCCAGGACAACTGAACCCAGCTAGCAAAGCAAGACCAGGTCTGCTCTGACCCTCAGCAAAGGTGCCTAGGTCGCCAGAAGCCAGGGACCGACCGAGGGCCCAGGACAACTGCTCTAGAAAAAACTAAAATCAGAATTCTATTATAGGGACATTGAAAAGTGTTAATATCATTTGAGAACAGCTTGTACCTCAGTGATTCTGTATGAAACAAGCCAGTCACAGAAAAACAGATAGTGTGTGATTCCATGTATATGACGTACCTAGAATGGTCAAAGCCACAGAGACAGAAAGTAGAATGGTGGTTGCCAGGGACTGGGGGAGGGGGAAACGGGGAGTTGTCTTTTTAATGGGTATAGAGTTTTAGTTTTGCAAGATGAAAATCGTTCTGGAAATTGGTTGCACAACAATGTGAATGTACTTAACACTACTGAACTGTACACTTAAAAATGGTTAAGATGGTAAATTTTATGTTATGTGTATTTTGCCACAATTAAAAATAGAAAAAAAAAGAAATCTCTGAGAGTGTTGAGGCCTAAACAGATTGTGTAAATGTTATAGACTCCTGAGCTGTTAATTTTTGTTGCTAGTTTAGTAGTGGGTTAATATTTTATATTCTTATTTATAGAAAACCCAGAAATTGGGTTCTGTGCCAGATGCATGTTTTCACTCTTCTCACTTAAGACTCCAGTCTGAATTGTAAGCCAGACATCACCACTCACCTGGCGGCAGCCACTGAACCGCAGGCAGTGCAGAACACGGTTCTCAGGAGGATGTGCGCTCCAGGACCACCCGGGGCTGTCACACTTGCCAGGCATCACTGCCCCTCCCCCAGGTTCTGAAGCCAGAGGCTGGGGTTTAACAGGCACCCAGGGGATTCTGACAGGTGATCTACAGTCCACCCTTAAAGAACACACTGCCTTATCAGGATGCCTTGGAGGATGTAACCAACCTCTACACGCTGGCCTGGCTTGACCAGGGCTCCAAAGAACAAGGGAAGGCACACCCTGGCCATCGGGACACCCCCAGCCTGGCTTTGTCTGGCCCCTGAGCCACAGCCAGTCTCCTCTCAGAGGGGTGAGAGGCCAGGGTGTGTGGTGAACTCAAAGCAGCACCATCCCCTCCCCATGAGGAAGGACCCCCACGCTCCTGGCCTTGCACTGGGCATCTGGAGCAGATATTTTGCAAAGCTCAGCACATCTGTTTCCCCGCCAATAAATAAAGCATTTTCCACTTGTTTTTGTGACACTCTTGATCACTCCCTCGTATAGAGCTACCCAGCCTGCACCTCAGCACAGCAATACCAGATCCTGACAAATCTATATGGTTTCCAGGGAAGGAAAAGGAAAGGAAGGGAAAAGGAAAACATCTTTCCCTCTTTTGTTTAAACTAGAGAAAGAGGGCAAGAAGCGGATGAGCGAAGAGATGATAATGGGGCCAAACAACAAGAGGGTGGCAGAGACTGGGAGATGGGGCCAGCCAGCCACCCCAACACAGACATTACAGCCCCCGGGGCCCAAGCTCCCCAAGGACAGACAGGGGAGTGCTTTCCACATAGAAGGTACTAGGCAAAAAAATAGTCAAGGGAGGACACTCTCAAGCTAACAATTTCCCCCAGGGTGTTACTCAGTTTATTAATGGGGTCTCCTGAACCACTGGAGCCCACCAGGTAACCAGAGACCCCACTGCTATAGTAAACACGGGGCTCTGTGCCAGTGCTGGGCGCACAAAGATAAGCCAGATATGGTGCCTTCCCTCAGGGAAAGGACGGACCCTCAGCCAAGGACACAGGGATGCCCATGCATGTGCTATGAGGATGCAGGGGCCATAAGGTGACATCAATCTACAAAAGTGATGGGATAAAGGGGAGGAAAGAGGGAAGCAGGAGTATGGGGCCATGCCAGACATTTCTACTAGCTTGTGCAAAAGCACAGCGCCTGGAGGAGGATGAGGGGGCAGGGAGCGGGCAGGAGGGTCTTTGGGAAGGTGCGTGAGTCAGCTTGGGACGTGCCCTGCATGTCTGGGTAAGGAACCTGGACTAGATGGTACAGGCAGGCAATGGGTTCTACCACAGGTGTTTCCAGAAGGTAATTCTCTGGAAGCAGAAAGATCAGTCAGAAGGGCCTGAGTTTAGGGCAGAGAGGATGCAGGTAGGGAATGAATTCAAGGGATATTTATGAGTCAGAATTGACAAGATTTGGTGAACAAACAGACATAGAAGGTGAAGAGGAGGAAGAGCCAAGGGTGACCCCGGTTTTGGGCTGAGTGGCCAGTGGTGCGGTAGAGCCATTCACAGGGGATGATGGGGCAGAAGGGGCAGAGAGAACCTGGGCTCACCGGGTGTCTAGTTCATGCCAGGCACTGTGCTAGGCATTGTGCAACCTCATCTCACTCAATCCTCACCACAGCTCATGAGGCTGGTGTCCCGACCTTGAGCCTCAGATGATGAATCAGAGCCTCCAGGGGCTTCAGCAGCTCCCCCAAGATCACCCAACTAGTAAGTGCAGAAGGCAACTCTGAGTCCAGATTGTCCTTTTAACTCTGCCAGTTGAGGACATGCTGAGGTTTGAGATGCTGTGCAGGTACAGATGTTCAGGAGGCCACAGTGAGCACACTTCTGATGCTCCAGGGGAGAAGCGGCCTGTAGGTAAGGGGTTTTCATGCAAGGACAGGAGAGACTTGAGGCTGTGACTAGATGAGATTTCTGCAGGAACGCTCCTAGAAAGAGAAAAGAACCCTGAGGAAGCTTCACAGAAGATGAATCAATAAAAGAGCCTGAGCAGGAGCATTCACAGAGATAGAGGAAGTCAGGGGAGAGTGGTTTGATAGAAAGCAAAGGAAGAGAGGACTCAAAAAGACCAGCGAGGCCACCCCGTCACATGTCACAGGGATGTCAAGGACGAGGCCTGATAAGTTTCCACTGCTTTGGCATTTACCGTCTTTCTCCTGACAACCTTCAGAATTCAGGATTGATTCTGGCATGCCCTTGTCCTCCTCGCCCCATAACCGTCCCCGAGCCAGGACTTGCCAGCACTCAGCACAGCTCCTGTGTGTGCTTGTGGGACTCTTGATTCAGTGTCTGGACACGTCCACTGGACCGTGAGCCCCAGGAGGGCACGGGCTACCTTGTGCTCATCACTACTTCCCCGGCACTCAGCACAATGCCTGGCACAGGCTGAGAGCTCAATAAATATTTGTTGAATGCCTGGCTGAAGCCAGCTCTGTGCTCTCCCTCAATTGTCAGGAGATGCTGCCCCTGCCTCCTCCCCATGCTCAGCAAGTCTAGGGCAATGAGGCTCGCCGCTCTCTGAGGCACAGGTGATCAGCGGGCAGAGTTGCTGCAGCAGCATTGCTGAACCGTCTCAGAGGCCGCATCTGACCTTGAGCCACCTTCCTTTCTGCTTGGCTACGCATTGAGTGGTTTACTTATTTTTGCTGCCTTTCAACCTTGGAGCAGTGGGTTTAGCACAGAGGAAGACATGACGGTTGGTTGGTTTGTGGGGAATCTATTTCCTTTAAATAAGAATTTAACCAGTAGTCTGCACTGCACGGTGGGATGGTGACAGGGGCTGCAAGGAACATGGTGGCAGCTTCCCCAGTCAATACCCAGGTCTCTCTGAGCCTTTGAAAAAATGTTTTTCCTACAAACTCTGGCTGCAGGAGAAAGAGTGCAGGCTGGAAGTCAGGACACTGGATGAGTCCCAGCTGAGGCATTAGCTGGCCATGTCACCTTGGGCAAGTCACTCAGCATGTTGTCATTTAACATGTCCCCTTTCTGGGCATCTCTCCTCACCTGCAAAATGTGGAGATGGCCTCAGCTCCCCTCCGGTGCCAGAACAGCATACATTCTATGGTGGGTGGATCAGTGCTGCTATGAGGGGTGGGGTTGGGGGAGCACACCTACAAGCAGAGACTGCCTCCTGGACCCATGACAGCCTCCTAGAGCATTTGTCCCTAGAGCAGGGCCCCATACCACCCTGCAGTGGCATCTCAGTCAGGATCCCTCTTGTTCTAGCCCTGGTGGTGCTGGCTGGGAAGCAGCTAAGACAGAGGTCTGGAGCACAGGCTTTAGGGTTCTACAAACCAGGGTACGGTTCCTCCATTGGGTGCCTGACCCTGGGCAATCACTCTGAGCCTCAGTCTCGTCACTTGTTCAGTGGGAGCCTTCTTACCTAAAGGGGTCTTGTGTTGACTACAGGAGATAATACCAAGAAAGTGCTCAGCGTAGGGTGACATAGAATGAGAGCACATAAATCTTAGCTTTTATAATAATAAATATTAGCTATGGCTTAGATCCATACATCATGAATACCTCAAAACAATTAGAAATTACAGAGACCCTAGAGATCTTTTCTAAGCCTCTAGTTGTAGAGATAAGGAAACTGAGACCCTAAGGTAGAGGAAGGACTTGTCCTAAGACCCACAGGCAGAAATAGGACCATGAGCCAGGAGTCCCACCTCCTACCTGGGATGGATCCTTATGCTCCATACGCAGCTCCTACTGGGCCCTGGCTAGGGCAGAAATCTTCCCAGGACACCCTCAGCTGTGAGAACCCTAATGTCTGACTTAGCAAGGCTCCTTCCCCCAAACACTGCCTCATCTGGAATGTAACCGTTGCCAAGAAGGCTTCCAGTAGAGGGTTCTGTTCACGGCAGCACTCAGTAGAGCCTCAGGCATGACTTGACCCAGGTCACCTCCCCATTCTGGGCCTGTTTCTTTAAGTGGGACAAAATGGTCTTTAAGAGCCTTCCAGTTCTGGTATTCCATGGCTTCAAGAACTGGGCTCAATGAACCATAAACAAATGGCTGGAAACCTCAGTTCACTAGAATCTTTCCCAGAAGTTCCTTCCTTGGGAGAAATAGGCAGAGCCTAAGAAAGCATAACCATCCACAGTCCTTGCGTAGTTTTTCCCATTCCCAAAGTAGTACTTGAGCCTACTTTGTCTCACTGGCTACTTCCCTGCTCTACAGACAAGCAGACTCAGACTCAGAGTGGCCTGAGGTTTTCAAGTCAGTCCCAGAGGCCAGAACAAAGGTGAAAGGTCAGCATCTAGAACAGTGTTGTGCAGGGAGTACACGTTCCCTAACAACCCACCAACGTGAAACACAAGTCAAGACGAAGAGGTTTTGCCGAGACAGGAGCCCTGGATGGGGAGTCTGGAGGCCTGGGACAGCGCCTGCACTCTCTTCTGTCTGTTGCTTGCTGAGCCAGTCGCTCTGCCTGTAAAATGAGGTGATGGGATGAAAGGTCCCCGCCCCCTGCTGTACTCTCACAGTTCCTCCTCCTCCTCCTCAGACCCAGCCTGCAGAGCTGGAATCTGTTTATGGTCTGCCCTCCACCCCTAAAAGACAGAGATTCTGCCTTTATTTGTCATCATGTCTTCCCAAGCCCAGCCCCAAACCAAAGCAGAACAGGCTTCTGGAAATGTTGAAGAAAGTGAGGGAAGAAAGGAGGAAGGGAGGGAGGATGAAGGGGCCTGAAATCCCTCTGGCATGAATATTCTATGATTCCACAAAGCTAAGTTCTAAGGCAATTCACCATCAGTGTCTATTAGGCACAGCCACATTAATGGTGGAAACACTACGGGGGAAGCAAAGAGAATGAATGTCTGATGTGAAATGACATGTTAACCCCTCTCAGCCTCCCTGAAATGACAGCTAACTTCCAAAGCACAGGCCCTGTGGGTCCACGTGTGTGAAGGCTGCCAGGCTGTGCCACGTGGGAAGTCCCACCTTTACAGTAGAACCCTCAGTGATGCTGGTGTCAGAGGCCGTGACGCGCTTCTATCCGCTAAGCTCACCAGTTTCATGCCAGTGCTTTCCAGCCCGGAGGCTTATGGTTCCAATTCAGGAACATGATATAGCAGGATTCTGCAGAGTTCAGGAACACAAAGAGGAATGGATCTTATAAATAACTCCTGGTTAAAACAGCTGAAAATAAGGAGAGAGAAAAGGAAGCAAATTGCTAAGCACTTATTCAGTCGATAACGTTGGCTTGAAAACCTTAGTGCAAATGGCTGGTCTGGTTTATTTCCTTCTCATCAGAAGATCAAATGCAGGATTGAACCTGGAGGCACCAAGACTGCATGTGTGTTTGAGGATGTATTTGAAGGGTGTGGCTCTCCTCAGCTGACGGTATCTCAGCAAAGATCCTAACACACCGGCCTTGCATTAGATCTCATGGAATTACTTAACCGACTCCGTCGGTTGGAGTGACCTTGGTTGATAAGTCCCTGGACCTCTCTGAGCCACCCCGTCTTCACAGGAAGGTCTGGCTGCTGGCTTGGCCTCTAAGCTCTGAGATTCTAGAATGCAATTCACGACTGAGGCCTTGGTATAAACTCAGGAACCCAAGTCTGATTTAAATATTGACCATGCTCACATGTCCAGTCTCCCTCTTTTTCCATTCTCTGTAGAGCCTTCCTTTAGCTGCAACAAAACCACTAAAGTTTGTGCTCTCTAGGATGCTAAAATTGAGTGGAAATGTGCTTTATTCACTTGCAAGCCCCAGGGCCCGGATCTTGAGGTGGGGGCCAGCGGCATGCTACCGTGGGCAGGGCGTAGACACAGGGCCCAGGCTGAGGCCCAGGACGCCTAGCACAGAGCTGACTGGCCCAGCTGATCCCTGCCTCCCGGCCCACAGGGCCCAAGCACGGAACTGAACTACCGAGGGAGCAACAGCCGTCCCGCCAGGCCCTCGCACTGCCCGCGCAAGAGAGAGAGGAGAGGCGAGGTTCTGCGCAGGAGAGAGAGGAGGGGCGAGGTTCTGTTTGCCGGGCACGGCCAGCCGGCCCGCCGCCCTCAGCAGCAGCTGCAGGTGCCCGTGTGCACGCGGAGGATGCCGCGGCTGTGCAGGTGCAGGAAGTTGAAAATCTCGGAGGGCATGGCGTGGAAGCCCGGGCGGGGCTTGACGTTGTCATAGTAGTGGTGGGTGATGTAGAGGCCCGAGGGGTTCATGGGGAAGGCCCAGAAGCCGAACAGGTGCACCTCCTCGCAGAGTTCGAGCGCCGCCGTGGCCAGGATGAGGCCGGTGCTGATGCGCTTGGCGCGCACGCCCAGGCTGAGCCAGTAGCGCGACACGTTGACCAGGTACTGAGGGTGGAAGTAGTAGACGGCCTGCGGCGACTCGAAGTCGTCCAGCACGTACTTGACGCGGATGGACACGTCGGTGTTGCGCGTGTTGTAGAAGGCGGGCAGCAGCACCGACGCGTTCTCGTACACCTGCAGCACGCGGTAGAAGGGCCGCCGCCACTTCTCCAGTTTGTGGAACCTGCGGGGGCAGGGGGTTGCCGCAGAGTGAGAGGGGTGGCCGCCCACGCCCCGGGCCCCCACCCCCGCACGCTGGGCTCTTTTCAAAGGACGCAGGGGACTCCTTTCATCTCAGCCATCTCAACAGATGAATGTCCCGCCTTGCTGGGGACAGTTATATTTTTGTACGTAAATGCAGGAGAAGACAATCTGGACCCAAAGGGACAAATATCTAGTGTGAGGCTGCAGTGATAGAGCAATGCTTAACCCAAATGGATGAAGGTGGTCCAGAGTGGGCTCAGGGGATGTGGCAGGGAGTGGAGGCTTTCCTAGAGCCCTGAGGCCATTCACCTGTACTGCCTTCCCCAAGATCCCCAGTGAAGGACACCAACCCCGGCTGCCTGTCCTCTCAGCCCTTCCTGCAGCCAGCCCCTCGCTCACCTTTTTCTTTACATTCAACAGCCCTCATCTCACACCTGTCTGAATGCACCTTCACTCTGCTGACTCGGGAAGTGTTCCCAGACAAGTGACCCGACTTAACAACTCCCCTGCTGTCCCTTCCTCTTACCCTTTGTCTGACCTGGAGGTGTGACTGTGCCAGGGTTGGAGTTTTAACACATTAACCCTCTCCCCTGAGGCATCTCAGACAGACAGACAGACCCCAGGGGCCCGGGAGGAGGGAGGCGCTGTGGTCTTTGCATGAGGCTTCTCCCCAGTGCCCCCTGGACACACAGCATAGGGAGCTGCCCGCCCTCCTCACACACTGGAAAGCTCTCTGGCCCATCTCTAGGTGAAGACAGTCTAGACCAGCACTGTCCAAAATAAATATAATGCAGGCCACATATGTAATTTTAAATGTTCTGGGGGGCCGGCCCCATGGCATAGCGGTTAAGTGCGTGCGCTCCGCCGCTGGCGGCCCGGGTTCAGATCCCTGGCGTGCACTGATGCACCGCTTGTCAAGCCATGCTGTGGCGGCGTCCCATATAAAGTGGAGGAAGATGGGCACAGGTGTTAGCCCAGGGCCAGTCTTCCTCAGCAAAAAGAGGAGGATTGGCAGATATTAGCTCAGGGCTGATCTTCCTCACAAAATAAATAAATAAATAAATTGTTCTGATAAGCACATTTAAATAAGTAGAAAGAAATGGGTGAAATGAATTTTTATACTTTATTGAACCTGATATACTCAAAATACTATCATTCTACCATGTAATCAATATAAAAATTAATGAGATATGGTCCATCTTCTTGTTCATATTAAGTCTTTGAAATTGGGTGTGTGCTTTATGCTTACAGATGGCACATCTCAATCTGGATACCCACATTTCCAATGCCCAGTAGCCACATGTGACTAATGGCTACCATATTGGACAGCACAGGTCTAGAAAGGCCACTGACCTCTCCGTGATGATGCTGGGGTTCACGGTGACCACGTCTGTCTTCACCCCCACATCCATGGTGTACTTCTCTGAGATGGGGGGTAGGTTACACCTACAAAAGAGACAAGGCAGCCTGACTGCATGTGGTTGGTCATTCCAGATGGAGCTGGGGAGCAGGCGAGGGTGAGGGTGCAGGGAAGGAAGGGATGGTGATCCTATAGGCAGAGGGATACCGGGGAAGCCAGCTGGGTGAAAATCTCTATGGCCTGGGTGTGGAGGGACAAGTTCGACCCCTTCCTCCACCAACCCTGAGTGGCCCAATGATTGTGGATCCAAGAGCCATGAGGTCCCATTGCCGTCTCAACCCAAGTCTCTTTGCTTAAAGTTTTTATTTTCAACTTATCTTCTTTATCCAGGCTAAAGCTGTAAGCAAAGGTCCCCAAAGAGATAAGAAGGGGCTCTACAAAAGGAAGAAGAAATACAAGGACCTGTCTCCAGCTTAGTTAAAGCCAGAGTGAAGGCAATATTGGCGTCAGCCACAAGGCTGTCCTGGTTCCAACACTGCCTCTGGAAGGGTAGAACCCAACCAGGCAGGTGGCCACACAGACAATCTCACCAACAGATCTGCGTGGCCACGGTGAGTCCTCAGAGTCTTTACATCTGTTATGTGATTTGGTCTATACACACCTCCCATTCTGCAGATATGGAGACTGAGGACCTGAGAGGTTCAACCACTTGCCCAAAGGGACAGGGCTGGAGAGAGGAAGGGACAACCCAGAGCATGAGGATCTGCAGGGGTGGGGAGTGGGGGATTGATCACTTGAAGGGCAGTATTAGGGCACTGGAGGGGGCACCCAATGGGGTGATGGCATGGAGGGGACAGAAGCATCAGATGCAGACCCCGGGTGGCTCTTTTACCGGAAGACAAAGTCGGCGCTGTTGATCTCCCTCCCGCAGCGGCTGTTCTTCAGGATGCCTCCGTTGCCCACGACAGCACACTTCTTAAACTGGGACCGGTAGTAGGGCATGTCCTGGGGAGACAGGGGCACGGCTGTCAGAGGCAGTGCCACCCCTGCCTTCATCTGGTGCTCTCACCTCTGTACCCACATCCAGCTCTACTCCTCATGGCCCCACGAGACAGCCTTGTAGGGAATGTGGGAGAAAAGTGGTTATTCCACTTTGCAGATGAGAAGGGAGGTCAAAAGACTTGTTCTCAGTTCCACAGGCAATGAGAGAGGAGCTGGCACCGGAAGCCAGGTCTCCTCAGCCTTGTTCAGTAAGCCCTGGGATGCCTCAGGTTTCCAGAAAGAAGAGAATACAGGTCATGGCTAGCCCTGCTTGTACTCAAGCCTTTGGTTGTCCCAATGTTTGGAAGCTCAGCTTCTTTATGACTTCTAGTGTGCCTTTTTTAATGGTTAATGCAAATGTTCTGGGGGTGATGGCAGCAGAGATGGGGAGAGGGCCACCCAGGGACCAGGGCCCTAAATCTGGCCCTCACCCCTTTCAGCTCAGGTGACTTGCAGACCTTCTTCTGCTCCACAAGGAGGACACAGGCCTGGGACAGGAAGGCCATATGGACTGGGACAGATGCCAGGACCTGGCAGCAGCAGGGACAAGAGACTGGGGGGTGAGCAAGCAAGGCCATATCAGGGGAGCAGTGAGAGGCTGGGACACCTGGGGTCTCTGCAAAGAAAGCTCTGAGCGCAGGGGAGCCCAGTACTTACCATAAGTGCTCATGGCATTCGAGGGAGCAGCCAGAGTGACCACCTCACAGTGCTTTGACCTTGTCACACCTCGACTGGTGGGGTTATCTTGGTCTGGGCACTGGCTGCCCACAAAGGCTCCATGCTTTCCAGGGGACCACAGGCAAGTTGGCAGAAAAGAGCAAATACTGGCCTGAGAGTTAGGGACCTGGTTCTACCATGTCCCCATTCTAGGCCATAATCCCGTCCTGGGCAACATGAGGCAGGTAGAGCCAGGCAGCCACGTGGCACAGGACAGGGGCATAGACCTGGAGTCAAAGGTAGGGTGAACAACTATCCTGGTTTGCTCAGGACTGGGGGACTTTGCCCAGGATGCAGGACTCACATTTGGCCAAACTGGGAAAGTCTGGAGCAAACCAGGACTAGGCACTCTAGTCAAAAGACCCAAGTTTAATCCTGGTTTTGCCCCATAATGGGGTGAGGGAACCATGGACAAATTTTTTAAGCTTTCAGTGACTTGGGTTTTCCATCCGTAAAATTAGGATAATAACATGCATATGTCAACGAGATGATGTAAAACAGTTTCTCAAGTTGGCACTATTGACTTTTTGGACCAGATCATTCCTTGTTGTGGGGGGCTGTCCTGTACAGTGTAGAATGTACTTGATGCCAACAGTACCCCCCAGTTATGACACAAACATGTCTCTAGATAATGTCCCCAAACAGCCCCCGGTTGAGAACCACTGGTGTAAATAAAAAGCCTACCCAGGGCAGTGCTTGACCCAGAAGGTCTCAGCGCAGGGGACCAGGTTGTTATAATTAGGTGGCCCCAAAGGTCCATCCCATCTCTGACCCCCATAAGGGTGCCGAGCAGCTCTCCTCCCAGCACACACCAGCCGGCCAGCCCTGCACAAGAGTGGTCCCGGTCAGCACCTCAGGCTTCCGGTGGGTCTCAGGGAAAATCACACCACAATGGGATCCTCAGGAATTAGGCTAAATCTGAAGGAGATGCTGCCTCCGTCCGTGGGGGACTATCCTTCTTCAGGGCCCATTTTCCCGGGAGGGTCAGGCCCCGGGGGCCAGGACGGGGAAAACAAGGGTGTCCCATGGCCAGTGAGGGAAACTGCACTGTTTGAATTTTACTAGAGACATAAAAAAAACCAAAGTCACCTTTGAGAGATCATCAAAGGCTCTTTATGTTCTGTTTCCCAAACTTCTGTAAATCAAAAACAACCTGGGGTACTTTCTGAAAATATACATTCCTGGGCTCCATCCCAGAATCACGGAATCAGAAAGAAGCTGTATTTTTTACAAACCCAAAGAAACACTTACCTTTAGGGAAGTTCAGGAAATACTTCTACATCACATGCTCTAATTCAGGGGGTGGCAAATTACGGCCCGTGGGCCACATCTGACCTGCCGCCTGTTCCTGTGCGGCCTACAAGCTAAGAATGGATTTTGTATTTGTAAATGGTTGGAAAAAAGTCAAAAGAATATTTTGTAACATGTAAAGATTATATAAAATTCAAATTTCAGTGTCTAATAGGAACTAAAGTCTTACTTGGAACAGCCACTCTCCTTTGTTACATGTGTCTAAGGCTCCTTTGTGCTAGAATGATGAGAGTGAGTAGTTGTGACGGAGACCAGATGGCCTGCAGAGCCTAAAATATGTACTCTCTGGCCTTTCCAGAGAACACATGGCAACCCCAGCTCTAATTCCCTGGGCCCCGGCAGTCCGTATCCACGGCCCTCCTTGGATCCATATGTCATATCCGAGCTGTGTGTCACCCACCGGCATTACCTCGTGAAATGCAAGTTCACCTGCCGTCACCAGCTTCATGTTCCAGGCCTTGCAAGACCCACCTCGTAAACATGGCTCACATCCCATTGTCCTACGGCACTGTGATGTGGGACAGCACATTTGATCCCTCTCCACCTTCAGTTCTTCCCCGGGGCCCCAGAATGCCCAGTCTTACCAGTACATTCTGGTGCGAGTGCCAGCACTCCCCAGAGGAGCAGGGCAGCCCAGGCCCTCAGATTTCATCCAGAAAGACCTGATCACGCCCCCACTCAGAATTCCTACAAACTGGTCCCACTAAATCCTGCCCTGGGCCCAGCACTCTCCAGGAGGTGGTTATGACCATGTCTCATGGAACCTTCCTCCTCTTCAGATGGTAACCACTAGAATCAGCTGAAAATGCAGGCTCCAGGGCCCCTTCTCAGAGCATCTAGTCTGATGCAGCGATCAAGCCAGAAGTGAGAACGTGTGCCTGAGGTTCAGAGGTTCAGCAGTTTGCTCATGCAGATCACTTGCTCTGCGGTCCCCTGTGACCAGGGAGCCACCAGGATGGCCCTGAATGATCAGCCTACCTCCAGACTTCTTATATGTGAAAGGAAAAAAATAAATGTCTATCTTCTGCAAGTCTCTGATATTTTAGATTTCCTGTTACAAGCAGCCAAACCTATTCCTAGTCCAATCCAAACCCCGGTGTTACAGACAGGGAGACTGAGGCCTTGAAAGACATAATAACCACCCAAGGTCATCCAACTGGAGAGCAATCTTTCAGTGTCCTGCTTTGCATTGGTTTGTGATTTCTTGTGGACACAACCTTCGCGTGTTTTTGCTCTTATACCTCCCTTGGGAAGGGGACAAACACTTAATCATCCTCTCAGATAGCTTCAGGATGTCCTCTGCAAGCAATGCAACAACCAAAATCTTAGAAACACTTTTGTGCCAAAAGTCACTCAAATAATAGCCAGTTGGCATTCATTGCTAGAAAGTGCTAGAAGGAACCCTAGGAACCCTAGAAGACAGTCTACTGAGCCTAAGTGAATGGCCAACCAGGGCCAGGACAACTGGGTGCAGAGGACTCAGCAGAGTGATGCCAAATGCCAGAAGGCCACGCTGGGTGGGCTCCAGCACCACCCCCCCAGACCGCCCTGCCCAAAGCAGCACCTTAGGAAACATGCGGAAGATCTCCTGATTGATGTGGTAAATGCCGCTGGTGTCCACCTCATACTTGAGCTTTGTCCCCAGGGGAGTGTTCTTCTGGGTGGTGAAAAGGAAGGAGGGGGCGTTGCAGCACCTGGACAGAGTGGACCTGCCGGGAGGAGACAGACAGGGAGAGACTCATAACGGGCAGAGCAGAGCCTCTCCAAGAACAGAGGGGTCATGGAGCCAAGGCCGCGAGGGGAGACCAGGGAGCACCGCCCCCTCCCCCCACCCCTTCCCACCTCACACCTCTGCTCATGCTGTCCCCTCCCCTTCAATACTCCTCCCAATGCCCAGGCCTTCCCTCCTCTCCTGACGCTGGCCTCTCAGGGTCCAGCCAGGTTTCTGTCCGTGAGCTCCCAGCTGCCCCCTCCCCACTGACCGCACTGGCCTCTGAAGGCCGGGAGCACAGACTGGGTCCCACCTGCTGCATCATCTGCCAACTCCCTCCCCGCTTGAATGAAAGCCCCTCCATGGCAGGGACCCTGCCTCTCCGGATCCCACACAATGTTAGTCACACGCACAAGTGTTTGACAACCAGCTGCCTGTGAATTGTGGGGTGACTACTCCTTCTTCAGGCTTTCCTCAAGATCTGCTAAGCTTTCCACTACTTCCCTGAACATGCTGTTTATCCAGGCCTGATGGAAAACCAGGGATGCAGAGCTCTTCCTTCGATTCTTAGCCCCCATATCAAACTCTAGAGAGGCATTTACCCTGTCTGATGGGGTCACAAAACCTAGACACACGGTCAACAAAAATGTGCAATATTTCAATCATTTAGAAACTGTCTTAGGAATAGGGGAGGGTCAGAAGTTGGGATGGTGGGTTGATACTGAATGGCTTCCTACAGAAAGTGGAATCTAGCTTCCAAAAGAAATTTCCAGGAGTTCATTATTTAAATACAGAAAAAGGTTCTTGTGCTTTTCACTGACAAAAACACTCAAACATGAGCTAGAGAAGAGTTAAAGCTCAGATGATGCAAGCAGGCTTTAAAAAAAATCTCCGAGAGAGAACGTGGCTGATGAGGCAGGCTTGGGAGTCAGCCAGGCCAGAGGAGCCTGATTCTTCTCTTCTCTGCAGCTGGGGTTCCACCCGGCGGTGCATTCTCCAAGACACGCCAGCCAGGCTTGGTGATGGTGTCGGATCCTGGGCACATCTCACTCCCCCTGCCCTGGGGACCCAAAGCATCCTCCCTGGCTTCAGAGGACCTGGACTTGACAAAGGAGGCAAACTGCCATCCTCTCATGTCAGAGGCTTTGTGCCCACGAGGATCCACTTTTTCCAAAAACAGCAGCAGTGGGCTGAGTGCACACTGGCCTTCTTCTCTCAACAGTGGCTCCAGGCACAGCCACATCCAGTCTCCAGGTGGCCCCAGGAGGAACGGAATACGTTCTCCATGGAGCCCAGACGATGACCCCTAACAAAGGTTGAAGAGGAGCTTTCTGGAAAATTCACATCCAGGGTCCAGGATGGAAACTTGGTTTGCCAATCTGGGGTCAAGAGGCCTGGGTTCTAGTTTCTGCTCTGTGTCCACCAGCTGTGGGGCTTCCTCTCTCTGGGCCTCAGTTTCCTCATCTGTAGAATGCAGGGTTGGCTCCTCCACCTTGACCCTCTAATTCTGTGACTCCACGTTGCCAAAACCAGGAAGGTTATACAAATTATCTTTTATGACTTTATCTCTTGCAGGGTCTTCACTGGGGAGATCAGCTGGCTGCAGGCCACAGAGAGTGGTCTTCCCTGTGGATGGTTTCAGAATATGATGCGGCTTCCCAGAGGGGAGGCCAGAGGTCCGGCCAGGCAAGGGCCATGGGTCAGCATCACAAACCACCAACGGGCCCGTTTAGCTTTGCTGGTCCAGAAACTAAATCTTGTCAATCCACTGGAGAAAATCCCACTGAGGGAGACTGACTCATACTAACCAAGCTCACAAGTGACTGATATATAAACCAGAATGCCAATGTGTCTATCTTTATGCAGTAAGGTGAAGGAAGACTTCAGTTACAGGATTCCTTTCCTGGAACTAGAATACTCATGTCTGTGTTCTAGCACACTCCCCTACCCCATCCCCCTTCGCTGCACCAGGTTCTTGAGAACCTGAATTAAGAATCTCATCATTGTTCAATGAGCTTATAATAAAAACAAGCGGAGGCAACCGACTGGCCTTTTTCGATTTAGAGCATGGCAAGACCTGATGTCACCTCCCTTTCCCACACCTGAAACCACTCCCTCACCTCCACCCTCTCCCCTAGAAGGGTCTCAGCAACCCCAGAGCCTCTCCCCCAGATAGTGCTGGCTGATCCCTGCCAAAGGCTCCCACACGTATCCGTTTTCTCTTGCCACATCATCCTCCTGTTGCTTCATTATTTCCTTCCACATATGAATCCCACTGAAGAGGCCTCTGTCCAGCTCTCGGCCTGCACAACATCCTCTTGCATCTCACTGACCTCGTCCACACTGAGTGTTTATCAACCACACCCTCAGTGTGCTCAGGCCTCACCAGCCCCCAGGGGCTTCTGCTGTGCAGCGTCCACCGTGATGCTTCGTTCTAAGGGGCAGATTCGGGGCTGCACTTGCAGCACAGATCTTGGACCTCTTACCCCCTCTTCCAGCACTTTGCTCAAGTTCACATTCTACTTTTGTTTTGTTTTTTGTGAGGAAGATCAGCCCTGAGCTAACATACGTGCTAATCCTCGTCTTTTTGCTGAGGAAGACTGGCTCTGAGCTAACATCTATTGCCAATCCTCCTCCTTTTTTTTCCCCCAAAGCCCCAGTAGATAGTCATAGTTGCACATCCTTCTAGTTGCTGTATGTGGCACGCGGCCTCAGCATGGCTGGAGAAGCAGGGCGTCGGCGCGCACCCGGGATCCAAACCCGGGCCGCCAGTAGCGGAGCACATGTACCTAACGGCTAAGCCACGGGGCCGCTGCCTCACTTTCTACTTTTATGACAGGTAGGTCTCTGCAAATTCCTGTCAGGCCTTAGCTTCCACAGTCTCAGAGGCCTCTGGTTTGGGGCTGCTGGCACCTGCTCTTCAGGGCTCATCACTTTAAACATTCACATTTCTAAAAATGTGCCACTTTGGATGAATGGATAAAGAAGATGTGGTACACATATACGATGGGATACTACTCAGCCACAAAAAAGATGAAATCTTGCCATTTGTGACATGGATGGACCTTGAGGGTATTATGCTAAGCAAAATAAGTCAGATGGAGAAAGACAATTACTGTATGATTTCACTCATATGTGGAAGATAAACAAAGAAACAAACACATAGATACAGAGAACAGATTGGTGGTTACCAGAAGGGAAGTGGGCAGGGGGAGGACAAAAGGGGTAAAGGGGCACATGTGTATAGTGATGGATGGCAACTAGACTTTTGATGGTGAACACGATGCAGTCTATACAGAAGTCGAAATATAATGATGTACACCTGAAATTTATATAATGTTATAAACCAATGTGACCTCAATTAAATAAATAAATAAATAAGAATTAAAATATGCCACTTAAAACTACTGCTCTGTCTCTAGACTTGGAACTGCAGCAAACCAGAACAAATGACTAATGAAGAAAATACAAAATCCTTAGTGTGATTTGCTTTTCACAGCCTCTTGTGTAGGATTCCTTCAGGCCGATAGCTTCCCCAGTACATTTAAACTACGACCTGAGTTGCCAAAATCCAGTTTATACACGCATTCCCAGGATCCTATCAATTCCATTAAATAACGTCTACCTGCACTAAAATAATACCATAAACTCACAGAATTTTAGAGGTGGTGAGGACCCTATAGTTCACCATTAACCAAAAAGAATTTTTGGACATCTGCTAGCTGCTTAGCTCTCAAAGACAGGAGAACTTTAAGATATAGCTCTTGCCCCTCTGGGAGTTTACAATCTGTCAGTTTTGGTTAGAGAGCAATTAGAAAATAACCCACAGCAGGGCTCAGACATCTAGTGTAGGCTGTAAGAACCCGAGTGCCCCGAGAAGGAGAGGGCTGTTGGGTGACAGCCGCTGCCCCAGGAGTGGGGAGGGGAATGGGGTGAGGCCATGGAAGGTGACTGACAAGCCTTAATGCACAGGCCTGCTGGAGACCTCGAGCAAATCTCTTCACTGTTACGAGTCTCAGTCAACCTCAGTTGTACTGGAGATGACACCACCGACCCTGCACGGCTACTGCAAGGACTAAGGGCGAAAAAGTGGAGGACCGCACCTAGGAGGTGCCGCCTCAGCCTGTGTGCTGAGCCAGAACCTGCCCACTGCCCAGATTCCAAAGCCCAATCAGAACCAGCTCCAGGGAAGATGCCCCTGGGGGCTGGGCCTTGCAGGACGAGGAAGATCTGAGGAGGTGGCAGGAGGAGAACCACCCAAACAGAAGGGCTGGGGAGGACAGATGAATCACAGATACTTGAACTGGTTGGCTTCGGAGATGTTCATCGCCCACTTGCACATCTGGAGGCTCTTCCACCTGTCGAACAGCTCCGACTGCTTCACCCTTCGGGAGCGGAGGACAGAAGAGTGCATGAAAGGCCAGGCTGGACTACGTGTCGTCATTCCCTAACACGCTCCCTTCCTGCTCCCCCATATGCCAAATCCTGGGCTGGTCCTTTGTATTAACAGTATTTTCTTGTTTTCTATATTCTTGATGCTCTGGTACCTGGGACCTTGCTAATTCCTAAAGATAGCAAACAACTCCCCTGCAAGCATGCCTTTCACATGCAAACCAACCAATGCAGAGGCCACACCCTCAACCACCTCCTTTATCAACCCAGCCACTAGCCCCTGTCCTAATCATCCCAGGGCCAGGTATCAGACAACCAGGGGCAGTCCCTACGCCCCAGTGCCCACCAAAATTATACATACTAGTCAGTCCTAAAACCTGTCTACCCTGCCTTGCCAATTCCTTCCCATAAAAACCACAATAAAAGGCTCTTGCCTGTGCTTTCTCCTCCCCCTTCTCCTCCTGACCAACCCTGGTGCTTCCCCATGTGGCCCTGCAGGGCATGCCACACCTCCTGTGAGTATAAGAACTTCTTCCTTCATGATAGTCATTTCTGTGTATGTGTGTCTTACCATATCTGATTAAAACAAATCCCGGGTACATTTTAAAACATTCTTCCTCACATGCCCAACCCCAAGGGCCTGCATAGTTCTCCCAGGAATATCTGATTATAAAGGACGTGAGATTGCTTTCCTAATGGAATGTCTGTTAATCACTGACACTGCACTCAGCACATGGTAGGGCTCATTGCAAGGGCACACCCCCCTTTTTCTCCTTTCTAAGGGCAGATCACAATTTTCAAATGATAAAAAAGAAGAGAGGAGAAACCTGAGACATCCTCCTTTTGTCTGAACAATCATCTGCAAGGCTTTATGCCAGTCGGTTTTGAAACATCTCTGCTTGCAGTATCCTAAAGCACCGCCTGGAAAGGGAATGTCTACATCATATAGGATTCTCCCTTTGACTGAAACTAGCAAAAAGAATTGGATCATAGAACCCTTTTTCCATTGAGCAGTGCATCAGACTGGAGTTCCTCAGAAACACTGGGAAATGCTGGACAGATCAGAAGTTTCTGAAAGGAGAGCCATAACTTCTCTCTCTTGACCACCCACAGTCCTCATCCGAGGGCCAGGCATTCTGTAGCTGTTCAGGGTCACCAGGCTGTGAACCAGTTCAGAAGCTGGCTGATCTTGGACGCTGGTGCAGAGAGTAGCCCTTTAAAGAAGGTCATTCTGGTTTGGTCATGAATGGGGAAGTGACCAGCCCCCAGGAGCTGGATGTTATCAAAAAACTACTGTAACTGTGGTTCTTACTCTAGATCCACTGAAGGGCTTAAGTGAACCCATAACCCTCAGAATTATAGGCAAAATCTCATGTCTCTCCACCCACATGCACATTTTGGGGAGAATCTGAAGCTTTCATCAGCTTCCCAAAGGGGTCCATGATTCCAAAAAAAGGTAAATACTCACTTAACTGTAAGGTAAAAACTTGGTTCATTCTGCAGAGCTGAGTCCCTGTGTTTAACTGGAGGCAGAAATAACTGTTCCCAAACAGGGCTAGCCTCACCTCTGGAGGGAACACAGGACTGGTGTGGGGAGGGCTGATTGCAGGAAAAGTCATACAGGATAGCGACTAAGCACATGGATTTTGGAACCAGAGGGGAACTTGGGCCTCAGACCCATTTCAGACACCTCCTAACTACGGGACCTGCTTGGCAGCTTTAAAGAGATGGAAGGAGCCCTCCTCTCATCCTGACCTTTCCTTCGGGCTTTCCCAAACCTCCAACAGCAGCTCTCACCTCTCAAGCTCATGTGACATCAGAGAAAAGGTGTCATTACACAGCAGCACTCTAGCTAACCCACTGCTTCCCTCCTCTGCTCCCTGCAACCCACAGGCCCTTGGAGTAGCACCCTACATGGCCAATGCCTCAACACCTCCTGGAAACACTGCAGGCCCGGCCCCGAGTTCCACAGTTACCAATGACTGCGTCTCATTCTCTGTGCCTCCAATGCCCTTGTCACACACTGGACCAAGGTCAGGGCCTGGACACCCAGCCTGGAATCCTGGCTCCAGCCCCAACTTGCAATGTGACCTTGAACTTGTCATTTAATCTCTCTGAGATCAGCTGCTTTATCTGTAAGATGGATATAATAACCTCTGCCCTGCCAATCTCAAAGGTTGTCAGAAAGATCAAATAAGATAATAGACGTAAAAATATTTTATATTTTATAAATTGCTTTACAAATGCAGAGATCATCTTTAAAGATGAAGGGTTGATCCCAGGCACTTATCTCCTTTCTCCCAAGATACCACTAACATTCCAGAAGAGGAATAAAAAAAAGTATAAACCTACCAGATGAATAGAATGACGGAGATGGGGGGTCTCAGTGGAAGAGAGATTTCAACTAGTGTGTAGAAGGAGGAGGAATGACAGAAGGAGGGATGGCACAGCCCAGAGACAGAACCAATTGGCATAGAAAATTTTAAAGGGGGGTGGAGAAAATGAGGATCAGTTTCAAGTCCATATCCAGAACCATCAAGCCCACCCCCACAGCAGCCAAATATTTAATGTCGTGCAGAGGGGGAAGAGGGATTGAATCAGACCTTCAGTTAGTTACTGCCTACAAGAAATTCATCATTACCAGAGAAATGATCTGGGCACTCTAGCAGAAAAGGGGCCAGCAGCATCTTGAACAACTACCCTCAAGGAAGGCCTGCTCTCAGAGTTCCTATCAGCTTTGTATTGTTTAAATTTAAATATGAATAGATAACCAAGGATCACCTAGTCAACCTAAGGGAAAGAGACCAAGATAAATCATCAGATAAAATGACCACAGAGAAAACTATTGGAGGAACAAAATAGAACTTTAAAATATTCTATTTAGCGTCCCTAGAGATAGCCAAGAAGCCATGACATCCTTAAAATAAGAATCGACTGCTCTGAGAACAAAGAAAGAGCTCTTGGGGGGGGGAAATTCATTCGAGGAGCTAGAAGATAAAGTCAACGAATGTTCTCGGAAAGCAGAAGCAAAGGGCAAAGAGATAGAAAAGATGAGATTAAAAGATATCAGTGCTAGAGGAGCAATCCAGCAGATCCAGTATCCAACTCTTAGATGTACTATAAAGAAGAAGTAGAGAAAAACGGGGAGGAGGAAATATAAAGAAATGTAAGAGAAAGTTCAAGAGTTTGGACATGAGCCCCAGATTGAGAGGCCCCAAAGGGTGTCTATCCTGAGGCACACCAGTGGGACATTTCAGAACTGTCATGATCTGAAAAGACTGCAGAGAGAAGAAAACAGGCCACCTCCAAAGGAACAGCTAGCATCATGCTGGTATAGCCCTGGATGCTAGAAGATGATGGAGAAGGTATTCAGCATTCCAGGGGAAAATGATTTTCACCTAAAATACCAACCCCACCAAACCAACAATCAAGTATAAGAGAAGAATTAAGTCATTTAGACACAGAAGGACTCAAAATCTTACCTCTCGCTCATCATTTTTGGGGAATTTACATTACGATGGATGGAAGCAAAATGAAGGAGTAAACCAAGAAAGGAGCAGCTATGGATTCTAAGCAAAGACGAATCTGACCTAAGGAGCAGAGAAGGAAGACTCGGAACAATTGCATGTGACCCACCAAGAGGGTAGCCTGTCTGGGTTGGAGCAAGAGGATGATGGGAAACTCTGGGGGAATGCCTGGTTGATGGGGAGGCCGGAAAAAAAAATAGGGCATCATAGAGACAAAATTTTAACAAGGAAAAGATGTCTAGAAGCTCCAGAAAAAAGAAAAAACATGTACAAGAAAGGAGATGGAATCATTATCCTCTGATATTCAAATTTTAGGGTCAACCTATAGAGAAAACCCCAAAAAGCCTTGCTACGGTTACAAATAGCAAGTAAATGTCATCAGCCTTGACATTTTAAAAGTAAACTCATGGATGACTGAAGCCAGAAGGTGGAACTAAAAAGTCGGGGTAATTTTAATAGTTTCATCTTACAAACTCAGGATCAAGAGATACTGCCAATATTTGGTAGAACAAGAAATAGGTTACTCAGGCAATCTATAGATAGAGGAACTAAAAAGAGCAATATCCCTCAACCTCGAAAAGTGGGGAGGGGGATGGCTGTGGTGTAAGGGAGTTGAATCCTCACTCACCAAAGCAAGGTGTCGGTGAACACTGTGTGAGAGTGGTAAGTCGAGAAACAGCAGCATGTGCATATTACTGAGAGGTATGGAGGTAATTACCAGAAGGGACAGCTAAGAGACGAAAGGAGCAGGGCTGGGGGAGAAGGCATGGGCAGGGGACTATTGCTTTTTATTAATGATGGACATTTGTTCTGAGAAATGCGTTGTTAGGTGATTTCATCGTTGTGCAAACATCATAGTGCATACTTATACAAACCTAGATGGTGTAGCCTACTACACACCTAGGCTCTATGGTACTAATCTTACGGGACCACCGTCGTATATGTGGTCCCACCATTGACCGAAACATCATTATGTGGTGTATGACTATAATATAAGCTTTTTTATTCTACTTGATTTTTCTAGCCATGTGCAAGAGATGGTGACAAATTATCCTTCTTCTTTCTCCCCCTTTTCTTCCATGGCCTCCTCTGTTTCCACCCAGGTCTCATCCACTTCCTCCGCCCACTCATTCATTTAACAAACGTGCCCTGACCCCGTGCAGGGTCAGTCTCAAGAACACAGAGATGCACAAAGGGGCCCCCCAGCCCAGAGAGCCCTGCCCAGCCGGCCTGGCTCCCAGCCTCTCTCCTGGTCTGAGTACTGGGCTCAGCGCAGAGTTCTCTACCCCAGAAAGAGAGGAAGGGGTGGCAGCAGAGGCCCTGGGTGTGAGCACAGGCAGCAACTGGTTTAAAAATAGAGGCTCTAGAATGGTTAAAATGAAGCGTAAATAAATTTTACAATTATTAGTGACGATGCACTTTCGTAACAAATCATCACAGGGTAATTCCTCACTTATCTGACATTGTCAGAGACGGAGGCCTTTTCCATGTGGCAATTTTCCGGCTGACCGATCTTTACCACTGATTTGAGCAATTTTGGATCTGAATCATTCCCAGATGAATCTCACACCTCCCTGTGTCCTCAGACAGAATGCTGCTGACATTTGTGTGCCTGAAGGGCCTCAGAGTGCATCCGTCCAGCCCCCTCCATGCACAGATGGGGATTTAACCTTTTCCTGATGACTCAGAGTCTCCACCATGAGCACCACTCGTGGCTCTGGGCCGGAGCACAGCAAAGCCCGCGGGGGTCCAGGTGGTGTGATAATCCCAGGCCAGCCTCCAGGCTCTCTGACTTCAGCCCTGGAGGGCCCACTGACCCTCAGCTTGACGACTCACAAAAGAAGGCACTGGGCTCACTACTCCCTGATGACCCACCAGGCTTACACGCTGATGCCCCATGAACGGCCTTGGTCTTTCCTCTCCTCTCAAACCCCCAGCACCGCCAATGCCCAGACTCCTAGGGCCTGGGGACCACAGGGAAGGTGAGTGTCATGGAAGAGACGGGGCAGTGCAAGGCCCAGAGGTCACCAGCTGGGATGGCTACTCAGCTCAGGAGACCAGAGGGGGTGCCCCAAAGGCAGAGATGAGAACTAAAGCCAAACATGCAGACAACCAAATGCCACCAATATGAGTCTATGACAAGGGACAAAGGGTGGGCACAGATCATGGGGAAATATGAGGTTCTCCATCCCACCCCACAATGTTTGTGATTTAGGGCCCAGATAATTTCTAATTTCGTCCCAAAACGGAAGCTGTGATAGGGACTATTAAGGGCTGAATTGTGTCTCCCTCAAAATTCATATGTTGAAGTCCTAACCCCCAATATCACAGAATGTGACTGTATCTGGAGATAGTCTTTAAAGATGTAATTAAGTTAAAATGACATCATTAGGGTGGGTCCTAATCCAATATGACTGATGTCCTTATAAGAGGAGATTAGGACACAGACAGGACAGAGGAAGTCCATGTGAAGACAGGGGGAGAAGATGGCCATCTACAAGCCGAAGAGAGAGGCCTCAGAAGAAACCAACCCTGCTGACACATTGATCTTGACTTCTGGCCTCTGGAACTGTGAGAAAATAAAGTTCTGTTGTTTAAGCCCCCCAGTCTGTGCTACTTTGTATGGCAGCCCTAATAAACGAATACAGGAACTAACACTAACATATAGAAAACACATGGGTAGAGGGATGGGAAGTTACATAGAAAAATGCCCAATTTACGGGGTCTCTCAGATCTTCCTGGCTAGAGCTCAAAGCAACCATGAGGAAATTATCTGCATTTTATAATTTAAAAAATTATTTACCCTTTGAAAACTCTAAGATATGCTCTTAACGAGAGTGCTCTGGCTTTCCACAGTGAAACATGCAAGAGCCTGAGATCCTTGAATTCCGAGAAAAGATCAAGACTCTCTGCTTATGAGCTTATGAATTTGGCTCCTGACTGAGGTCTGGGCAGCCATCTTTGTCACTAAATCACAACTCCTTCTTGGGGGAGAGTATCAAACACCAGTCACATTGTACCCCTACCCCCGCCACCGCTCCCACCTGCTTAAACCTTTCCCATGGGTTCCACTGCCCTCAGATAAAAATAAAATCTAGATCCCGGTCTGCACTGCAAGGCCCCTCAAAGTCTTGCCCCTGCCTGCCCCTCTAGCAACACAGCTTCCATTTCCCCCTCTCACACTGGCATTCAAGCTGCCCTGTCCCTCAGAGCCTGGGACACAGCAGGCCCCCTCCTGGCTCAGGGCCTTTGCACAAACTGTTCCCTTGGTCTGGAATCTCCTGGCCTAGTTAACACCTATCGCCCTTCAGACAGAGCTCCAGTGTTCCTTCCTCAGAGAAGCCTTGCCCGACAACCCCCTCCACCCCCAGCCCAGGTGAAGTCCCCTGTCACCCCCTGCCTCCTTAGGGTGACCGTTATTAATGTCTGCATCCCCCGCTGGGCTGTGAGCTTCATGAGGGCAGAACGACGGTGTGTGCTCAGCCCAGGGCTGGGTGAGGTTGATGGTGGGTGAGCTGCCTCAGGTGTTTATCTCCAGAGAGAGTACAGAGACCCTGGGTTCATACAGAGACCCCAAACAACACAGCTGACCCCATCTGGACAAATGGTCTTATCCTTGGAGCTTTCCTGCAGCTACTAAGCTTACAGATCTGAATGACAGCCCAGAAAAACTGCTGTTGCCGGTTCCAGAACGGAAAGAACAGAGAGGGAAGGAAGGGAGGGAGGCACGTCAACATTTATTGAGCACCGTTGCGTGCTAGTATGGATGTGGATTGCTGGGCTACCCACTTTCACGTATGTTATTTCAGCTAGTCTTCACGGTAACCCTTAAAAGCTAGGTAACAGTGCCCCCATTTTTATAGGTAAGAAAAGGCTCAGAGAGGTTCAGTAATTTGTATAAAGATGCAGAGCTGGTAAAGCCCAGAGCCTGCTTTGGATCTCAAGTCTGCCTGACCCCAAGGCCCACACTATTTGGAAATCATGTCAAATGTCTAAAGAAGCAACGGCTCCTGCCTGTGGGCCAGGGATCATGTCAGGGGCCCATGAATCCACGTGAGCACCCAACACTGCCTGACTCTGAACAAGCTATATTTCTTCCACATCCAGATATAACTGTTTTCAAATAAACACACAGCTTGACAAGATTAACACAACACAAATTCCTCTGAATGGGTTTATTGAATTCCTGGCAGTCCTGTGAGGGAGGGAAAGCTGGGGTAGACACACAAACGCTAAAATGTTTAGCATGTAACGCACTTTTCCTCCCACAGGTTATAAAAGAGCCATAGGCGATACATTGCTGAGTGGGGAGGGGGGAGCCCAGTTCTTCTGCCATTTGTGCAAAGAAAAAAAAAAAAGAATAGCCATACAAGGGTGCTGGTTTATGCACTGACTCTGGAAGGATGCACGAGGATATATCAGTTGCCTCTGAGGAGGAGAGCTGCGGGGCTGCAGGAGGGGAATTTTCATCGTACACCTTTTTGTACCGCTTGAATGTTGTATCATTTAAATAATAAAAAAATTTAAAAATTTTTAGTGAATATAAAATTTTTAAAAGGCCATAGCAAGAGGACAACGCTTAACCCTCAGCACGACATACTGAATTTCAGGTAAGAAGCTCCCGTGCCCTCTTCAATTTCTGTGTAAGAGGGGCCTGGCGATGACTATCGCAGAGACTGGTAACTGAGCCCGAGACTGAAACGCCTGAGTCACCAGAGGTGACCTTGCAAACTTGGCCTTTTTTCATAAAACAGGCACAATCATCCCTGCTCCAGCCCTACAGGGCTTTCCAAATGCCAGGGGCCCCGGGGGAGCAGACCTAATTCTTGCTCTATCGGGATCCACCACGTTTCCTGTTTCCTTCCGCTGGCGCCCGCGCCCCCACCCCACCCCCGCCCTGCCCCTCCCCCACATGCACCACTGTGCACCCAGCACCCACCCCAGCCACACTCACATGGACAGCACCTTCACTTCCAGGATTTCGTGCCTCAGCTCCAGGCATCTTGTGGAGTTGTATTCAAAAGGGCCCTCATAAAATTCAAAGTACCTGGGAATCAAGAGGGACAGAGGTTACTATGCAGAGAAGCTGGCTAGACTTTGGGGGGTCTGCCAGGGCTCTTTCGAGGGTCTGTTCTGGTCAAATAAATAGAGCAAACCAGCCCCAACCCAGCAGACGACCTGGTGGCAGGCTCCAGGACTGCTGGGGCCCTCTGGCTCCATCACTGGATTACTCACAGCACCCCACTACCCTGGGAGTGTAAGCATTTATGGGGTGTGAACCCATTTCAGCAAATCATGACATTCAGAAGTAGGTCTGGTTCCAAGTTCATGGCTGCAAAGGAGAGGGAACGAGGAGGAAGCTCTGTGCACGTCTGGCTCTCCCTCTTCCCGTGATCAGAGTCATTGAGCAGGCAGCCCCGGGAGTCGGGCAGTCAGGCTGCTGCCTGCAGCCTGTCCTGCCCTTTCCTGCCCTTCTCTCCTTTCTCCTCCTCTTGGGAAAGCGTCACACAGTGACAGCCGCGAGCATAGCTGAGATTTCTACTGCTTTTCCTACTGTACAAGCATTTCCATCTCCATTAGCTCACTTGATCCTCATGCTCACGCTGTGACTACGTGAGACATATTTCCTTTTCCCCATCTGGCAGCTGAGAAAACTGAGGCTAAATGGATGGAGCTCCAGGTCACACTATCAGTGTAGGGCAGAGTCCAGGTCCTACTGTAGGGGGCCCAAGCCCTTTCCAACACCAGCTGGCTCCAGGCATGTCAGAGCCACCCCAGGGTCGCTTCTGCAGCTTCATGCAGAATAACAATACCAATTTCTGCCAACACTTGCTGAGCCCTGACCACAGGCCAAGCACTTGACGTGGATGCATTCACTTTTAATCTTTATAACCAGCTTACGAGGAAAGTGGGCATCATCAGCACCGGAACAGGCTCTGGGAGGTGACTCACTGCCCAGAGCCACAGAGATGGTAGGTGGCAGAACTGGGACATGAACCTGCACATTGACTCAGGCTGCTCTTGTCCACTCACTTACCAGGACAGCTGGTGTCCCCTGGAAAGGGCCCTCTGGCCTCCCACAGCCACACCTGACAGTTCATACTGGCCCAGGGAAAGAAGAGCATCAACCCGTCTAGGGGGTGGGTGGAAGGTTCCCGCAGAGATAAAACACAGTAGTTCACTGCTGCGCTCAGCCATGGAGCGGGAGGATGCTTCCCAGGGCAGAGCCCAAGTGCACGCCCTCCTCACGGCCTCACTTTCTGGAGCGAGTTCAGAAGAGGCTGGGGCAGAGGAAGCTGGGAGGGTTGGGTCCCATGACAGCGCCAACACCAGAGAACAAGAAGCCTGCAGGGTCAAACCACGCTACACCTGGGGTCAGTGGCCTGGCGACAGAGAGCCCTGGAGAGTCAGAAGTGGGAGTGGCGCCCCTGTAAAGTCACGACCAAGGATTTAAAATAAAGTCATTCCTCCAGCATTTTCCAGAAACCTCCCCAACATGCAGCAGTGGTCACTTCACATGTATTCTCACACGCCTGTCTTCCATGTATGAACTCACATGTGTGCTGCTTTAGAAATAAGAAGACAGTTTACCCAATAAATTAATTGGCTGCTTCTTAAAATGTTTGTATTTTAAATAACTTTTAAATATAATTTCATGTTTAATACTTTTTAAAATTTTTTATTTATAAATATTTGTTCTTAATTTTAACATAGTCAATTTTTAAAGTATTATAATTACATATTTAAGTAATTTGAAATAATATTTCAAAATATTAAAACATTTTATACAACAAATTGACTCCTATTTACAAAATGAGTTAGCTCCTTGTTCTCATGTCATAAAAGAATTGAAGCAGAGTTAATGAGAACTAGGCATTGAGTAGCCCCAAAATATCACAGTCACCTTTTTCCCTCTGTTTCGCTTGCACTTTGGAATTCCTTTCTCTGTCTTTCTCACCTGGCAAACTCATATTGATCCTTCAGTACCCAGCTCAAATGCCCTCACTTCTGGGAAGTCTTCTCTGACCCCAGCACCAAGGGTCCCTCTGTATTATAGCAACTAATATCGCATTATAATAGTCTGCTTATATATCTGTTTCCCCTTCCAAACTGTATCTTAAACACAGGTACTCTCTCTTTGTTATATCTGTACCTTCTGTTCTATAGAAGTCCTAAAACTAAAAACTACATTTCTCAGACTCCCTTGCAGCTAGGGTTCTGGATACAATTTAGGTTCAACCAATCAGAAGCATTTGCATGAGCCTCTGATTCAGAGCTGTGTTATAGGAGAATGACAAGGCTCACAGCATTGTCTTGCTGGTGCAGAATGTGGCAGAGGCGACATGGCTCTTGGAAACTGTGGTGGCAGCACCTTTGTGATTATATCAGAGGCAGCAGCAGTCACGGTGGCCTCAATTCACAATGCAGATTGGGGAGGCATTCCTGGAAGCTCACCCTAGGGTCTTTCTTCAGCTTTCCCAAAGATCCTGAGCTAGCCATACCCTCAATAATCCCTTTCTGCTTTAACTAGCTAAAATGGATTCTGTTATCTGCAACTAAGGACAACGGGTCAGCCTGGGACCACAAAAAAGTCCATGACCTTGCCTCTAATTCACTTCCTCTTCCAGTCACGCTACAGTAAGTGAGGTCTGGTGTCTTATCATAGAGGTCATCATTTGCAACCAGAGCCAGCGGCACTGAGCCCTTTGGAATCCACTGGGTCATCTGCAGCCATGATCTTAGGCCACTATCAAGGAAAGCTCCAGATTCGAATGCTGCCAGAAAGAATGAGGAGAAGACTTATCCTAGAGTTCTCAGGGAGTCAGGAGAATTGCAAACACATCTCAGATATGCCTCTAAACCAGCTGTGTGACTTTGGGCAAATCACTTCCCCTCTCTGGGCCTCTTCTTTCTCCTCCTTAAAATAATCCGTTTGAACTAGGTGATATATAAAGGCCCACCCAGCAATAAAATACAATCCCAAGGTTCCCTCAGAGTTTCCCACTCACTAACCAAGCCAGAACGATTCTGTGAATTAACGATCCACAAACAAGAGGAAGAAACTCTTAAAGCAAGTTAAAACCAAGTAGCACCTCCCTTTGATCAGCCAGCCCCTCCATTGCCTCCACAAGGCTGTCCCTGCCTTACCTCCACCAGCCCTCAGGCCGCCTTTCTCCTGAACCCCCGCATCCCTCATATACCCAACTAGCCAGGACAGCAATTCCAGATGGTCCTGTGCTGTGTGTTTGGTGGCTGTTAGATGGGGAGGCTTCCAGAACTGGGTTCTCATCCTTTCTCTGCCCCTCATTAGCCACCTTAGGCCCATCATTTTTCTGAGGCTTAGTTTCCTCATCTGCAAAATCAGCATAAAAAATGCAGTCCAGGGGCAAGCCCGGTGGCATAGTGGCGAAGTTCGCGCGCTCCACTTCGGCAGTCCGGGGTTTGCAGGTTCAGATCCCAGGTGCAGACCTACACACCACTTATCAAGCCATGCTGTGGCAGGCATCCCACATATAAAGCACGGACGTTAGCCCAGAGCCAATCTTCCTCAGCAAAAATAGGAGGATTGGCAACAGATGTTAGCTCAGAGCTAATCTCCCTCACAAAAAAAAAATGCAGTCCATGTGAGGCAGGGTTGAGTTCAGATATTGATGAGAATTTCAGGGAAAGCACTAGCACAGTGCCTGGCATTCGGGAAGTGCCCGGGAAATGTTCATTCCCTTTTTTCCCCTTTCTCTTGACATTAACGGGCGAGAGCTGCCAGTGGATGCCCAGGGAGTCAGAGACTTGCTTACAGTCCCTCAGCTGGCTGCTGGCAGAGCTGAGTCAGGGATGAATAACTCAGGAAGTTTCTCCACCATCTGGATTGGCTGGCATCCTCCTTCTGCTGCTATTAGTAAACCTCTCCCCTGCCACCCTGCGGATAAAGCCCACACTGAGTTCTGCTCGGATGTGGGGATGTCCTTGATCACTCATCTCGCTGCAGACTCCACAGATTAACGGTGTGTTTCTGGTGCTTTGACATCTGGGGCCTTGCTGACGCTGGAGAGACTGCCCCTCCCAGGGCCGGCCAGTTCCTAGAGACGGTAAATGACTCACTCGCCTGGAGCACACCCTTCATATGCAAACCAACCAATCCAGAGCTTATATTCCACCACCACCACCTCCTCTCACACTCAGGGCCACTATCCCCTCGCTGATCACCCTAGGGCCAGGTGCCAGACAACTAGGGACAGTCGCCATGCCCCAGAGCCCACTGAAATTATTCAAACTAGCCAAACCTGAGCCTGTTCACCTGCCTTACCTATTCCTTCCAGAGAAACCACAATAAAGGCTCCTGCCCACTTTTCTCCCTCACTCCCTCAGCCTCCTGACCGACTCTGGTCCTTCCTCATGTGGCCCCAGAGAGCATGGAGGGCCTCCTGTTTCTAGGGCTCTGCGAGTATACCAACCTCTCCTTCATGACCGTCATTTCCACGTCTGTGTGTCTTACCATCCCCGATTACGACAAATCTCAGGTGCCCTGAAAACACTCCACGTGGTACCTCAGCCAAGTCATCAAAACTACCCCACCCCTGGGTCCAAAGCCTCAGTTTCCCCATCTGAAATGGAGCCAACAGTCCTTGCTTCCTTCTTCCATCCTACCTGGGCTTTGCTCTTTTGGGTTGTACTCTCCGTCTCAGTCTCCAAAGACAGGAGGAAATAAGATTGTGAGAAGCCCTGCCACACAGGGTCACCCCCAGATTCTGCTTCTGAGGATGTCCAAAGACTGCATTCTGGAAGAAGCCATGAAAATCCCTGTTTGGTGTGGATATAGACCATTATGCAGACGTCAGAAAGGATGCTTAAGTTTTTGTGTGTAATGATATGGGAAGATGCTCACGTGATAACATCGAGTGGAAAATGCAAGTTACAAAACTGATCCCCCTCAAAAATTCTATATACCTACGTGGATGCATGGGAAAAGGGAAGGACTGTACAAAATGTTAATGGGGCTTCTGTGAGTAATGGGATTATGAGTTATTTTAAAAATACTTTTCTGGATTTTTATAAGTTTTGTGTAATAGAGTTATGATTCTTTTATTATTGGAAATCATAATAAACGCCCTTTTATTTTAAGTCAAAGTTCTCCCTCTAATTAGCTCAAGCTTCCCCTGAACCTGTTAGAAGATTGAGAGCAGCAGTTTCTCCAACCTTCTTAATTCCATTAGCCTTTCAAGGTTAGTCACTATCTCTTCTTTCAGTTCTGGAAAGACAATCTCTACCCAGCTCAAAGGGGAGGGGACCCTGGCATCACATTCAGGCATCTCACAGGTATAAATAGTCCCAGCCGGTCAGATCAGGAGCCCAGCTCATCTCAGATGCCACTTGGCTTCCGGCAGCCAAGTCGATGCTGGCAACAGGCCGCATCCGTCCTGCCCCGTCTCTGTGCCCTCAGGGACTGTGGAGGGCAGGGCTGGGCAGCCCTGGCTGCCCGATCAGCAGGTGATGGCCTTCCCTAAGTGAGAAGACAAATGCAGAGGTGACCACGACCGTCCTGAACATCAGTTCTCCTCCTCCCACCCAGACTTGGCTCCAGCCTTGCAGGCTGTGGAGGCTGCATTTCAGCATGCCCAGGGGCTGATGCGCAGAGGGCCTGGCTCTGTCATTCCCACCAGGCTTTCCTCACAAGCCTACCCCATAGAGGGCTCCCCTGTTGGCCTGGTGCCCCCTCCAGAGCTTCTTCAGGACCATGGGGTCTTCCTTGGGGGCAACAGTACTTTGAACCCCCGGCAACCACTGGCTGGTACCAGATGAAGCCCATGCATTCAGCTACCTAACATGCCCCTTCCTCCCCAGACGCTGATGGTGTTCAAGAGAACAGGGGCCCAGGGAGGTCCCGTGTCACGCAGGGCATGCCTATTAGGCCTTTGCCAGCCCCCAGGAGCAGGGAGTTGCCCCAGCTCAGCAATCAGAACTCCTGGGCTCCTGTCAAGCCTGGTGCAGAGTCTCAGAGAACCACAGCGTGGTTTATTTATTCCACACTGGGTTCCTACCCAGTGGCACCTCTGTGCAAATTAGGGAAAAGCACCTTTTCTCCAGATGAATTAAGCCACATCCAGGCACATGGCTTATCAAGTGAGAGAGAGCTGAATTTCAGCCCCACTTGACCTCGGCTGGGTATCTTTGTGCAGTGCCCACCTTGGACAACTGTATATGGTAGCCTGATACTAGACTCTAACTTTGTCTCATTTAAGCCTCTCAACAGCCCTATGAGGCAGGCATTATTTCCCCATTTTATACCCAAGACTCAGACTGCAAGAGATAAAGTAACTTGTCCAAAGTCATTCAGCTAGTAAATGGGGGCACTGGAAAAGGAACCTCAGGCTTCTAAGATCCCGGAACCCATGTTCTTAGTCACTTCAGTGCACTCCCTCTCCCTGACTCTGACAAGCCATGGTCACTCAGTGAACAGCACCCCCTCCCCAGGCCGCCAGCCCTTCATTGAGCTCAGTGCTATTCCTAGAGCCAGAACAGCTGCCGTCTCGAGATAGCACACCACCCGTCAGAGCAAACGCATGGAAATCAGAGTCTGACAATTGCAGCCTGACAATTCAAAGGACTGGAGTGTCTTCCCAAAGAGGCACAGAGAGAGGCAGAGGGGCTCAGCTGTCAACAACTGGGGTCAGAGCTGTCAGGAGGAGACACTGCCCCTCCCGGGGGCGGAGAGACCTGGCTCGGACCTGCTTGGACCACGGCCCTCTCTGGGCCACGGTTTCCTTATCTGCCCCCAGGAATCCCCCGAGCTGTTTTGAGATATCAGAACTGAAAGCTAAAAAGCCTGATGTTCTCAGTGCAACACTTGACAGTCTTGTGATTAACCTGCACCCAGCATGAACCTCACTGGAGTGTCATTCTTGGCACCAGGTGGGGCCTGGGGGGTCAGGGGCAAACTCTAATGCAAGATCCACTCCTCTTTCCCCCACAGTGGTTCTGCAGGGCCCCAGATGCAGTATCTAGATATTCCCTGCAAGAGGACGTATGCGGTAGCCTTATTTTCTGGGCCAGACCAGGGAGCCCTGCAAAACTCCCCTAGTAAAATTCGGCTCAACAGCCTGGACCACCTCCGTGTATCTGAACTAGCACTGGTCAGTCTTCCACAAGCACATCATCCCTACTGTTCCCGGTGGACTTTGACCACCATCCCCACAGGTGCCCAAGCCAAGAGCTGCACCCTAGTGGCCTCCTCCTACTTCATCTCCCACCTAATCTCACCACCTCTACTTCCTTAGCAGGCCTCCTCTCCATCCCAGTGCCAGGGACGTGACTCAGTCATCTTTTCCAGCCTGCATTAGTCTCTGTCTGGAATATTCTTCCTTGCTGAGTCTTCCTAGTTACTACCTGCTCACCCATCAGAGGTCAGCCCAAGGGCCAGCTTCCTTTAGCAGCCTTCCCTGCCCTCCCTCCTCAGTGCCCACGGCCCCCGGGCAGACCTCCAGCCCAGCCCTGATGACACTGGATTACGTGCAACTCCTCCACGCCTGGCTGTGCCTCTCAATGGATGACTGTTTTCCTCTTTCACTCACTGAAGATTCACTGATTCGCTACTCTGTGCCAGGTGCTGTTTCAGGCCAGGATACAGTGATGACCAAGCCAGACATAAGCTCCATCCTCATGGCCTTCCATGAGAGGATACAGACGAAATATTAATTCAACATCGTGCCAAGTAGTGATGAGCTCTGTAAAAGGTAAGGCAGGAGAGAGGATTGGAGGGTGCCTGGAAGAGTGGTGGGAGGTCAAGGAATACAGGGACATGCACAGAGGGATGGAGTCCTCTGCAGATGTGTGGGAAAAAAGTTCCAGAGAGGGAACTGAGAGTAAATGCAAATGATCTGAGGACAGAAAGATCTGGCAAGCTGCAGGGACAGCAGAGGGGGAGGTGGAATTGAGAGGGATCAAGGTCAGAGAAGTGAGCAGCGCCAGGTCAAGCTGGCCTGTGCGCCACCCAATACAGCACAGCATTTAAGCGGGGGAATAACACAATCTGATTTAAAAGTTCCCTCTGGCTGTTGCAGGGAGAATGGATCGTAAAGAGAGAGAGAAACAGGGAGACAGGAGACTACTGCAGCATGAGAAGATGGTGGACTGCACCAAGTGGGAGCAAAGGAGGTGGGGAGGAGGAGACAGACCCAGAAAATAGGTTAGGGATAGAACCAGCAGGACGTGCTGATGCTAGGATTTAGAAAGCGAAAGAGAAAGAGAGAAATCAATCCTCCCAGGATTTTAGCTTGGACAACTAGTTGGGTTACGGAGTCATTTAAGGAGGGGGGAATGAAGGAGATGAACAGGTTTGAGTGTAAATCAGAGGTTCTTGGGCCATGTTAAGCTTGCTATGACCCTTAGACATCCAAGAGGAGATAACAGTTAGGTAGTTAAATATGTACGTCTGAAGCCCAGTGTGGATCAGGGCTAGAGAAATACATTCCAGAGTCAAGGGACAAAGGACTCGATAAGATCTGGGGAGAGAGAGCAGACGGAGGACAGAAGAGGGCAGAGGATGAGCCTGCGTCAGCTCTGACGTTCAGATAGTGACAGCGGAGAAGGACCCAGCAAAGGAAGGTCTGTGGGTGGGAGGAAAACCCAGAGAGCCCAATGACACAAACACCAAGAGCAGAGAGCGTTTCCAGGACAGAAGGGTCAGCAGTGTCCAATGTCAAGGAGGTCAAGGAAGAGGAGAATGGAGAAGGCTCCCTGATCTAGCCACTAGGAGGTCATCGGTGACCTTGACAAGAGCAGATTCAAGGGAACGGGGAGGCAGAAGCCCCACTGGCAGGGGTTGAGGCTGTTCCTCCAGAGAGGGACATGCTGGAGACAGAAGCCTCAACGTGAAGGAGTGCTGAGTGAGCGCAAGGGACTGAATGTCCCGCCCCACTCCCTCAATTCATACGCTGAAATCCTAACCCCTAATGTGATGGTGTTAGGAGGTTTGGCCTTTGGGAAGTGATTAGATCACAAGAGTTCAGCCCCCATGAATGGGATTAGTGCCATTATAAAAGAGACCCCAGAGAGCTCTCTAGCCCTCTTTCCACCATGTGAGGACACAGCGAGAAGACAACAGTCTGCAACCCAGAAGCGGGCTTTCACCAGAACCCAATCAGGCTGGCACCCTGATCTCAGACTTCCAGCCTCCAAAACTGTGAGAAATAGTCTGTTGTTTATAAGCCACCCAGTCTGTGGTACTTTGTTATAGCACCCGCTAGGACTGAGACAGCGAGCGTGTAAAGACTTGGTCCTGGGTGGGGGTGGAGAGAATGGGATTCCCTGATGTATGAAGGAACAGCTAGAGGAAGAAGGAACAGACTTAATTGTTCTGTGAGGCTCTGAAAGGCAAACCCAGGAGCCCCAGTTGAGCGTGAGGGAGGGAAGGTTTACACCATACAAGGAGGCCCGCGTGGTGGAGGACAGCCTCTTGGTGAGGTTCTATGAGCCCCATCGCCCACTATCCCAGCAGTCTTCACAGCCATCGATGAAGGGGGTGCGGGCTATGCACAGCTACAAGGAATGGAAAACTGGGAGATCCTTGGGTGCCTTACCTTCTGGGCGCCCCCTAAACTGCTTATCAGGTGGATGCTTGGTCCTCCCAGCCTGACCTCAGCCCTCTTTTCTTTCCATCCTCCATTTCTTTCCATTCTCACTTCTTTCTGTGGCCTCCTGATTTGGCTAAGTGACTGGTATAAAATTCTTGAAGACGGTCTAGGAGGCAGGAAGCACAGGAGCCACGAAGAAGGAGAGGAAGGAGAATGGATGACGGCTGCTGAAGGGAATAACAGACAGTTCGGAGAGCTGACCTGGGGTAAGGAAGGGGTTAGGCCTTGACAGGCATCCACGACCATCTGATCTGGAAACAAGGCCCTGAGAGGGAGCGTCTCCTACCCAGTCGTGAGTCAGGGGCAAAGTGGGGGCCAGGCTCTACCCAGGAGGTCTACTCCAAGGACCCCACCAGTGACTGAGCAAGGTGGAGGTTTTACAGGTGAGGAAACTGAGGCACAGAAAGGTTCATGTAAATGGTTATTTGCCCAGGAGACTCAATTCAGACTCAACTAAGAGCCCCAAAGCTCAGGGGCAAGGGGTGTTCATGGCACGACTCCATCTGAGGAATCTCAGGCACCAACAACCCCGCCTCCACAGACAGCCTCCTCTGTCTGTCTGAGATCCACGTCAGGTACGTGGGAGGAAAGGGGGAAGCCATGGCATCTTTGTTTTGTTTTTCCAGTGCCAAGCGCAGAACACTCTGCCAACCCTGACTCTCCAAATTCTTCCCAGCTGGAAAGAGCCCAAAAGCTTCGTCCCTTTTTCTTTTTTTTTTTGTCCTTTTCCACAGAAATGAACATTGACCAGAAGGTTTAAGCTAAGCCAGCCTGCACCCGCAAGGCAGGGGTGCAGATCCACTGCTGCCCCAGCCCTCAGCAGCTGTCACCACACCTCAAGGTCCACCATGAAAAAGTCTGTCCCTTGGGGTAACCTTGACCCCAAGGGCTCCTCTTTGATATGCAGAATCCCCAGGAGCAGGTAGAAGGAAGCATTTTTCAGGGATAAAATCAGGAAAGCACCAAACACAGGGGCTGCACGGGGGGAGACACAGAAGATAAAAAGTGGGAAAGAGATAGGAGAGGGGGAAATGAGAGACCCTAAAGTTCATCTTGCCTGGAATATGTACATAATTACCTACTTAAATCAATATGGCCATTTTACTACGGCCTCACAGCCAGGAGCTGAGGGCAGGAATAGATGCTATGAGAGGACTTGGGAGGGAAAGCTGAGGACACCCAACCCCGGGTGATCTGTCCACAGCCCAGACAGGAGAATCCCTCTGTCTAGCACACCTGTTAGTGTCTAGCACACCAAATGGGGTGTGTTCCAGCCCCACCCCCCACCACCTGGAAGTGGTGACTCAGAGTCCTCGTCTATAAAATGGAAGCATTTTAGCCCTCAGAGGCTTGAGGGTGAGGATTAAATGCAGTAATGCACGTCAGGCGCCCAGCAGAGTGCCTGGCACACAGTCAGCCCCCAAGAGTGCTTAGCCATGGGCATCACCCATCGAGATGCAAGCCAAGTCTCATCCCACCACATAGCGACTCTGACTTCTCCACTGAGCTCTCTGAGCACTCGCCACCTGTACCACACAATTTATTACCTAATTATACACTGTCTTGAAACAATTACGGAACAATTCAATACAGCATAATAAAGTGCTAAATTGAATTCAGTCAAGTTCCTTCCAGCTCTGAAATATGATGATTCCAAACCCCATATTGCACAGTACATGCTAGACACACACATAGATCTCAGCCAGAGAGAAGGGCTCTGGCCAGGCCCTCTGCACTCACTCGGCTCGCTCTTCTACAGAGCCAAGAGGCTCTTGTGTCATCAGTGTGGAGCTTGCTCTTTTCTCCTGTGGCTGGTGCTACCACCCACAGGGGGTTGGGAAGGCCCCTGCACCCCAACCTGGAAGCCCAGCAGCACAGGGAGAATGCCATCCCCAGAACAGGCAGCTTGGGTGGGCGGCAGCCTGGGCCAGCTCTGCTCTAGACATCGGAAAGAAGGGTTCCCTGAGTTGTCTTTGCACACCGCCTCTTGCCATGCCATCCCAGCCTGGGAGAACCAAGGCTGTGCGGAGTCTGGGAGACGGGACCCATGAGGCCAGCCAGCCAGGCCACCTGTGGGCTGTGTCTGAAGCTAGAGGGTCTGCAGGGCCCTGAAGGTCCAACCCTCGTCTCAGTTTCTGAGGAATACCTGAGCAAACACGCAAAGGTTTATGTGCACTTGCTGGAGACAGAAATAGCCCTTGGCCAGACACTTCCTACAGAATATAGAGTTAAAGGGGCTATCAGGGACAGCGTCAAGGAAGAGGTGGGGTGGGAGGTGGTTACTGGCAGGAGGACAAGGACTTGGATTTGGAGCAGGGTGCAGCTGGCAGAAGCTGAGTGAAGCTCTTCGAGCTGTGGCTACGGGTCAGGCGGCGCCTGGGGACTCCTGCTTCAGCTGCCCTCAGCCCCTGTGACTGTGGGACCTTTCCCTGGGACGTCCCGAGGCAGTGGATGTAACACTGCTAACCCCGCAGGATCAAGACTGCCAAAGGTGCTGCTGCTCCCACTGTCCCACTGTGGTCACTGGGCAGGCAGGCAGTTGGGCCAGGCCAGAGGGGTGAAAGCGCTGAGCTGGCCACGGGGGACAAGCGCTCTTCCCATCTCCCCTCCCCAGCTACCTTCCCAGAATTGCCATGCTCTGTGGGGGTGTTTGGGAAGATTTCTCATCAGTTACTACAGAAGTATATAAACGGCCTCCATTGCCTTCTCTCTACTTCTTATGCATCCCCTCCCCCACCTTCGGTCTCCCTTTTCCCACCCTGCTACCCAGAACTCTCAGACCACCCTCCTACCTGCTCTTCTCAAGAGAAAATTCTCTCATCATTCCAAACTGGGAATGAGTTTATGATTCCAAAGTGTTTCCACTTTCTGGGGATTAATTTTCAAAGAGAATGCCAGCAGAGGACAAGGTTTAATCCAAAGGAATAAACCTGTAAGGGGGAATTCAGGGACACTGACATTGAAGTTTGCTTTCTTACCAATTGCCTTAACTATGGCCCTGCTTAATTCATCCTTTTATTCAATTAACATTTATTGAGCACCTACTATGTGCCATACTACTACTACTTCCTGCTTGTTCAAAGCACCCACTTAAATAGAAGCATTTGCTGATTTAAAATTATTCCTATCTGTTCATTAAAGCAGTTCCCCTGAGGATGCCTATTGGACAACACTTTCAAACCCAGACCTGAAATTAATAAAGCTATGTCAATGTATGTTTTATAATGCACACACTTTCCACTTTGGCCTGGAATTCCCCCAGCTCATGTCCAATGAGGGGACCTAACCACAGCCTTCATAAGCACTATCTGGCCCAGATTTTCTTTGTGGTCCTATTTGGAGTTTTCTAGACCAAACATTTGGACCCACTCCTTCTCCTTGTAGCTCCTGGTTGAGTGCACAATTTATGAGTCATTTGCTTTTTTGCCCCTCTTTATCCTCTGCTTATATAAGGTGCCTCCTGATTTCCATTCCAATGATGTTAATAATAAATGATAACAGGTTGTACCACACTTCAACACACCACACAACGATAGAGAGCAAAATATGGCATGCGCTGAATCATTCAATAGGTGAATAACACCACGAAGCTCATTGCGTATTCCAGGCACGGAGAGCTGTTCACTGGGATGACGACTTTCACTCTGCACTTCCTGTGGCATCCTTGTTCCGTCCTCCCCCAAGCCCTGCAAATCTGCTGCCAGGAGCTGTCCTATCCGTTTTAAAGAAGGCCGAGGTGAAAAATCTCCAACATACAGGTCAGTTCTAACTACATTCACCATTATTTCCCACGTGTGGGAACTATACGTATTGTGGTTTCTCATACACGTGGGTATTTTGGGGGCCAACCAGAAATTGGCATGTGAAATGGAATTGTCCCAGAAAAACCTGGGATGTGCAGTCATCACCTTTATTCTGTGACTAAGGGACTTCTTGGTCAAGTGGCGGCTCTCCAGAAGCCAACCAGCTCAGCTCGTGATTACATTGAATAAAGGGCGCCTTAATTCCCAAACCAAATGGACAGAGGCCAGCCATGACTCTGCCCCTGAGGGATCCCAGCTGACAGGGAAGGGGAGGCTGGCCTGAGTCACTGAGAGAGGGAGAAAGGGAGAAAAAAGAAAGGGAAGGGAGATGAGAGAGGGAGGAGAGGGAAGGAAGCGGAGAAGAGAGGCAGGACATAGGGACGGAGAAAGAAAAGTGGACCAAGAAAATGTGGAAGGAAGAAAGGGAGAGAATAGGTGGGGCGAGAGAGGCAGAGAAATTAGAGACAAAATTGCGGAAAGAGAAAAGATGCTGGCAATAGAGAAAAGTCAGAAATAGAACTCGAGCAGTGGTCTCAGCCGAGAAATGACCTCCCAGGGGCCTGTCCCATCTTGCTCAGTTGATTAGCATTTCTTAGCCAAAACCTCTCGCTGAGCTCTTCGTGGAGTCCTTCCTAGGCAGGCAGACGCCTGTGGACTTACCTAGACCACTCCCATCTGGCTGGGCGGGTAACGCAGCAGAAGGGCCAACATAGGAGGCTCAACATATGGAACAGACAACTCTGGACTCCTCACTCTCCCTGGGTGACATCCCAGGGGCCAAGCGGTTGGCCACGGCTCCCACTGCACATATATGGAAAGAACTGGGCTCCTAAAGGCCAGAATAAGACCCTGGTCCCGGAGGCCACCCCACACCCCAAGGCCTGTCTGTGGACTCTGCCCCAAATGGTTTCTGACATGGGAGCCACAGCTTTTCTTTTTCAAAGCATTGAACAAAATCATACGCATTGGCGGATCCTGAAAAACACATTTATTTCTCTTCTTTGGGATCAATTTAATGTTTTGTTATCAAAATTAATAGAGATGAAAACTCGGGCCTCTTTCCCAGGGAAACATATTTGAGAGTTAGCTCATACTTAGAAATGCAAAAATTCAGGAACTGAACAATTTAATCAGCCTCTGGAAACCCTTAGGTGCAGGTTCCGTCCACACCCAGTTCCAAGCAGAGAGCATCCTGCCTTGTCTGAAAAATTCCCCACAATGCCCTCCCAGCAATGAGGGTCCCTGTCTGAGAATATTCCATTTTCATTCATTCAACAAATATTTACTGAACTCCTACTCCTGAATTCACAGAGTTCCCTTCATTACCCATTTCAGCTCCAAATGCTATAGCAGATCAAGAAGAAATAACCACGTGACTGTACAAATGTCAAATCTCTTTGGAAATGGTTCTTTCCCAGCCAAAGTGAGCCTCACCTGTGGGCAGGGTAGGGACTGCCTGCACAGTGGGATTTCAGAGGAGCGGGGAGCCCATGCCCAACACCCACCACCTGATGCCACCCACACACACCTACACACACTTGCCAGCTGATATCCGAAATCCTTACAGCAGTGATAGGGCTGATGTCCCCACCTCAAATGGAGACTTGAGACCCAGATTCCCCACCCTCCTCAACACCCACCGCCCACTGAGAGGGGTCAGTGAGTCCCTACTTTGCTGTGGTTGGCTCCCAGCCCTCACCCCTGATGTCAAAGGGGACAAGGCGGGATCCCAAAAGACAGCAAGCTCTGAGCCACTGTGCGGAGCCTGCTTCTTCCCTGAGGGCAGCTCTGGGAGTGAGCCATGGGGCAGGGGCTGTCAGGTCACCCCAGAATGGGCTTCCCCCCTCCCTGGTCATTCGCTGGGGTCTGTACCTGGAGCTGGAGTCACTGCTGCTCTGCACTGCTGGGTCGTCCGTGACATTACAGAGCCCCGTCCAATTGGCCAGCTGGTCGCCACTCTGCCAACCAAACTGGAGGCCTCTGGCAAGAGAACGAGGCAGTCGGTACTCAACGCTCGAGTGCTGGGTTCAGCCCGTCTACCAGAGAGCCACATTCTGTCGCTGTGCCGAGTGATACACCGCCTCGATCACGCACTCAGTGTAGACGAGGGCGACATCCAACCATGAGGATGACGGTAATAAACCACGGCCCTTTACAATGCTCTCTGCTCATCTACATCCACCCTCTCATTTCACTTTTCCCGCAGGCCGAGGTTACACATTGTACACACAGGGAAACTAAGGCTTAGCAAGATCAAGGTCACAGAGCTCTCCTACCTCCTCTGTGGCACGTACCTCAGTTCCCTCCTCTAGAGACTTACACCACAAGAGCCCTCGCCCACCAGCACTTTGCGGTCCTCAGAGGCCAGATACACTGAAAAGCTTTTAATGAAATCTAGTTTTCCAACGCACAAAGACACTCCTCCTGGTTAAAGATGATGGACTTGACACACGTGGTTCTCTCCACTCCCTCCCCAAACTGACTGAAATGACAGCAAAAGAATAAATAAGGGCAGAACGTGGAGAGGAAGGATAGAAGGGGGCTGGCGACAACATTTTGGAAGATGAAAAGCAGATGGGTAATTGCCTTAGACCAGAGAGAGTGGAATCCTGTCGCCTATAAGAAGCAAATCTATTTGCCAGGCACAACTCAGGAAGGCTCAGGAACAGGGGGTACCTGGGGTCACTGAAGATAGGAGTGGAAAATGGAGCTGGAAGCAGGAGGATTGTTTTAGGTTTGTATAAGGAGCGGTTAGACACCCCCTCTCCCAACACACACACACCCCAGGACCCCATCCTTAAGCCCAAGTAGTCTGGGCACCCTGCCGGCCCACCCCACAGATGTCGGGAGGTTGCTCTCTGGGGAGCTGACCCAGAGAAGCTCTGCATTGTTGTCCTCATAGATGGAGACACTAAACTGAAAACAGCTGGGTTGACCTGAAAGTCAGCTTACTGGGTGCACATGGCTTCAGATGCTGGTCCCACCCACCCTGCCCTGAAGGTTTGGCTAGGGATGGGTTTCTCAGAGGGAACCTGACCAGGGAGAAGAAAATGCTACGGAGGAAAGTCTGGTGCCCCCAATCACCCCAGCACAGGGCTTCTCCACCCCATACTACTGACATTCGGGGCCGGATCATTCTTTGTTGTGGGCTGTCCTGTGCACTGTGGGATGTTGAGCAGCATCCCTGGTCTCTTTCCTCTGGATGCCAGTAGCACCTCACTCCCCAGCTTTCCAATGTGATGATCAAAAATGTCTCCAGAAGGCCGGCCCAGTGGTGTAGCAGTTAAGTGCGCGCACTCCGCTCTGGCGGCCCGGGGTTGGCAGGTTCGGATCCCAGGTGCAGACCGACGCATCTCTTACCAAGCCATGCTGTGGCGGCGTCCCATATAAAGTAGAGGAAGATGGGCAAGGATGTTAGCCCAGGGCTGATCTTCCTCAGCAAAAAGAGGAGGATTGGCAACAGATGTTAGCTCAGGGCTAATCTTCCTCACAAAAAAAATAAAAGAAAAAAAAAGGAACTCAGAGGAAAAGAGACAAATGAAAGGAGAAAAATAAATTTTTTTAATAAAACCCTTAATAAATAGCCTCTAAGCGAGGGGAACAGGACAGCAATGGTTGTTGGAGCGGGGATCTGGCCCACCCATATCTGCCACAAAGGAGCTGAGTGACCTTAGGCAAGTCTCCACAACTCTCTGTTCCCATCTTTCAAGTGAGGAGAACTGTCTCATGTCTCTAAAGTCTTTGACTGAGAGTATCACAGAGCTGAGCTGTCTCCTCGATGTCCACCCACCTCCCTCCTGAGAAGTCCAGATCTCCTCCCACATGCGTGTGAGCCCAGGTTCCAGCCAGACATGCGGCTGAGGAGGCCCCTTGGGGCCCTGCCAGCAGAAGGCTGCATACATGAGGTGCTCGACTGATGCTTTTGCTGAGCGACTCTGATTCTCTTCTCATACCCTCCAGTCTCCATGGCAGAGGGGAGCTCGCTGGGAGAGAAAGACACACAACTCACAGGACAGAACCTGAAGCCAAAGCAAAACGTGTGCCCAGTTCTTAGTCCATTCAGAAAACAGCAAGGCCCTTCCTTCTTCTTCCTCTCTTTCTGTCCCATAGTCTCATGCTCTTTCCACAAAAAAAAAAAAAAAACTTCTCCATTATCCGATATTTTTAATGTTATTAGAGCTGCTTTTGCTGTGGATCATTTAGTGATGAAGTTTTTATATAAAACAAACTATAGACTATAGCCAAAGGAAGGGACTTGCCTAAATAATCTCTGAGATCCTCTCCCATTTTGACTGAAGACTCAAAGTCACAGATTTCTGACATGGGACTTCCGGCCCTGGAGGAGGCCAGTGGAGATGATTTTATGGGCGGGGCGCTGGGTGTGTCTGTAGCTCTCCATTCACAGTGTGTGGTAACCGCACCACCTGCTGTTGCATATGGCGGGCTGGGGCCAAGCGTCAGGAAGTGCCCACTCAGATGTCGGAATCATCAGGCAGGCTGAGCCAAAAAGGCTGACACTGTGAGTACGGGGCACTGGGCACCGTGGACACTTGGGTTTCCTGAGGAGCCAGAGCCCAGGATTCCAGGCACAGAGTGGGGCATGGCGTGCAGCCCAGATCACCAAAGGGCTGGCCAGGTGCCTCAGGATGAAACTGTATCCATATCCCATCTTCACAAGCCACTTCCGAGGAAGGTGGCGCTTCCGGCCGTGGCCTCCTCAGGCTCCGCAGGGGGAGACTAAAGTCACTGTCATTTCTGCATTCCTCAGGTCAGTAGAGGCCAGGAGGGCAGCCACCTCCTCGCTGTCTCCCGGTCTCCAAGCATTCCCTGCCCAGCCGGCCTGAACGGGACCATCAGAGCAAGCTTCCCAAGGAGTGTGCCAGTAGCCCCCCTCCTCTGCTCCAGAACCTTCCAAGAATCCCCACTGCCAAAGGACAAGGTTCCAAACCTCAGCTCCGGGGCCCTTCCAGCAGCTGCCTGCAGCTCTGCCTGTACCCGGGTGGAAACCTCACTTTTGTGAGCCACCGTGGCGTTTCAACTCTCCCGTCTTTGTTCTTGGCATTCTCACTCCCCTCACCCCATGCCCCCACTTACCTAAATCCCACCCATCCCTCAAAGTCCAGCTAAAGTGCCTTCTCTCCCCGGAGCCCCCTGGGCCGTGCTGTCTCGGAACCACGTCAGCCCTTTCTCTCGTAACCGCTCGGGCACTGCTCATTCTGCCCTGAGTACTGGTCCCCTTTGCCTGCCTCTCTGTGTGGGTTTGCCATCCCCACCCACTTATAGTCCTTTCTAGAGAGGAAACATATCTAAACCTGATACAAAATTATCTTACCCCAGGTCTTTAAGCAAGCAGAGTAGGGAAAAGGGGCTGATTCGGGTAACTTTAGGTTCTAGAACTCCAGGATCCTGAATCCCACCCTGCCCAGGGTCCCCCTTGAGGAAAACTAGAGCAGGAGGTTTTCGCTGTCCCAGGAAAGGAGAAGAAATGGGGGGTGAGGGCAGCTGGGCACACACTCCAGATTGCTCACTGGGTCAAACCCTCCTGGGGTGGGTGAAGGGGTTGTGGATGCAGAGGTGTTCCCAAACTCTCACCCCAAGAGATGAGTTTTAGGATATATAATTCTAGGAATGTTAGTAATAGGCACTGGGCAGGGACGGCATGATTTGAGGGGCCACAGGGGCCATTCCCTGTCCCTAAAATGTCTTATCCATGACCTGTTACTCATACCTCCAAGAGAATGGCCTTCTTTCAACCAACAATTACACACGATCTTCTTCAGGGCTAGAGGACCCCGCAGTTGCCCTCAAGAACTGACAATCTGTTCATCTAAAATGGCCACCTGTGCCTCAGGGGAGGAGGTGGACTTCTGGGAGGAGCATTGGCCAGGGGGTCTGAACTGGCCTGGGGTGGGGTGTAAGGGGACAGGAAAAGCAGAGAGCCAGAGGAGCAGAGCCAGAGCTCAACTAGGTAGTGCTCATGTCAGAAACTGCCAGTTCTCAGCGAGGAGCAAATGGTGCCCAACGGCTGGGCAGCCCTTAGCGGAATTTCAGGCAGCAGCACCAGTTTGATGAGGGAGAAATTTCTGGATAAGTAGGCGTTCCCAGTACCTCTCAGTCACACATGCCTGCAGCTGCCATGTTCCTTTAACACTGGCCCGAAGGTGGCCACGTTCTTCAGAGTTTTGGTAACCACACAGGCAGATGCCTCACCTCCAGGCAGTGCCTCTAAAGATTCCCAGATAGAGCCCCCGCAACGCCCCCCAAGAGCCTGCATTCCACCATTCACTGTGTGACTGCAAGCATTTCAGCTTTTTTTTTTTTTTTTGGTGAGGAAGATCAGCCCTGAGCTAACATCCATGCCAATCCTCCTCTTTTTGCAGAGGAAGACTCGCCCTGGGCTAACATTTGTGCCCACCTTCCTCCACTTTATATGGGATGCCACCACAGCATGGCCTGACAAGCGGTGCGTCGGTGCGCGCCCTGGATCCAAACTCAGGCCTCCAGCAGCTGAGCGCAAGCACTTAACTGCTATGCCACGGGGCTGGCCCCAAGGCATTTCATCTCTTGAAGCCTCAGTTTCCTCACCTGTCAAAGGAGAGGAATAACCTTCAACCTAAGGATATAAACAGTCCATGAAAGCAGACATATAAACGCTACCAAACATATAAAAGCTTAAATCTAATAATATTCTATTTAAATGCATGTAACTCAATGTTCTCTTTCAGAGAAGACAATGAAGCAGTTGAAGGACAAGGTGAGGAGTCTTACTTTCCACTTCCACACCCTTTTGGACTTTTCGAACCTTACACATGCATACATTGCCTTTTCAAAAAATAAACAAAAGTAAATTTTGGTGTGGGCTTAATCTCACTAGTAACCAAAGACATGCAAACGAAAGTAATGCAATCCTTATTTTTTAACCTATCAAGTTGACAAAATACATGTAATGCTAATACCCAGGGCTGGTCACTGGTGTCAATCACTCTTCTGGAAGAGAATTTGGAATCGCTGTGGTGCTACTAAATCACGAGTGGCTACATGGCCCCAAAACATCATATCTATGAAGTCATTTTATTTATTTATTTTTTTTGTGTGTGTGTGTGTGAGGAAGATCAGCCCCGAGCTAACATCTGACGCCAATCCTCCTCTTTTTGCTGAGAAAGATTGGCCCCAGGCCAACATCCGTGCCCATCTTCCTCCACTCTACATGGGACGCTGCCACAGCATGGCTTAACAAGCGGTGCATCGGTGCACGCCCAGGATCCAAACCGGCGAACCCCAGGCCACCGAAGCGGAGCACACGCACTTAACTGCTGCATCACCAGGCTGGGCCCTATGAAGTCATTTTAAATGACAGCGGGAAATCATTAACTTCAAGCAAAAAAAAAAAAAATTAGAATATATATCTAAGTTCACTATGATGTCATCTCTTTAAAAAAATGCTTAGAGGAAAATCTGGGAGAAAACACGCCCAAAAGCTAACACGTCTCTGAGTGTAGTATGATGAGGGATGTTTTTCCCTGCTTCTTTATACTTTTCTGTCCTTTCTAAAAGCTTCATATGTATTATTGATGTATACACATATTACATGTATTAATGAACATGTATTATTTTTACAATCACATAAAAAGTAGGAACAATGTAGACTGAAAGCAGTAGAATAATAATAAAATAATCACAGAACTTTATAGACTGTGTGGAGACGCATAGTAGGTCCTCAGTATGGACCTACTTACTGATGGACCAAATGATTCTTGGACTTCCTCAAATAAGACAATAATAGACACAAAAGTCTCTGGTAACTTTTTCCAAGTTGCACAAACAGGAGGGATGGCGATGATGACAGCTGTATCAACACAAAAAGGAAACATGAGGAAAACAAAGCCAGGGCAAGTTTTCATGCTGAGCTTTGACGGGTGGAGTTGCTCCACAGATTTTCATGCCCTTCTCCTGAGTAACTGCTATCACCCGCTGTGTGGGTCACCCAGCCTGCAGCCCCTTCTCCTCTCCTCGTCCCATGTGGAGGACAGGGACCCTAAGGATCAGCAGCCAGAAGTGGCTGCAGCAGCTGAGCTGAAAGCCCTTCTTGACTCAAGTCTTGACCAAGAACAAAGCCAAATCCATCTCTTTTCCTTGAGTCAACTCAGTCTCAAGCCAGCTGGCCACTAAGAATGTGATGCCCTTACCTTCCTGATGGATCCTGTCCTGGCCATGAGAGGCCACTCTCATTCTATGACATTAATCTCTAAAGTCAGGGATGGTCCCATAATGCCTTTACTCTCCCTTAATAGCTCAACATCTTCACTCTCCTTGGACCATTTAGACCATAACACACCCTGGCTAAAACATCCAATAAATATCCAATTAAAAAAATGTACATTAATATTTTATGTTCCCACAAAGCGCTTCTTTCCTCCAGGGAGCAAAGTCAAGCCTCCGGAGGCCAGCGAATGAGTGAAGCAGCGGCAGCAAGAACTGGGAAGTGTATGCTTGCCTGCCAGGGCAGGTGCCCTGAGCTCCAGCCCACTGTTGCCATGTGGGAAGATAGACCCCGTGTTGCCACTTTGTTCATTTTTCAAGAGATGCTGGAAATCCAGACTTTTATTTTTAATTTCCCAATTATTAAATACCATCCATTAATTCAACCTTGAAACACTGTGCAGACCAAATACTCCATGCTGCAGGCTGCATGCAGCCTGGGGACCCCCACTGGTGGCCCCCGACTTAGATCATCTTACCCAATCCTGACCCTAGTCCTATGAGGGGGACGGAGTGTGCATCATCCGTCACAGTGGAGGAAACTGAGGCATCGAGTGGGAAGCTACCTCTCAGCCAGCTGGTGGCACAGCGAGGCCTGGAACCCAGGAGTGCTGACTCCCAGATCAGTCCTCTTGCCACCAAAGTTCTGGATCCTGTCTCACGAGTCAGCTGCGTACTGCACAGTTTGGGGTCTTCCATCTTTGGGGCTGGGTCAGCGACCCTCAGCCTTTCACCTCATGCACAACAGACGTGCTCCCCATCGCAAAAGGTGCCCACAGAGGAAGCCCAGGTGAGAGCAATTCCAGAGCCCTGTCTGTAACTACCTCTTTCCCTCCCATGCGACACAGCACATAACAGGAATGCAAATGACTGAGCTGCTATTATTACAAGGATAACCTTGAGTCTGCTCTATTTGAAAAAAAATAATAAAAGAAGAAAATCATTCACAAAACATCAGTGCTTAACTTTCGTGGGAGGATAATCTATTGAATTATTCATTTGTATTTTCCCTCCCCCATTCCAAGAAGGTAGCTTGGCTTTTTTATCCTCTTACTTTAGGGCCATGTGGGTTGTGAGGGCTGAAAGTTTCCCAGTTCACTGAAGAAATTGTGCTAGGCCATCCTGGAGGGAGGAGGGAGGAGGAAGGAGGGAGGGCCTTTGGGTCTGGGGAGGGGTGGGTGGAGGTGGTGAGACCATGGCTGAGCACAAGACTCCTCAAGCCCAAGAAGCCCGCTACGGTAGTTTGGAGTTCGTCCCCCATGTTCCCCCTCTGACTGGACAGCAGGGCCTCAGAAAGACCTCTGATTGGGGCACCTGGGGAGGCTGGCCCCAGGGCTTCAGAAGCCTCCAGGGAGCAGTGAGGAGATTGGCTGGGGCCAGGGTGGCCGGAGGAGTCCCCCCAACTTTTGTTCCACACAAGCCTCCAGGACCTTCACACAACGCTGGGGGAGTGGAGGGAAGGCACCTCAATTGATAGACTAAATTTCCCACCAGCTGGCGGATAAGGTTAGGTCTTTTTCTTAACTTAAAGAAAATGAGGAAATGAGCCATTTCTTTTATTCTGAGCTTGTGAAATAAAATGTACAACCACTCTTCTATTATTCATCAGCAAATCACTGGCATTGTACCTCACAGCTGACTGAGGGTAACTTTCCTTCATCCATTCATGCTATTTTCATTTTATTAAATATATGGGTATATATAAAATATTTATTTTATTATTCTATATTTATTGAACAGCCCTGCCACGCTGTGTGCTGGGGTTCAACAGTGAAGAAACCAGCAAAGGCCCTGCCCCAATGACACCTAACTTCTACTAGAAGGAGACAGATATAATGACAATGAACTCATAGGGACACAATATGTAATGTGTCAGATGGTGAAAATGCTGTGATAAAAAATAAAAGGAGGTGAGGGGATAAGAATTTGGGTGGGTAAGGTGTGCTGGTCCACATAGGGTGGGCTTCTCTCCGAGAAGGTGACATCAGATGAGCAGGACAAGAAGTGGGTGATGAGGGGGCAGGTGGGTCCTGGGGAAGAATGCTCCAGGAGGCACCTGCACCTGCAGTGGCCCTGAGGCATGAGTATGATGGCTTCTGCTGGGGCTGGCAAGGTGGTCCATGCAGTGGGGGCTGAGCGAGCCAGAGGCAAGCGGCAGGCAGTGCAGCATCCGTTCAGAGAAGCAGCACCACCTTTCTGTGGTCCCTCAAAGCCATCTAGGAGGGAGGTGGGCCCAATGTCATCTTCTGAGCAGCAAAGAACTCAGCTGGGCTGCCCGGAAGTCCGTGAGCTAGGCCCTTCCTGGGGCGCCCAGATAGCCCTCCCCCTCCTCCCACGGTCCTCTGCCCTCCCCAGGTCCACATCAGGAGCCGGGGTGGGCGGTCAGGAAAGGCCTCTCAGAGAAGGTGCCAGGACCTTCCCGCCCAGATCAAAGCGGAAATGCCTGCCAGCTGGGAAGCCTTTTCAGTGGGATTAATGGGCATAATTACCAGGCTCCACGTTCTCCCTCGCCTGTGCTTGTTCCTGACTCACTAGCGACGCACGTTATCTCCCGTGAAGCACCAGAGGGTAACATTCCCCCTCAGAAGAACCTCAGGGGGAATAAGAAGTGGGTTCATTCCCCAAGGTTTGCCTGTGGGCCGTTCATTTGAGGCAACAGAAAAGATGCTGCAGGTGGGAGCATCTTAGGGAGGAGAGGGGTGAGGGGGGGCTCCCCAGGCTGGCCCCCTGTACTCTCCACCCTCAGAGGGGAAAGGAGGAGCGAATGGCAGGCACTCGAGTGGGTGGGGGATCTATGGGCAGCAGAGGGTTGGCCCTGTTGAGAGCCGCCAGGCCTGAGACCCAGGGGAACAGAAGGAGCCTCCTGGATTCTAAGGCTGCCCATGGTTCTGCGGAGGCCACTGGCTAAGGAGTGGCTGGGGCAGGACACAGGGGATTGGGGGTCCCAAGTACTGACAATGCCAAGGCAGAGGCAGGGGAGGATGCACACAGGGGCACCTAGTCATAGGAAGTGTCCAGAGAGAAACCAGACAAGCTCCAGGCACAGCCCTGAGAGCACCTCGCCGCCCCAGCCTCTGCACTGCAGGGGAGCCCAGGGCCCCCAGGCCAACCTCCAAACGATCCTGCTCCCTGGCCTGGCATCCCAGACCTCCCCTGCCTGCCCAACCTCCCACAGGGCCGGGCCCACATGAGTGGGCACCTCAGGCCACCCAATAATGTCATGCCCCTTCCAATTACTCTTTGTTAAATATTTGGTCAACGTTCATTTCAAGGACAGGCTGCCTGCAGGAGGGGCCCGGGGTGGCAGGTGAGCATGACGGTGCACACACCAGCCTTCCAGCTCTCCTCTGGCACTCAGGCCCCAAACACTACACCACAACAAGCAGAGTGGGGACCCCTCCCTCCTTGGGAGGCAGTGGAGGGATGTGGACATGGGGAGGGGTCCCCTCAAACACTCTCTGTCAAGAGCTCCTACTAATTCTATTCCCCCCATCTTATCACATCTCAGATTCTGAGTGTGTGCATGTGCCAAGGTTAGCATCCCACACTCTCCCCTAAACCTGTGGAACCCAGTCCAGCTGAACTTCTCAACCATTTCATTCCTGCCCTGGCCTTTGTTCCTGCTAGTTCTTCTGACTGTTAAGGGTTGAATTGTGTCCCCCCCCAAAATTCATATGTTGAAGTCCTAACTCCCAGAACCTGTGACTGTGACCCTATTTGGAAGTAGGGTCATTGTAGATGGAATTAGCTAAGATGAAGTCATACTGGAGTCGAGTGATCCCTCAGTCCAATATGACTGGTGTCCTCACATAAAGGGGAAATATGGACACAGACACCTACCCAGGGAGAAGAAAAAAGTATGTGAAGATAAAGGCAGAGATCTATAAGCCAAGGATTGCCAAAGATTACCAGCAAACCACCAGAAGCCAGGGCAGAGACATGGAACAGACTGTCCCTCATAGCCTCAGAAGGAACCAACCCTGCTGACACCTTGCAGCCTGCAGAACTGTGACAATAACATTCTGTTGCTTAAGCCGCCCAGTCTGCTGTGGTTTGCTACGGCAGCCCTAGCAAATAGATACACCTGGGGCTGCCTCGCTAATTCTCTAGGGCAAAATCTTACTTTCGCTTCAAGACTCCACTCAAATCCTCAACCTTGCCCAGTGATTCCCAAACTTGACTCTGTGGAAGCGCTGGGGCACCTTTAAGCCTCTGCAGAGGAGGGAGGAGAAATGGTGGAGGGTGGGGTTGAAGAAGAGGGAGCCAAGCGGGCAAGACTAGAGCCTCCACCCCGCTTCAAACGAGTAACCTCCTTTCTTGGTTTAACACATATGTTCTACGAGTCCTAGGCCACAGGGGTCTCTGTGTCCCGGAACTCCAACCCAGTTGGCACTTAGTATCCTGGAGAGTTTGTAAACTTTTCATGTGTACTTGGTCCCTCTCCCCTAAGAGCTCCTCGAGAGCAAACCAGTTTCATACATCTTGGTAACTGGCAGCTAGAGTAGCGCCATCCAACAGAAATATACTGGGAGCTACATATGTGATTTAGAATGTTCTGGTAGCCACATTACAAAAAAATAAAAACACGTAATCAAATTGCATAGAACTAATTACACACAGACACACAAATGAGAGGATGTAAAACTGGCAGAATCTGAATAAGGTTGATGGAGTGTATCAACGTTAATTTCCTGGTTGCGATGTTGTACTGCAGTTTTACAAGATGTTACCGCTGAGGGAAACAGGAGGAGTATACAGGTTCTCTCTGTATTATTTCTTACAACTGTGTGTAAATCCACAATTCTCAAAATAAAAAGTTTTTTAGAAGTCAAAAGAAACGAGTGAAATTAATTTTACTAATGTATTTTTTAATCTAACGTACCCAAAATATTATCATTTCAACATGTAAACAATGTGAAAAATTAATGAGATGTGTTATAAACTTTTCTTCATATTATGTCTTCAAAATCTAGTGTGTATTTTATACTTACAGACAGCACAGCTCAATTTAGACTAACCACATTTCCAGCGCTCAGGAGCTATAACGGCTAGTGGCTACTATAGTGGACACCACAGGTCTAGCACATAAAGGGCTCAATTTATGCTTGCTGGATGAACGAATGACTGAGTGAATGAATGAACGAACCAATTAATCCACCTGAACCAAGAGGGGGCTGACTGGACGTGCAGAATGGCACCTCCACCTGCTGGCGGGCCCTGGGTGGGAGGCCACAGTGTGGGGACATCAGCTCTGCAGGCACTAGTGTGAGAAGGGAACCCGGAGCAGTGAGCTTGTATCAGAAGGACAGCAACCCAGCCTGACACGGAAGAAAGAGAAAACACTTGGGAATTCTTGCCTCCTTCAAGGCTTCTATTGGACATGTGGTTTATTTTCAGGGAAATCGCAATGTTGATCCTGGGAAACACTGATCCTTGGACTGATCTGGTGGGGGAGGGAGGGGGAAGGCTGGGGCTTCCTTTGCTCAGAGACGGCATAGGCAGCACAAATTGATAGGATCTCAGGCTGGAGTGAGCATGGATTGTTTTTCCTCCCAATAACCCCAGCACGCTCCATTCACGGCATCTCACTCACATCTCCTGGCTTTCCTGCTTCATTTCCATCCCCCCACAGCCCAGGGCCTCTGCAGGACCTGTGCGCCCCTCTCAAAGGGGGCTGGCAAAGCCGGCCCGAGCCATTCTCCTGAAGAGCCGGCCCCTGTGACCCACACCCTCAGACCTGGGAGAGAGAAGAGCCATCTTGGCCACCTGCTCACACTGCAGAAGACTAACTGAGACCAGAGAGGCCATCGGTCTCACAGAGCACTAGGGAGTAAAAAGAAATTTAGACGCCTTTGATGGCCTCCCTCACCTGCTCCTCCAGCCTCAACACCCCAGTCTGTCCCCCAGATTCCCCCCAAATCCAGTCTCTGACACCCACTAGTTCTCCGAAGACCACATCAGATTCCCCCTGGCTACTCACCACCCTGACTGCTGTCTCCTCTGAAACCTGCAAGATTTAGTCTATGCCACACGACTACAAATTTATTTATATACTGTCTTACATATTGTTCCTGTTTGTCTTTTAAGTGTTCTGTAAGTTCCTTAAGGACATGTATCACACCTAATAATTCTTTAGTAACATCCCCTCTGCCCCAGCACAAAGCTGAATAGGAGTTTAATGGATGTTCGTTGATTGCTGGCAACAAAGTTTTAGGATTCCCTTTGTATGCATCCATTCATCTGACAGTTAATGTCAGGCACTGTGCTAGGTCCTGGGAACTCAGAGATAAACAAGAAACATCTCTTACAAGGGTCTTACAAGCTGCGTGACCTTATATAAGTTACTCACCATCTTGGAGTGAGTATCAAATGAGGATGATTGTATCTGTTTAACCAGACTAGTGTGAGGATTATTTCATTTAAATTAGGAGAAGCTAGATCTGCTAGGAGGTAAAATTTTCCTGGAAAGTACAAACAGTCAGAAAGAAAAGGACTGGAGAGAGAGATGGACAAGGGAGAAGAGTGAGAGGGCAGCACTATGTCCCTGAGGGACATGTGGGGAAGGGACAGGACGCTAACATCCGCCACCTAGTGCAGGCTGGGCACACAGCAGGCCAGCGCCAGGACTAGAGTGAGGCAAGAAGGTGCCCAGGGCACAAAACTGAGGGCGGCCCCTCTCTCAGGCTCGAGCAAGCACAAGGTCGACACCTGAGAGGGAGGCATCTTAAATTTTGTCCCCTGGGTGCCTTGCTTGCCTCCCCCTAGTCCCAGCCCTGCGGCAGGTGCTCAGTAAACATTTGCTCCCATCAGCAAAACTGTAGTTGTTCTGCCCACATAGCACCCACTCCAGGCGGCGGTCAGCTCAGCTCCTTCCTCCTCTCTAGGGCACCCTCCACCTCCGCCACATCCCACTAGGCACCCTCCCCCTACAGAACCACCCCTTGGATAGATCCTCCTGGGTCTGTGCCTGTTGCCCTGGGCAGCTGAACAGAAGGCTTTGTCCCCTTGGTGGGGGGAGAGTTGGCTCAGCAATGAGAGCCTTCGAATCACACTTCGGATACAGCACAAAGTCAGGCTGTACTTTTCCTTGACCTAGTTTCATATCCTCAAGTCTCAGGCCTGCACCAGCCATATGCAGGCAGCCCAGATCTGCACCCTCAAGGCGCAGGAGAGAGGAAGGCTAGAAGGAACACAGAGTAGACGAGAGTCCTCTCTACACAGGGCAGGACAAAACAGGCCCAGCCCCAGTTCCTGTCCGAGGGGCAGTCACACAGAAAGCAACAGGACAGCACTGGGCAGAATGTGCTGAGTACAGACAGCAGAGCACTATGAATTCAGAGCAGGGGAAGAGCACTGAGGGCCGAGAACAGGAGAAGCAGGATTTGGACTGGCAGGGAGAGAGCAGGAAGGCATGGCAGGTGGGGACACAGAGTGGGTAAAGGCACAGAGCAGGACAGACATGATGTGTGTAAAAGACCCTTGGCTCACAGAAGCGATGCTCTCCTTTAAGAGTGGGGCTTCAGGCACCGGCTGATCACAGGGAGTGAGACTTTTGTTTGGGGAAGAGGTTAGGGATGGAGACCTTCAAGGACTTTCATTTCTGGCAAAATGGTAGACTGAAAAACCCTCTGTGGCAGGGGCCCCTTCAGGAATGAAGGATTTCTTCCCCACCTGCTGCTTCTGGCTCTCAGACTCCTCTGGGAATTGCCTCATGTGAGCAGAGCCAACCTGACCAAGATTACACCCTCCTCCAGAGGCAGCCCACATCCAGTGACTGAAAACTCAACACAGAGGTATAAAGGCCCAGCCTCCTGACCCCTAAGGAGGTCTCAGTACAGGGCAGCTCTCCAGGGCTCCCTACGGGGTCGGCTAAGGCCTTCTCTGGGACCGCACTGCAGCTCAATTTCCCCCTCTGCTCAATCTTACTTCTTTCTTCTTCAGGTATCAATACCTGTGTTCTATCAATATCAAGAACACATCTTAATAAACATCCTGCACTCTACTCTCTGGCTCAGAATCTGCTTTCCAGGGAACCCAATCTGTAACATCTCCCACCACAAAACACTAAAATAACGATTAAAATATGCATAAAATGTCTTCTTAAATAGATGAATAATCTGGCAAGGAAAGAAGAAGTAGATGAATCCTAAAGCCAGTCTAGGGGCATTGGCCCATCCCCATGATTCATGATTCTCTTGTAATGGCCACAAGGCCTACCCAAGATGGAGGGTCTCATTAGGGTCCAGGAAAACATGAATAATCCCCAAAGCAAGACAGGAGAAAAAGCAGGATACATAAAAAACACAAAATATGATGGTAGAAATAAATTCTTATTCATCGGTCATCACAATAAATGTAGATACACTCAACTTTCCAGGTAAAACACAGAGATTGTCAGACTAAATACAAAAACTGTAACTATATGCTAGTGACAGACATGGAATGAAAAGACATGGAAATGCTGAAAAAAAAGATAGAGACAATTATGACACGCAAACACTAACCAAAATGAAAACTGTCTCACTATATTAATATTAGACAAAATAGACTTTAAGGCTCAAAGTACTACTAGAAATAAAGAAAGTCACTACATTATAATAAAAGATTTTGTTCACTAGGAAGACAATATATCTAAACTAGTATGCACCTAATAACATTACTTCAATATGCGTAAGGTAAAAGTTGACAAGGAGAAACTGATAAATCCACTATCATGGAGGAAGATTTCAACATACATCTTTTAGAAACTGATAGATCAAGCAGACCAAAAAAAAAAGAAAAATCAATAAGGATACAGAAGATTGAAAAATAAAAAAACCACTTGATTGAATAGATGTGTAAGAATACTGCATCTAATAACGAGAGAATCACATTTTTTTCAAGTACACACATAATACTTACAAAAATCAAGCACACACTAGACCACAAAGCAAATCTCAACAAATTTTAAGGAATCAGCATCAAAAATACCATGTTCTCTTACCACAATGCATTTGAGCTAAAAATTCAAAAAGGTAAGTAAAAGAAGAAAGTATTTGGAGATTTTAAAACATTTCTAAATTTGTGAATGAAAAAAATAAACCACGATAGAAATGGGAAAATATTCAAGATAATGAAACTACTTTTGGTAGTTACTAGCTGTATGACCTTGAACAAATTACTTAACCTCACTGTACCTGAGTTTCCTCATCTATAAAATGACAGTAGTAATAGCATCTATTAGTTGTTAGAATTCAGTATGGTAATATATAAAGCACTTGGGCGAGTATCCGGCACATAGTAAATGCAGTACAATTCTGAGTTGTCATCATCATTATCGTCATCCTCTCAAAACTTAAGAGATATAATGAAAGAAGTATTTAGAGGAAATTTTATAACCTTAAAAGTTTACCTTAGAAAATAATAAAGACTGAAAATTAAAGAGATAAGCATCCAACTTAAGTTAGAAAAAGAATACTAGAATAAAACCAAAACATAAAAATTAATGAAACAGAAAGCAAAGATACAAGAGAAAAATCAACAAAGCCAAAAGCTAGTCATTTAATAGAGATCATTTAAAAACAGAAAAAGGAACAAACAAGGTTAAAAATAAAAAAGGAGCCAAAACTCTATATGTAACAGAGATGTATTAGAGTATATTATGAACTTTGTATGAGTAAATTCGAAATTTTTTGAAAATTTCCTAGAAAAATATAACTTACTAAAATTGATTGAAGAAATAGAAAACCTAAATAGTCTTTAACCACTAAAGAAATGGAATCAGTAACTTAAAGTCTTCCCACAAGGAAAACATTAGGTGCAGACAGCTGTACAGGTGAGTTCTACCAAACTTTTAAAGAATAGAGGATCTCAAGTTTGCACAAACCACTCCAGAGAATAGGTAAAGAGGGAACATTCCTAACTCATTTTACAAGACTGGATAATATATCATGAACAAGCTGAGTTTATCCCTAAACTGATAAGTTTAACATCTATTGATGTAATTTGCCACATCAAAAGATTAAAGGAGAAAAAGTACACATCATCCAATAGATGTAGGAAAAGTATCTGATTAAATGAACATCCAAACACAACAAAACATAACAAAACTTCCTAGCACACTCTACAAGGGAACTTTCTTTACCTACTAGAGGATATCTACAAAAATAAACAAACAAAAACCAAGCAGATATACTCAATGGTGACACTTTACCACCATTCTCTTTAAAATTAGGATTAACCAGGGGGCCAGCCCAGTGGCATAGCGGTTAAGTGCGCGAGCGGTTAAGTGCGCGCACTCTGCTGCGGTGGCCCAGGGTTCAGATCCTGGGCGCGTACAGATGCACCGCTTGTCAAGCCATGCTGTGGCGGCGTCTCATATAAAGTGGAGAAAGATGAGCACAGATGTTAGCCCAGGGCCAGTCTTCCTCAGCATAAAGAGGAGGATTGGTGACAGCTGGTAGCTCAGGGCTAATCTTCCTCACACACAAAAAAAATCAGGATTAATCACAGGATTTGTATTAATCATATACAAAAATTAACTCAAAATGGATCAAAGACCTCAACGTAAGACCTAAAACTATAAAACTCTTAGAAGAAAACATGGGGTAAATCTTTGTGACACTGGACATTGGACACAGGCAACAGTTTCTTAGATGACCCCTAAAGCACAAGCAACCAACAGCAAAAAAATAGATAGATTAGAATTCATCAAAATTAAAAGCTTTCATGCTTCAAAGAGCATCATCAAGAAAATGAAAAGATAACCCATAGAACGAGAGAAATGTTTTTCAAATCACATATCTGATAAGGGACTTATATTTGGAATCTATAGGAACTCTTACAACTCAATAATAAAAAGACAAATCATCCAGTTTAAAAATGGGCAAAGGATCTGAATACCCATTTCTCCAAAGAATATATACAAATGGCCAATAATAAGCACACGAAAGGATGCTCTACATCATCAGTCATCAGGGAAACACAAAACCAAACCCACAATGAAGAACCACTTCAAAACCACTAGGATGACTATGATCAAAGACAGATAATAACGAGTATTTTCAAGGATGTGGTGAAATTGGAATCTTCATATGCTGCTGGAGAGAATGTAAAATGGTGTAACCATTTTGGAAAACAGTCTGGGAATTCCTCAAATGGTAAAACATCGATTTACCATATGACCCAGCAATTCCAATTGTAGGTATATACCCAAGAGAAATAAAAATGCATGTCCATACAAAAACTTGTATACAAATGTTCACAGCAGCTTCATTCATAATACCAAAAATATGGAAAGAACCCAATTCCATCAGCTGAATAATGGATAAATAAAATGTGGTATATCCATAAATGGAACATTATTCATCAATAAAAAGAAATGAAGTACTGACACATGCTACAAGATGGATGATCCTCAAAAACAGTATGCTTAGTGAAAAATGCCAGTCAAACAGGACCACATATTGTACGACTCCATTTACATGAAATGTCCAGAATAGACAAATCCATAGAGACAGAAAGTAGATTAGTGTATTTGTTCATCCCTAGAGCTGGGAGGAATAGGAGTACTAGTGGGTGATGGGTAAGGGGTACAGGGTTTCTTTTCGGGGGTAATAAAAATGTTCTAAAATTGTGGTGATGGATGCACAACTATGTGAATATACTAAAAGCCATTTAATTGTACACTTCAAATGGGTGAATTTTATGAATTTATGAATGGGTTGATTTTATGGGTGAACTATATTTCGATAAAGCTGTTTTAAAAAAAAATTAAGGGGCTGGCCTGGTGGCAAAGCAGTTAAGTGTGTGCACTCCGCTTCGGCAGCCCAGGGTTTGCAGGTTCAGATCCTGGGCACGCACAGATGCACTGCTTGTCAAGCCATGCTGTGGTGGCATCCCATATAAAGTAGAGGAAGATGGGCGTGGATGTTAGCCCAGGGCCAATCTTCCTCAGCAAAAGAGGGGAGGATTGGCATCAGATGTTAGCTCAGGGCTGACCTTCCTCACAATAAATAAATAAATAAATAAATAAATAAATAAATAAATAAATAAAAATTTTAAAAAATGAAGAAAGAAAAGATATCAGGATTAAGGCAAGGGTATTCACTATGACATTTTTATTGAACATTATATCAAAGATCCTAGCCAGTGCAACAAGACAAGAAAAATAAATTAAGGTATAAGGGTTGTAATGAAAGAAAGGAAAATGTGTAAGTAGAAATCCCAGAAGACTCTCCAGATAAATTATTATCATTATGTGCATTATCAAGGTTGCTGATTATAAAATCAATATACAAAAAAATCAAATTTATTTCTATATACTAGCTACAAATGGTTAGAAAATATAATTTTTAAAACAATAGTCTTTACAATAGCAGTAAAAATTATGCAGCTAGAAATAAATCTAACGAAAATGTTCAAATTCTTTATGAAGAATCATAAAGCTCCATTGAAAGACATTAAAGGAGGACATAAAAGACCCTTGCCTATCTGGTCTTTCTCCGAGATTAAGTTTAAAAGGCAGAGTGAGACCAGATTATAAAAAAATCTACAATATCCTTTCCACCTTAAAAAAAAAAAAAATTCCTGTTCCCTGCCCCTCTGTTAAAGTATAAGTATTTGAAGTCCTTAACACTCCAGGGATGTGAGCTTATGTGAAGATTTTAGCACTAACAAAGGGGATTTGGGGCAGTGGAGAGCTTAAAGGAAGAGGGGACAATTTCCATGCCCCTCATTCTAGAAAATCCTTCTTTTGACTCTGTCTCCATCATGCTCCCCAAAACTTCCCCTGCCTCTGTTGCCAAACCCAGGTTGGCCCTTTCCTACCTGATCCCCCTGCAGTGCATGTCACAGTTGACCACCCTCTGCCTGGCATTCTTGTGCCTTGGTTTCCTTAACGCCTCTCCCTCCTCGTTCCCCTCCACCTTTCTGCAGTCTCAGTTTCCAGAGCCAGCTCTCCTCTCTCAACCCCTTAGGTGCAGGCATCCCTCAGGGCTCTCTTTTGTGCCCCTGCCCGTCGTCATCTTTCACTCTGCGCTCTCCTGGGTGATTTCATCCAACTCCAACAGACCAGTGTTTTTCTAACTCAGGGTTTCAACCCTAAATTAATTCACTGTTTGCCCTCAGAATATTTTCTTAACTTTTTTATGTGGCAAAATATGCACAACATAAAATTTATCATTTCAACCATTTTTAAGTGTACAGTTCAGTGGCATTAAGTACATCCACATTGTTGTGCAACCATCACCACCATCTATCTCCAAAACTTTTTCATCTTCCCTAACTGAAACTCTGTCCCCATTAAAAACTAACTCCCTATTCTCCCATCCCACCCCACCCCCCCCCCAACTACTGGCAACCACCATTCTACTTTATCTCTATGAATTTGACCACTCTAGGCGTCTCATATAAACGGAACCATACAATATTTCTTTTTTTCTGCCTGACTTATTTCACTTAGCATAATGCCTTCAGGGTTCATCCAAGTCGTAGCATGCATCAGAATTTCCTTCCTTTTTAAGGCTGAATTTATTTTTTAAATGAAGTAGAAGAGAAATTTTTTTAATGAAGTAGTATAGAAAATATTAAAGCACATTTCTCATAATAAGGCCAAATATTGTTTCACAAAATATTTGTTTCAGATGGATGTGTATGTAAGTGCGTTCTAGATCCCTGGGTATAACATATTTCTTACTGTGGACAACAATCATAAAAGTTGGGAAAACACTGGTTTTGATGGCTGGTGACTCCAAAATCTCCATTGCTAGATGGCTTTTCTTCACCCGCAGTTCTGGAGCTCCTTTCCAACGAGCTGCTGGATAACTCCACGTGGATTGCCTTGAGTGTCTGAGCAGATCCAGACTCAAACTTGTTACCCTCTTTCCTCCAGACATGCTCCTTCTCATGTTTCCTACTTAGTTCTTCCTAACCCGGCCCTGCCCGCCTCACCCTGCCCCCAGCTATATAGCTGTAATATACAGGTTATGTGGAATTACTCAACTCTCTCCTGCACTTTTCAATTGTTGGTCCAGCTGGGTTTCATTCCCCTTCCTTCCACCTCCCCCTATGCCTATGGGTCATTCCCCTTTCCTTAAGACCCCCTCCAAATGCCTCCATGCACCTTGAAGACATCCTGATTCACTATGGCTCCCTCCTCATCCTTAGCGTCCCTTTTCCACACCCCTAGTGTGACTTATGTATGTCTTATGTGCCTTTCTGTCTTTCCAATAGACTATGAGCACCAGGGGACCACAGACTGTGTCTGTCTTGCACACCATCGTCCTCAGCACATAGTGGGATGTTCAGCATATAATAAATCTCCATTAAGCATTTGTTCAATCAAGAACAGACATGGAAGCCAAGAAACATCAAGGGCAAACTTCACAGCTTTGTTTCTTGCTTTTTCCTCCTAATCCACAGACTGTGCACTATCTCCAGTAGAGACACTGACTAACAGAGGTGTTTGCAAGATGGGTCCCCGGAGTTCTGACTGCTCCTGATGGGCCTTCTGGAAGTGCCCACTGTACAGCACGGGGAGAGGCCAGGGGCCCGAAGAAGAATGCACATTGACTCACATCCCCCACTTCCTCCTGGTGCCATCTGTCCCGAATTCTCACTGGAATAGCTTGCCATCTTTGTGCCCCTGAGCTCTTTGTGTGGTGGCAAACAATGAAGGCTTTGCTGAGTACATCAACCCAGCTCAGCACAGAAGCAGAGAATGGCAGCCCCTAGCTCTACAGTGGATCTCCCCCCGCCCAGGTTCTCCTCACTTCTGACCAGGCTATGACAATAGCCTCCCAGCCTCTCCTCGTCTCTAACCCTTCCTTACAAGGCCCAGATAACCTTCCTTCCTAGTGGCTTTTATCACGTCACTACCCTACTCAAGGACCATGTGTGATGAACCTGTGATGTTGAACCAAGTTCAAACTGTCCTTCCCAAGCCATAATCCACAAAGCCCTTCACTGAAGCTACTGACCCAGCATTATATCCGTCCCCTTCTTCCCTACATTCCCCCTTACACCAGTTGGATCCATTTCTTCGCTGTGTCTCTTCCAATTACTATCCCTGCATGTGCACACACACACACACCACCTTCAATCATTTCTTCATTATCCAATATTTATGGAGAACTTACTATGTACCAGGCACCATATTTGGTGCTCAGGGTATACCTGGGAACAAAACAGTGAATCCTCCCTCATGGAGCTTTCAGTCTAGAGCAGGGCTCCTCCTCCTCAGCACTATTGCCACTTTGGGCGGCATCATCCTTTGTGGTTGGGGGCAGACTATGTCTCATAGCATCTTCAGCAGCATCCTTGGCCTCTTCCCACTAGATGCCAGAGTACTTTCCTCTCCGCAGTGTGACAACCAAAAATGTCTCCAGACTTTGCCTGGGGGGGCAACAATGCCCTCAAGGGAGCTTGTTACAAATCACCTGGGGAGCTTGTTAAAAAGGCAGGTTACTGGATCCCACCCCCAGAGGGGGGCCTAGGAATCTGCATTTTAATGGCCATGCAGGTGATTCTGATGGAGGCTGTCCCAGGACCTCTGCTTGAGGAACACTCAAGTGTCAAGTGTTTCTCGACCGGAGACAGACCAATAATCACATCAAGTCAGTACACAACAATTACGATATGTGTAGGAAACAACTTAGGTGGACAGGTGCTATGGGTGCACCAGTGCGGCAGCTACAGCCTGGTTCAGGGTCAGGGTGGGCTCCATGAAGAACTAACCAATGGTTAAGCCAAGTGCTGCAGCTGGGCAGGGTGATACACGGGAGAGGTGAGAGCAGGTGGTGGCACATCTCTGCCCTTCACTCCTGCCCTCTTCAGTTCTACATGTGCACTTCCCCTCCACCTCTCCAAATCTTAGCCTTCCTTCCAGGGCCCACTCAGGTTCCACCTCCTGCAGGCAGTCTTCCCTGACTACTCCAGCCCAGTGGTGCCTCCCTCCTCAGACATTTTAACACTTATTTCCTAACTATCTCACTTGTGGCCATTTTGTTTCCCCAAATAGACTTCAAGCCCCCTGAACATCTGGACCACATCATCTTCTTTACAGACCCCAGGGTGCCCTTCCAGGATCGGGTATATACAAGTTTTGCTTGCTTGACTGGATTAACTGAGTCTCTGGAGTGAGGCCTGCCAGGTGGCATATGAGATTTAAGGAATCAGGGTCTCTGTACAAGGGAGGATGGGAAACAACTGGTATGCCTGCTGAACCCCAGCCAGCTAGCCCAGGGAGGGCCGGCCAGAGCCAGCAGATAGTAGTTGAGCTGGCATTTGCCATGGACACTGATATTCTCCCGCTGTTACAAGGCAGCAGGGATCCTGAAGCCCCAGCAGCTCTGGGTAGGTGCCAGCAGGGGGCAGGAACCCAGAGCCACCCCACTGAAGAGCAAGTGCAGCAGGTGGAGGCCGGCCAGGCTGCAGCAGGCCGTGTGGGGCCCAGCCGTTCTTGCAGAGGGTCATCTCGGGGGCCACAGTAACCAAAAGAAGTGGCAAGCCCAGTGAGTTCCAGCAAGCCAGGGTACTCCCTAAAAATGTCCTTTAAAAGCTGCCAGCACCAGGCAGAGCTCATCAGCTGCCTTCAGCCAGGGAAGAATGCTGTCTGGGAAGGTCAGGAGCAGTGGCTGGCTGCAAACAAATGTCCCCAACACTGGGGAGCATGGCTGGCCTCATGCTCCCCAGCTCTGGGACATGGAGGGGAAACAGCCTAACTGCTTGGCTTTCTTCCTACAAGCAGGAGTCCCAGCAGCCATCCTCACCCTCCCACCTGGTGTGCGGCCCAGATTGGAGGCACAAACGACTCATATGGAACTCAAAGGATGAAAAGAGAACAAATGTTTCATTATTTGGAAGTTTGGAGAAGATGGGATGTTTATAAGGCCAGAGAGGAATTTTGTGTTCTAGCAGCCTGGGGTGAGGGGCCGTGAGCGTAGAGAGACAATGGCCCCAAAGAAAAAGCCTCCAGCATAAAGGAGTGGGGGCTCTTTCCAAAGAGGCCTTGATATGGGAGTATCTTAGGGCACAGCTCTCCGCACGCCCTGAAACCAGGCGGAGGAACGCGAAGCGTTTCTCCTTAGCCAGCAGCGCGGGCAGAAGGAAACAACGTTGGCATTTCAGTTTATTTTCCGCACACACAGGGGCTGAGGCGGTGCCCGAGTTTCTGAGTGACACCTCCTACGGCTCTTTCTCTTAATGGAGTTTGACCGTGCTCAGGGTGGGAGGAGAGCCCAATGAGGGGAGGGTTAACTTCTGTGGCAGCTCTGACCTGAGCAAGGATGAGAAAGAACCATCTGTTTCAGAAGGGATCCGGCTGTGAGTTTCACAGATCCGGTGGTTACGAGTTTATACGAATTCACTATCCCTATCGCATCGTCCTAGCCCACTATCACCCGCACGTAACCCGACGCTCCTGAGGGAAAAATATGTTTTTCCCCCAAGAGCCCCGACAAAAGTTCAGGAATCACGAGGTAATCCTACCCGGGTTTGAGCCCTCCACCGCCAGGAGCCTCCCCTCCAACCAAATGGCCATGGCACTGTAGATTTGGGGGACGCCGATCTGACCCCTGAGGCTGCTCGGGACATTCAAATGGATTTATGGGTCAGCCTGGCCCTCGGAATTCCAACCTGTCCCCCATTTTTCACAGCAGAACAAAGTTGTCGGGCCCCTCCGGCCCGCGCTGGGCAGGCGCTCTCCTCCGGCTGGGAGGAGGGACAGATGCGCTTCGGAGCGCCGCGACCCAAACCTAATACGGCGATGCTCGGAGCTAAATGCACACCCCACCGTCACTCACCCCGGGTTCGCCGGGGCCGACGCGGCGGCCGCCATCTGGGGGCTCGCGCGCGGGCTCTGCGCACCCCCACTGGCGCTCGGACTTTCTTACCTCTTGATGTAGTTTCTGCCATACAGGATCTGTTGCAGCAAGGTCACCAAGGCGAAGGCGCAGATGAAGATGAAGAGCAAAGTTCGGTTCCCCAACAAATCCCGGTTTGCCGAGGGGTCCGCGTAGCGCATCCTGGCGGCCGCTCGCGCACTCCGGGGCGCGGCGGGCGCCGGGCGCTGGGGGGGGCCCGCAATCACGCGCGGGGCTCCGGGGCCCCTGAGGGCGCGCGGCCAACCAGGCGCCTCTCCGCTTGGTCAGTCGGGTGGGGGACTTCGCCGGGCAAAGTTTGTGGCTGGTCCGGCAGGCGCAGGGAGCATCCGAGCGTCGCTGGCGCCGGGGCGGCGGGCACAGCGGGGCCGGCCGCAAGGAACCCGGCCGCGGCTCCGGGCCTATCCTCTGGATGCCTTTACCTCCGGGCGCCTGTGCCCGGCATCCGCCGATTTCCCTGCGGAGTGCCAACCAGGTGCCCCGAGACCGGGACGGCCCCTCCCGCCGAGGAGGCGGCCAATGGGGAGCGGGGCCCCGGCGCCGTCCGCCTGTGAGCCCAAGAGCTCCGCGCACCGCCCCCTGCGGTCGGGCTTCGGATCGCGGTCGCCCAGCGCCGTGCCCTGTCCGGGCGGGCCTCGTCCGATCCCCGGGCCCGCAGCGAGGGAGCGCGAAGGTTGGCCTTGAGTTCTGCAGATGGGAGGTGGGGGACAAAACACCAGGACAGTCTGGCTAATGACAAGAGGGCGGTGGAGAGGGGGAAGGGAGGAGTGGAAAACGCCGGGTTTGAACGTGGAATTAAAAAAGGAGGCAGGAAAGGGAAATCGCGGCTGCGGACCTGGGCTTGCTGGAGGGGAGTATTTGCATGCGGCGCGCAGGACACTGAGTCACTGCCGTGGCCGCGTCCTCGCGCTCTCCGGGAGATTTCTCCGGAGAAAGCGGAGCAAGGTCAGCCGGGCAGCCTTTCAAGGACGGCGCGCGCGGCTCCTGCATGCTGATGGCCTGCGAGGGTGCCTGCCCTCGCCCCGGGGGCCCAACCCTGCAGGAAGCAAATTCAGGGGCTCTCTGCCCCGGCCACAGGCCTCCTCCCCCTCCCCAACTGCAGCTCGCGGCTGTTCATCAAAGACCTTGTTGTCACCGAGACACTGGGACCTTGTCTCATCCTTGGACTCACTCGTAAATCTTAGGTCAGGCAGCTGGCCGCCTTCGGGTACCACAGTCCCACAAAGCTTTAGTAAGTCACTAAGTCTAGAAAGGTTTGTGCTTCAAGAGCGCACACCAGGGAATATAAACACAGAAAAGCAATGCCAAGGTCGTGCCTCTTCAGAAGTCCTCACCCCTAGATGTGCTCTCCCTTTCCTCCAACTCCACCTCTCCCGCGCGGTATGCCCAAGGACAGCTCTGTCATCCTGACACGGCAATCTCCCGGAGCCTGGGGAGTCACGTGCCTGCAGCGTTCACCACTGAGCCCTCATGAGTCTGGGGCACCCCTTCCCAGGGCCCTCCAGCCATTCCAGGAGGTTCTTGAGTCAGGTCAGGGGTTCAACTCGGAACTTTAACAGAAACTCGAATCACACACAGCAAGAAAAAGAACTTTGATGGGGAAGCGCCCAGACTCCAATACGCTGGCCTTGACATTTTGCCCTTTGAACTGGAAAGACCAGAGAAGGCAAGGTTATATCTCATGATTAGGGTTCCACCAAAAACTTGAAATTTGTGTTAATTCATAAGGTGGATGTGGACCTTGTGCTATCTATAAAGAGTTTAGGTATCAAATAAATATTATCCACAAGGTCGCGAGTAGGCTTTTTAACCAATTAAAGAAATAACACATAAACATTTAGATGGCCTGTTGCCTAGCAAGATGTCTTTGGAACCCGAGATGTGGCTCTTTCTCCCATACATACAAGCAAGGCAGGCTTTCTGGGAGTGGGACCAGTGCCTGCCCCCCGCCCCCACCCTCGGCTTAATGTTCCACTCTTGCTGCCTTCCACTTCTTAATAATTTTTGAACAAGGAGGCCCCGCACTTCACTTTGAACTGGGTCACACAAATTATGTAGTGGGTCCTGCACACACGTCCAAGTTGACAGATACTAACTTTTCACCTAGTTGGCCCTCACCCGCAGAGATCTCGAGGTACCATCATCCTCACTCCAGGCATAACTTTCTTATCCTCCACCCTTGTCAGGTACCCACCCTGATAGCTGTCTTTGGATGCATACTTCCTCACAAAAACAAAACGAATCTATTATAAAGTAATAAATCCAAATTATTGTACAAACATACAGCTTCCTGAGTTTTCACAAGCCGAACACACCAGTGTAACCAGCACACAAATCAAGAAACAAAAACATTATCAGCCCCTAAGACCCCTCTCCTGCTCCTTTCCAGTTACTGTGTACTGGAGAGTAACCAATATTCTGACCTCTAACACCAAAGATCAGTTCCACTGATCTTGTCTTTTATACAAATGGAATCACTCATTATGTCTTCTTTCGTGTCTGATTTCTTTCGCTCACCATTGGTTGAGATTCAGGCATGTTGCTGTGCATGGTAGGCAGAATTCTAAGATGGCTCCCAAGATTCCTCATCCTCTCTTGTACACACACCTTCTCCCAGTTATTCAATCGAACATTAATCTAGGGTGCTGCTGTAAAAGGATTCTGCAGTTGGAATTAAGGCCAAAATTAGTTGGCTTTAAGATAGGGAGACTGTTCTCAGTGGGCTTGATCACATGAGCCCTTAAAAGGGACTGGGCTCTTCTTGGAGAAAGAGATTTGAAGTATGAGAGGGATTGACACCCGGGAAGTTCTTCATTGTTGGCTTTGAAGACAGAGGGGTCCACATAGCAAGAGATGCAGACGGCCTCTAGGAGCTGAGATTGGCTCCTGGCAGACAGGCAGCAAAGAAATGGGGGACCTGAGTCCTCCAATCACACAAAAGACCTTGAATTCTGCCAACGACCTGAATGTACTTGGAAGAGGATCCCGAGCTCCAGCCGCCTACACCTTAACTTTAGCCTGTGAGGGCCTCCACAGAGAACCCAGCTACACCGCGTGCAGATTTAAGACCTACACAACTGTAAGCTGGTAAGTGTGTGTTGTTTTGTGCTAAGTTGGTGGTAATTTATTTCACAGCGATAGAAAACTAATACCTTGCGTATTGTAGTTTAGATAGTGTATAGTTTATAGATACAGTTATAGTTTTTTCCATCTTATTGCTATATAGTATGCCATTGTTGGTCTGTGACACAACTTAGTTATCTATTCTACTGTGGATGGACATCTGGGTAGCTGCTGCCAGGAACCTTCCAGTACATGTCTTTTGGTGAATGCGTATCTGCTAGGTATTGGTATTCAGAAGTGAAACTGCTGAGTCATAGAGTGTACATATGTTCAGCTTTAACGACTACTGACAAATGGTTTTCCAAAGGGGTAAGTTATTTTTTCAGAGGTATTTTATTCAGACTTGCCATGACCTAGTAAGGAATTGGTCCCCACCTTAGCTGACACTCATTAACTCGCTAATCTAAGTAAAAAAGCCCACTGAACCAAGAGCCAAAATAGTCAAGGGAAAATAACAGTTTTAAACCCTGGATACTGACTCTCCCTAGTGGCCAGGTCACCCGCATAGATTAGCAGTGAAGGCTGATGCTGACATTAGCCACAGTTAGAACTCTGTGGCAGTATTCTCTACGGGACATATTTGGATCACTTGATGCTCTGCAATGATCAGCCATAGTCCAGTGCACCTCTGCCAACACTGCTCTTTTAATCCTAATGGTGTTTTAAGTCTCACCATCTTCACAGCAAGTCAAAGAAGTATCTTTAACATACACACAAACAGAAGCATCTGTGGTGGAGTCAGAGATGGAAGATCTTGAAACTTGGAGGTCTGCAGTCCCTGCTGTTGCTATTAATATGGATCTAGGTTCCATTTTAAGCCGAATTTATATTCCGATTGCAGAACTGCAGCAAACACTCAGAAGGCCTTGCAAACGAAAGAGTCAACACATGGATAACTGATCACTCTGCCAGATTCAGTGAACACCATTTTTATATCCTAATTGCCAGGAATGGGGACAGCTGCATCATTGTTTAAAACACACACTCACGCACAATTAAGCCAAGAACAAATGTCAACACTGGCACAATCTGCTAAATGACTGATAACTGATGGACGTTACTCATGCTGTGAGCATTGTCTCCACTAGAAAATGGAAAGATGCCTTTTTGAAAAAGACCTTAGAGGTTTCTACTGGTTTAAGAAAGCCGGGTTTGGGATCATACGGCACAACTGCAACCTGCCAGATTATGTAAGTGACATTCCACCCATGTGTTCGAGGAGTTTGTGATAAGTACATGCTGTTCTGGTGCCTCTTTATATTTGTGTCAACGAGGCAGGCTTCAAGAGGCTGATTCCTGGTTTGCGGACGTTCTGTCTGCGATGAGGGTGTCTTGCGGCCACTAAGCAGACATGCCCAGTGGTAACCTCATAATCCAGAGAGCCAGGGTTTGCACTGCGTGGTCAACCGCAGACGCTGGGCTCTACTTCATCAGTCTTGTTTTCAGTAAATTATTATTATAGAATAGAACTATAATTTAAACCACTTGTTCTGTTCCCTTATGAAGTATGAGTTCTGTTCTAAATAACTTATTAAGTAATCTTGAATGTGGATATGAAGTCACCTTTTGGCCTTTACATCTCCAACCTGAGAAACCTCCTCCTTCTGTCTTATCACCGCCTCCCAGGTACTTCTCTCTTGCATTTGCCCCAATTTACCCAGTTGGTTTCAAAGAGTATTATTATTATTAAGATTAATCCATAATGGTTTATGCATCCAATGCATTGCAGTGCAGAGAGATTCATTTCCACTTTGGGTATGTCATCTCTCACAGAAAGCCAGAAACGGCTCCACTGTTCCTAATAAGGTCACTCAGAACACATTTAGATGACGTAGCGGCCAAAATGGACCTGGGATCTCCTTTGCTCACCTTAAAGGCCAGGCCCTGGGGTAGAAACACTGGGATCAGGCTCTGCCCTTTGAGGAAGAGCACTGATGAATTCAGCTGAGAAATGTTCATTTCCAATGCAGTGCAGGCCCCTAGACACGTTTTGTTGGTGGTCTGTATAATGCTAGGATTTCAAAAGAATGCGTTATACAAATAAAGCTGCTTAGAAATGTTTAATGTTCCTTGGATACCTGAGAAGAGAAAAGGGATGAGTATTCCACCATGATTGTCCACTTCCAAAGCACCAGGGGAGATGCCCAATCCTAATGCCATGGCCACAGCAAAGCATGTGTCATTTAACTGTTGTCCTAGGTTCTAAACGCTCCAGGCATTTGGTAGACAGGGGTGTCTATGTGCTAGGTATTACGTGACATGCCAGGGAAACGAGGATCAGCAGTTCATAGTCTGTGCCCTTACGGGAGTTTACAATGCACTGAGGAAGACAGACAATACCCTATATTAGAATAAGTGTGCCTCTAACCCAAATTGGGGGTGGCAGGGGTGGGGAGGTGGGCAGGGGGCAGAATAGCAAGGAAGGCGTCCAGAGGAGGCAGTATTTGCCCTGAATTGTGACAGATAGGGAGGGTCAGCCAGGGGAAGATGTGGGACGAGGGAGCAATGTGGGCAAAGGCTGGCAGCGGGGGACAGGGCACAGTTGGCTCAGTGTGGCAGGAGAGATGAGGGTGGCTGGGTGGGCAGAGCCAGAGCATAGGGAGCTGGGATTTTATCCATGGAACTATTGCAAGATTTTAAGTAGGGGAATGATATGATCAGATTTGCATTTTAGACAAATCAGTCTGTGGGCTGGTGGAGAAGTGTTTGAGGAGAAATGCCTGAAAGGGAATGGCTGTGACAGCTTATCTTCCTTTTCCCTGACAGCATCAGACCCCTCCCCACTGCCACAGCCCCCCACACAGACCCCATTGTTCTCTCATTATTGTACCAACTTGAGAAGGAATTCTCTGCCTCCTTCCAGGGGAGCAGGCAAGGGGTAGAGGCATAGGATTAATTACTGCTTTATGAAAGCTGTCACTGTATTAAGTGCTCCATCATCCAATTCATTCGATATTCATGGAAATCGGTTGAGCGTGGTCAGGGCTGGCCCACTGCACACTGGTACTGTTGCAGGGCTTGTCTCTGGTACACTCTTTTTGCTACTTTCTGGGGTTCTCTCTGGTCCACAGGTTCCTGGTGCAAAAACACTCTCTTCCTCCTCCCTTTTAAAACCCTGCTCTTGGGAAAGGCTCTGATAGCTTTCATTTATATCCTAGTGTTCCTGATGGAAAAACAATTAACCTGACACATCATCTGTGCCTGTAATAAAGGTGATGTCCCATTAGAACTGCATTCAGAGCAGTGCAAAGGAACCTACAGGTGACCGTCACCCTAACCACATCCTCAAACATTTCCAATGCAAGCTAATGGGGAGTGGTTTTCTGGTGGAACACATATCTGATATGATAATAAGAATTAGTGGAAATAGGATTTCTTTTAAAGAATATTTCTTGTCATCCAATGATGTTAATACTTATATACGTAAAACAACAGGATTGATGTATTCTGTCTGAACACCCAGACAACAGATCATCGTCCACAAGTGTAGTCACCAATATGGCAGCCTAGCCTTGCTATGTTGTGGGTTTGCCCAGACTGTCCTTCCTTACAGGCCAAGTAGACAGTGCTGTACACCAGGGGTCAGCAAACTTTTCCTGAAAGGGCCAGACAGTAAATTCTGTAGGCTTTGTGGGCCATATAATTTTGGTTGCATACAACTCTGTTGTTGCAACGTGAGAGTACAAATAATACAGAAACGAATGAGCGTGACCAGAGTTGGCCCACGAGCTGTAGTTTGCTGCCCCTGGTCCACACAGGGAGATATGTGAGATATGCAGAGCCCCATGCACAAAGTCCTACCCCACTGACCTAAAGAATCACCGTAAAAGGCATTCCCCTGTGTTCAGACATTATGTCTACAAAGGCCTGATAAATTATAACGTTAATCCCTTATCCACTGTCAACATGTTAGCACATATTCATTTATCCTTGAAGTGCAGCCTGGAGATGACAGAATGACATTTCCATGCATAAAGTACCAGCCGTCTCATAAATACATGCTCCTGGTCACCAGGAAGTACCGAGCACGACTATGGGTTGCTTGGTGAGACTCCATCTTTCTTCCGGAAACAACAAATTCTTGTTTCTGAGGGTCAGTGTATCAATTAAGACCTTTCAACTAAAGTAATAGGAACCACAGAGAAATTTATTATCCCACATATCAAAAAAACTAGAGGTAGAATGGGCTCCACAAGTGGCTAATCAGTATTTCTAGAACCCAGGTTCTTTCCGTCCTCTGCTCTGCCATCTAAAGTACAGCCTTCTTCCTAAGAGTGGCTGTACTCATGGTCATACGATGGCTGCCAGCAGTAATTGGGACAATAGCAGGACAGAGAAAGAGAGACTCTCCTCCAACCTGGAACCAATAATAATCACCAGAGGGATGCCATGCATTGACTGGCTTACGCCTGGGTCCCTGAACCAATCACTGACAAGGGGATGGTATTATCATAGTTGGCTTAGTCTACTAAGAACCGTTCCCAGGAGCTGGGGTCAATTCCAGGAACCACACTGCTGCTACACAGATGGAGATGGAATGGATGTTGGAGAGTCAACCCCCATGCTACTATTATCAAGAGCAGCATTTTTTTTCCACCTATGTTTCCCCTTTCCTCCTTTTTTTTTTGTGAGGAAGATCAGACCTGAGCTAAGATCCATGCCAATCCTCCTCTTTTTGCTGAGGAAGACTGGCCCTGGGCTAACATCTGTGCCTATCTTCTTCCACTTTATATGGGACACCGCCACAGCATGGCCTGACAAGCTGTGCATCGGTGCACCCGGGATCCAAACCTGGGCCACCAGCAGCGGAGCGCACGCACTTAACAGCTATGCCACAGGGCAGGCCCCTCCCCTCTCTTCCTTTTAATGCAACACTGTTCCTGTGATCAAGTAGTGTTGATGGCAGAGAAACGAGAGAGTGGGGAGATGTGCCCCTTCAACATTTCAGAACCTTGTACAACATCACCCATGTCCCTGTCTCCTGCCCATCCTGCCAAACACACACACACACGCACACGTTACTCATTGACTGGTGCTAGCACCTATGACTGTAATCACCAAGCTCATAGTAAAAGAAAGAAGCCAGGCAACAGGTCAGCCAACTTACGAGTATGGGAACAGATTATGTTTGATGTCTGAACACCTTGGTGTTTGGCTGCAAAGGCTGTGACAGGTTGGAGAAAGTGGCTGACAGTGTCCTGGAATGTGGGAGGTGCTGTAGGATGGCAGGAAAGAGCTTGGGACAGGAAGTCACAAGGAGAATGCTTTAGGTCACAGCTCTGCAAGTTCAGGAAAGACCCCTACCTTCTCTAACCCATTGGTGTCCTCACATGTAAAGTGAAAAACGTAACACCTATCCCTCAAAGTAGGAGTTTGTGAAGATTAAACGCAAAAATGTAAGAGCATTTTGTAAACTATAAAGCTCTACAACTCTAAGGTAGACAGCATTTTTCCCTATGGCCTGAGATAGAGGGAGAGACTTCGCAAATGGTGGGTCTCAACACATTGGCGAAGGCGGGCAAGTGTCCTCAGTGGCTTCCCTCTTCCCTCATCAGCACTTGGCTGCTCCAAGTGCCCAGGACTGTCTGGCCATGACTCTCCAGCATCCCCACCGAAGCCCAGACCAGGATCTGCCCCCCTCACCCTCCTCCCACCAAAACTTACTCATCTTGACTCTCCCTCTCTCATCTCCTCAATTCACGTCTGAAGTTAACCTGAGGAAGTACGGAGTGGTGGAAAGAGCACAGTTCCAAGAGTCAGAAACCTGAATTCTAGGTCCAGCTGTGCCACTAACTGGCCATCTGAATTCAGGCTTCATTAACCTATTGGTAACCTTGGACTTTTAGCTTATAAAATAAGAGAGCTGTGGTTCTTAAAACCTCTTCCAGCATCAAAACCCTGGCTTCAAAGCAAAAGGTTGCCCTGTGTCCTCCGTCCTCCCCTCATGCCTCTCCTCAGCCTAAATGGCAGCCCCCAAGCACCATCATGTAAGGGCTTGCTGAAGCATAGTTTGAAAAACACTGGGTTAAATGATCCCCCAAAGTCCCATTCATCTTTAAAATTCTCCAGCTCAGTCTCTATTTCTAAGATAAACGACTTAATGCTAATGTGAGAGGTAACATAATATAGTACCCCTACCTAGAATCATTTCTATTTGAGTAGGAATTCTCATAGCTGTATAATCTTATGAATTAATATATAAAGATGGAATTTCAGGCACCATCTATGTGAAAGAGGTAGCTGGGAGACTCTCTGGATCCCCTAAAATCATATGACTTGGATTATCCATTCAGCTTTCAGATAGGGCCTAATCTTTTGAAGTGGCTAATGGCATTTTGCAGGATGGTGAGTGACCCCTTGGCTTCCCAATTTGGGGCCTGTCAAAGGGTGGGTTTCCATCAGATCCTTGGTTAACCATGAGGCCCAAGGAGGACAAGGAAAGGCCATCATAACTTTCATGGGGGGAATATGAGTTAGAATGAGGTTCAGCTCTGAGGGACAGAAATCCCCAAAATAACAAAACTTAATAAAGATACACATTTTTTTTTTCTGTTATATAATGGACATTCAGAGGTAAGCCTCTCCAAAGCTAGGAGAGTGGCTCCATTCAAAAAAAGTCGTTGAAGATCCAGGCTCCTTCTAGCTCTTTACTGTAATATTCCAAGGGTAGCTCTTGTCCTCACATTCCAAGGTGGACACTAAAGCTCCAGCCATCATATCTAATGTCCAGTTAACAAGATGGAGAAAGAGATAAAGAAAGGTGAATCTTTCTCCCTTTAAGGACATTCCTCAAAGTCTCACATAACACTTCTGGTTACATCTCATTGGCTAACCTGAGTCACACAGTCAACCTAGATGCAAGGGAGGCTGGAAAAAAGTCTTCTAGCTGTGCAGGAGAAGGAAGGAGGACCTCTGATCAACGGCGGGTTCCATGTCAGGAGCTAGTCAGCCACAAGGAGGGCTCAACAATTCCCAGAATTTCCGTTCTGGGATCCATACGTTGACCCAGACTCTTGGGAATTTTACCCAGACATCTTCAGCTTCTTAAACATAACTTTTAATGTCATTTGAATAGAGGCAGATGAGAGCTGCATAAGTAATAGTGAGTATGAACTTTAAAGATACGTTTGTACTCAATCACTGTATGCTACAAAGTTCCTATTTTCTTTTTAACCTTTTTAAAAAGTATAACATATGCACAGAAAAGTGCACAAAGCATGGTGTACAGTTCCATGAATTATCACAAAGTGAAGACACCCACGTAATTACCACTAAGAAAAAAAGAAAGAAAGAAACCCACCAGCCCAGAACACACCCTGTGCTCCTCCCAATCTAATGTGCCCATCTGGAAGCCTTCTGTGCTCCACTCTTCTTCCCAACTCTGTCCTAGCCCCATCTTCTCTTCTGCTCACTTCCCAGGCCTCTACAATACCCTGGGGGTGGGTGTGGGGGTGGTGATTTTTTGAGGCTGTTTTGCCTTCTGGTACAAACAGCATGACCTTTGGAGCCAGACTTACCAAGATCTGGATCTCAGCTCCTCTGCTCACTGGCTCCATGACTCTGGGCAAGAGATGTAACCTAATACCTAGCCAAGCACTGTCCTGAGGGGCAAACCCACTGGTTCTTGTACTTCCCACAGTACCCGCAGCCTGCTGGGTGCTCCATACATGGTGGCCCATGTGACAGTCACTGCATTTTCACTTTTATCCTTTTGGTTGGGCCTTTTGAAAGCTCCATGAGGCAACACTCATTGTTCCCACTCACAGATGGACTCCGTGATGCCCACGGAGGTGAAATGACTTTCCCAGCATCACACAGTGGGGCCGCGACAGAGCGCACACTAGACCCTGGGCTCTGAGGCTGGGCCAGTGCATGACCCAGAGCTGTAGCCCTCCTGACCCAGAGGTGCTGAGACTGCGGCCCTGGGAGGCAGGGGTTCAGACCTGCCCATGGTCCCATGGCCACCCAGATGCTCATTTGGCCCAGGGGTGCCTGGTTCTTTAACAGATTCACCGTCATCCTCACTAATACTTGTCTCAGCTTTGCCAGAAGGCTTCCTAAACAGATACACAAATGCCAACCTTATGACACCGGCTAATAAAAACTCCCTCAGCAGGATTGGGTTCTAGCAGTGCCTAACAATAACCGCAGACACAAATGAATAAATAGCTGGCCATGCAGAGAGTGTGTGGGACCCTCCAGGACCAGATAGAAGGTGGCACATTCAAGGGCAAGGCAGCGTCTGCAGCCAGTTCAGGGGCAGGGCCTGCTGCTGGCAAACAGGGCACCTGGCGGGAAGAGGAGGGCAGTGAACCAAAGTCAGGCCCCATCCTGGCCGTGTCAGCAAAGCTGGGGCAGTTCATGCCATCATCCAACAAATACTATTGGACAATGACTCTGGTACAGGTACTGGGTGATACATGGGCATGTGTGGTTTGGGAGTTCAGAGGAAAACTCATCACCCGTTCCTAGGATGTTCAGACATTTCCTTATATTAGAAACGTAAGACTGACAAGCAAGTCACCCTAGGAGAGGAGGCCTAGGGATGTGTCCAGAGTGATGTACAGAGGACGAGGATGAGAGCCTTCCCTGAGATGCAGTTTGGCCAAGCCCTGTGGTTTCTCCTTGTCCACTCTGGAAGGCTCTCCTCATCGTCTGCCCTCCTCATCATGTTCCACCCTGTCACAGCTCCTTACATTTTCCACAAAGCTCTGTGAAATAGCAACATCAACCGTATTGAGTGCTTACTGTATGCTAGGCACTGTTCACGGTGCTTCTGCGCTGTTAATTCATTTAATCTTCCTAGTCTTATGAGTGGGAACTATTATTATGCCCATACACTGAGGACACTGAGGCACAAAAGGTCAGTAACTTGTCTGAGGTGACACAGCTGGTAAGAGGAGGAAATGGGATCTGAACCCAGGCCGCCTGGTTCTGGAGCCCACTCTCCTTCTGCTTCAGCAGAAATCGAACTCATGCTGCAGGCTGCTGGTTCCCTAGCCTTCTGAGTTGTCTTCCAAGCCCTCAGAACCACAGGCCTGGGGGCAGGGTGTGTGACTCAGTGTCTGGTACTGTGGCTCGCTGTCTCCCCCCTCACCTCACCTCCTGCCACCACGCTGGGGGGTGTGAACGTCCATCCAGAGGATGCAGCCACCGGCCAGTCTCCCAGGCCACACCTCCCCGTACGCGCTCGCAAGTCACTGCCTGGGTTCCCCCTGCCAACCCAGCCAGTCACCTGTTTAGTCCCTTCAGATAAGTTTCTTGACCTCTCTGAGCCTCAGTTTCTTTATTTATGAAATAGGCTAATAAACGAAACTACCTTCCAGAGTTATGGTGAGGAGTGAGATTAGGTACCCAATTACTTAAAAAGGAGCCGGTTGCATAGGAAGTTTTTAGGAAATGTTAGCACTTACTATCACCACATCTTGTCAAGCAATCCATAAAATCAGAAATTTCACTTTCTAACCACAACCTCCTGTTTTCCGTTCTTAAAGATCTTCTGTCCCCACTAGCCTACTCTGCTGTATTGTAGAGTCCCCATTCTCCAGTGTATTGGCCACATCCTGGCTTCTCATCTTTTCCCACTTTGTTAAGACCCCACGGTCAATCACTTTACTGATATTCTTGTAATTACCCACAAGTTCCCCATACTGGGTCTGTGTCTGTTAGAATTAGTTTCAGAGGCATATAATAGAAAACTCAAAATAACGGTTCTTAAAATCATTAGAGTTTCTCTCTCACATAAAAGAAATACAGAGGTAGTCAGCCCAGAGGTGGGATGGTGGCTCTAAGTGTATCAGGGATCCACGCTCCCCTTCTCTTGCTGTTCACTCATTTTTAGCACATTGTCTCACAGTCCAAGATGGCTGTTTGAGCTCCAGCCATGGTGTCTACATTCCAGACAGCACAATGGAGGAGGAAAGAACAAAAGGGAGAACACCAGCAGTCTATCCTATTCTGGAGCCTTCCCATCCAACGCCTTTCTCTTACATCTCCTCAGCCAGAACCTAGTCACATAGCCACACCTGGTGGCTGCTTACTTCCTGTCTCAAATGAAAAAAGGAAGAGGGGAGGACCTGTCTGGCCAATCCACAGCCAGTGATGACTTCGCCATCCACTTCTGCTTCCAGGCTGTCCCCACTGCTAGAGAAAATAACTCAATCCTGTTGACAGGCAACTCTGCAGACTTGTGGCTTCCAGCCACTGAGCCCCCACACTCCTGGAGAAGGCCTTTTCCTCTCATTTGCATGTCCCGTGGCAATTATTCCAAGTATTTGATCACTTTCCTGAAACACTATTCCCACCCCTGCTCCCTCACTCCCTCCCTCTCATCTGTCTTTAGACTATCCTTTCATTCCACTGAAGCTGCTCCAGCTCCAACCAGGGGGTGACTGCCATCCTGGTAAGACCAGACCTTCTCTCTTCCCTGAACCCCACAACAATACTCAGCAGAGAGCTGAGCACACAGTCAACAGAAATGAGCTGATGAGAGCTAAGATGCTGATAACTAACAGCTTAATCTACACACTGTCCCCAGATGATTCATTCTTAACCAGAGCCTTCAATGCTTCACTCCAAAGGAGGCAGCTAAGGGGAAATCGGAAGCCCTAGGCAGGCTGACTTGGGGTTGTTCGGGGACAGTGGCTCCCCAGCAATCTTTCCTCACAGCAGTTGACGGGCCTCAGACCAGGAGGCAATTCCCCCAGAAGAAAGCTCAGAATTGTTTGGCTCTATCAGCCCCGTCCCTCTATGACACTTACGCCAGTCCCCATGCTCAGTCCCCACTGGCACAGGGGCACTGGGAAGACCATCCGCCTCCAAAAAGAGGAAAAATGACTCGAGAGGGAATGCCAGTATTTCCCACATTAAGGGGACAGTGTCCATATCCTTACAAAAATGTCCCTTTGCATCCCTGGCTGCTTCTGAGGAACAGTCTGGGTGCAGATGTCCCTGGGTGTAGGACTGATTAAGGTAGCCACCCCACTCTTTGGTAAATAGAGGGGAAGCAAGAGAAGAGCTGGCATGCAAAACCCACCAACCCCCTCCTGCACGGAGCCTAGAGTGGGGGGCTGCTCTCTGAGGGCTCATGCTGGTCCTCAGGCCCCCAGCGCCATCCACCCTCCTCTGCTCCCATTGGGACTATCGAGGACTTGGGTCAGGAAATTGCTCAGGAGCTGACGGGTTCCTAGTTAGTGTGAAAAGTCTAACTTAGAGGTAGCTATAAAAAGGAGCAAAAATAACAGATGTGCCTCTTCGTCTGTCTTTATGTTCCCTGTTTCATTTATCACACGCATCTTGCAATAGCTACTCATTTTCACATTTTCCTCAGTCACTTCCTCCCTCCAACGTGAATTACTTAAAATAACAGCCGCCACTCAGGGTCAGCCTCGCAGCCATGCAGAGCAGGCAGCTGCTCCAGGACAAGGACTGTGCCCAGAAGAAGCCTCAGGTGACCCCTTCTCCCGTCACCATCCTTACAGACTCTCTAGCTTGTCAGCCACACCACGGCCTTTCCTCCCACAGCCAGAGGCGGTGCTGAGTGAAGAGGCCTGGAAACTTTCCTGAGGACAAGGTTGGCTAGGAGAGCAAAAGAAAGCAGAACATAGGCCATCTAGCATGGAAGGAACCCCTCACCAGAGATAGGACCTGGGTTCTGATCCAATATATGCTGTCAGTATGCCGTGTGGCCATGGGCAAGTTGCTGCCCCTTTCTGGGTCTCAGACTCCTCATTTGTAAAATAAGGCTGTATGAAGGCCCTTCTCATCCTGGGTCCATCCCTGGAGCCTCTCCAACGTTCCTTCCTGCCTCCTAATCTCCTCTCTATCCCTCACCAACTAGGCTTGCTGATGTCTTAGCTGCCTACTTATGTCATGTCTGGTCTATTGTCGTAGACTCTGGACTGTTCTTCCAGCCGCCCCTGTCAACCCCTACAGTTCGTTCTCCACACCACCACCAGACTTCTCCTCAACACTGGTTTCATGTACTGTGTCAAATCCATTAGTCACTCTTCCAGCTTCATTCACAAAGATTTATTGGTCACCTGTATGTGCCAGGCACTGTCCTGGAAGCTCAGAATACAGCAATAAACCTTCAAGACTCGGTTCAATTGTCACCTCACCTGAAAAGCCTTCCCTCACTCCACTCCCTCATGCCCACCTGCAGGCTGAGCTCACAGCCTCCTCCTCTGCGTGCAAGCTGCTCTACCTGACCAGACTGTGAGGTAGCTGAGAACAGGAACCCTTCTCTCCTTCATTGCTGTATCACCAATGGGCATACCTAGGGAAGTTTTGGTCAAGTAATGTTTGCTGAGTGTGACGGCTAATTTTATGTGTCAAATTGGCTAGGCCACGGCACTCAGATATTTAATCAAACACTAGTCTAGATGTTTCAGTGAAGGTATTTTTTAGACGAGATTAACATTTAAATCAGTGGGGTCTGAGCAAAGCAGATTACCTTCCACAATGTGGGTGGGCCTCATCCAATCAGTTGAAGGCCCTAAGAGAAAAAAGGCTGATCTTCCCTGAGGAAGAGGGAATTCTACCTCCAGACTGCCTTCAGACTTGAGCTGCAACATCACCTCTTCCCTGGGTCTCCAGCCTGCTGGCCTACTCTGCAGATTTTGGACTTGCCAAGCCCCACAATCACAAGAGCCAATTCCTTAAACTTTCTCTTTCTCTCCATACACACACACACACACACACACACACACACACACACCCTATTGCTTCATCTCTGGAGAACCCTGACTAATGCACTGAGTAATTCTATCCCCCCCCAACACCCACACTTATCTAATACCTGTGGCTAAAAAAGGTGTAGGAGGAAGAGGAAGAGAAATGGATAGCTTTTTCATACGCTTATTAGCCATTTGTGTGTGTGTGTTTGTGTGTATGAGGAAGATTAGCCCTGAGCTAACATCCAATGCCAATCCTCCTCTTTTTGCTGAGGAAGATTGGCCCTGGGCTAACATCCGTGCCCATCTTCCTCCACTTTATGTGGGACACTGCCACAGCATGGCTTGACAAGCGGTGCATTGGTGCGCACCCAGGATCCGAACCCCAGGCTGCCAAAGCAGAGCGTGTGCACTTAACCGCTAGCCGCCGGGCCAGCCCTTTATTAGCCATTTTTATATCTTCCTTTATGAAGAGCCTGTTGAAGTCTTTTGCCCTTTTCATAATGCTGTTATTTGTCTTTTATTATTGATTTGTAGGAGGTTTTTAAAACATAATCTGGATATATGTCCTTTGTCAGACTTGTAGCTTGTGCATATTTTCTCCCAGAACGTGATTATATTTTCACTTCTTGACGTTGTCTTTTGATTAGTAGAAATTTTTAATTTTGATGCAGTCAAACCTATCAATGTTTTTCTTTTAGATTAAGGACTTTTGGTTCTAAGAATTCTTTTCCCACTCCAAGATTAGAAAGGTGTTTCCCTCTGTTTTCTTCTAGAAGCTTTATAGATTTTTGCAGTCAAATTTATGATCCATCTCAAATTAATCTTTGTGTATGGTGTGAGGCAGAGGTTGAGGTTCATTTCTGTTCCATAAAAACATTCAGTTGTTCCAATACCATTTATTGAAAAGACATTCCTTTTCCCCATTTAAAAGCATTAGCACTTTTGTTGAAAATCAAATTATACTATATGTATGGATTTATTTCTGGATTTGATATTCTATTCCATTGATCTATTAAATTACTCATATGCCAATAAGATATTGTCCTATCTATTTTAACTTTATAGTATGTCTTGAATTCTGACAGCATAAATCCTCCAACATCAATCTTTAAGATTGTTTTGCTTATTCTAGGTCCTCTTGCAATTTCATATACATTTTAGAATCAGCTTGTCAATTTCTACAAAAAGTCTGGTGGATTATAATGGGGATGTCATCTTAGCAATTTGACATCTGAACTATACGAAGTCTTCCAATCTATGAACATAGAATACATCTCCATTTATTCATACCTTGTTGAGTTTTTCTTAGCAGTGTTTCGGAGTTTTCAGCACAGAGGCCTTCCACATCTTTTGTTAAGTTTCTTCCTAAGTATTTTATATTTTTTTATGTTATTGTAAATGGCATTTTAAAAATAAACTCTATTTTTTAAAACAGTTTTAAATTTGAAGAAAAATTATGAAGATAGTACAGAGGGTTCCTATATATCCCACACTCAGTTTCCGTTATTGTCAACAACTTACATTAGTATGGTGCATGTATCACAATTAATGAACCAATATCGATATATTGTTATTAACTAGAGTCCAGAGTTTATTCACATTTCCTTAGTTTTAAACTAAAGTCCTTTTTCTGTTCCAGGACCCCATCCAAGGCATCACATTTTTTTTTTTTTTCAGTGAGGAAGATTGGCCCTGGGCTAACATCCGTGCCCATTTGCCTCTATTTTTTTATATGTGGGATGCTTGCCACAGCATGGCTTGATGAGCCGTGTGTAGGTCTGTACCCGGCATCCAAACCTGTGAACCCTGGGGCCACTGAAGGGGAGCGCACGGACTCAACCACTATGCCACCGTGCCGGCCCCAACCTTGACAGTTTTGAGGAGTAGTGGTCAGGTATTTTGTAGAATGCCCCTCAATTGAGTTCATCTCACGTTTTTCTCGTGATTAGACTGGGGTGACGGGTTTTTGGCAAGAAGACCACAGACGTAAAGAGCCATTTTCATCATATCACATCAAGGGCACATGCTACGTGTGACTAATCACTGTTGACTTTGACCTTGATCGCCTGGCTGAGGCAGTGTGTGTTGGGCTTCCCACCATAAAGTTACTTTTTTCCCCTCTCCATACTAAACTTTCTGAAAAGAAGTCCCTATGTGCAGCCACACTGAAGGAGTGGAGAGTTAAGCTTCACCTCCTTTAGGGTAGTGTATCTACATAAATCATTTGGAGTTCTTCTACATGTCTGTTCTCCTCCACTTATTTTATTCAATTATTTGTTTATAACAGTTTGGACTCATGGACATTTATTACATAATTTGGGTTATAATCTAATACTACTTTATTTTGTTGCATAAATTGTTCCAGCTTTGGCCCTCTGGGAGCTCTTTCAGTTTCCTGTGTAGCCTTCACATACCCCTATCAAAGTATTTTTTAGTTTTGTTTGTTTGTATTTGTTTTAGCACTTACTTTGTGGCACTGCAAGATGCTCCAGGTTCATCTTGTTTACGTCCTGCCCCAGCCCTAGAATCAGCCATTTCTCCAAGGAGCCCTGGTTCCTTTCACTGGAGAAAGGTTTTAGAAACCAAGACGTGTGGGCCAGCCCGGTGGCACAAGCGGTTAAGTATGCGTGCTCCGCTGCAGTGGCCCGGGGTTCGCTGGTTCAGATCCCAGGAGCGCACCGAGGCACCACTTGTCAAGCCATGCTGTGGCGGCGTCCCATATAAAGTGGAGGAAGATGGGCATGGATGTTAGCCCAGGGCCAGTCTTCCTCAGCAAAAAAACAGGAGGATTGGCAGAAGTTAGCACAGGGCTGATCTCCTCACAAAAAAAAAAAAAAGAAACCAAGATGTGGCCATTAGGTGTGCTCATTGCTACCGAGAAGTCTTTGCTTAAAAATGGCATCTTTTAAACCTCAGTTTCCAATTGTTTGCCACTAGTATATAGAAATAGAAATAATTTTTGAATATTGACCTTGTATCCCACAGCACGATGCACTTATTAGTTGTAGAACTTTCTTTATAGATTCCTTTGGGTTTTCTACATACACAATCATATTATCTGTGCATACAAAGTTGTATATTTTTCTTTTGTAACTCCACTATTTTATTTCTTTTTCTTGCCTCGTATTTGCTAGCACCTCCAGAACAGTGTTGGACAGAAATGGGAAAAGTGGCGATCCTTGCCTTTTTCCCATTTTAGAGGAAAAGTGTTCAGTATCTCACCATTTGTTATATTATCTGTAGGTTTTTCACAGATACGCTTTATCAAGTTGAGGAAATTCCCTTCTATTCCTAGTTTGCTGAGACTGTTTATCAGGAATGGGTGTTTCAAATGTATTTTTCTGCATCTATTGAGATGATTATATTATTTTTCTCATTTATTCTGTTGATATGGTTTTTTTACTTAGGAGGGTCAGGTTTATTGATGTATAATTTATGTATTAGTCAGGGTTCTCCAGAGAAACAGAACCAATAGGAGATAGACAGATAGATAAGATAGAAGATGAGATTTATTATAGGAATTGGCGTGATTACTAGGAAGAGAACCATAATTCAGTCCGAGTCCGAAGGCTTGAGAACCAGAAGAGCTGATGATGTAAGTCTGAGTCAAAAGACCCTTGAATTGGGGGACTGATGGTGTAAGTCTCAGTCTGAGTCCAAAAGCCGTGAACAAGGGGCACAGATGTCCAAGGGCAGAAGGTGGATGTCCCAGGTCAAGCAAAAAAAAAAAAGAAAAGCAAATTCACCCTTCTTCTGCCTTTTTGTACTACTTAAGCCCTCAATAAGCAGATTGGATGATGGATCCTGCAGTGGTGAGGGCAACTTTCTTTACTCAGTCTACTTCAAATGCTAGTCTCTTCTGGAAACACTCTCACAGACACACCCAGAAATAATGTTTTACCAGCTCTCTGGGCATCCTTTCTGCCGGTCAAGTTGACGTATAAAATTAACCAACACATTTATATACAGTATGATTCACTCTTTTAACTATACATGTTAAAGCCATGAGATTTTAACAAAAGCAGAGCTGTGTAATCACCACAAAAATTAAAATAAAGAACAGTTCTATTACTCCTCCCCAATTCCACATGACCCTTTGTAGTCAATCACTCCTGCTGTCCCCAACCCCTGGCAACTACCAATCTGCTTTCTGCCCCTATAGTTTTGCCTTTTCCAAGATGTCATCTAAATGGCATATATTTGAGTTTAGCTTCTTTTACTTAACAGTGCATTTGAGATTCATCCGTATTATTGCGTTTATCAGCAGTATTTCCCTTTTATTGCTAAGTATTCAGTTGTATAGCTGTATCACAGTTTATTTATCCATTCTCCAGTTGAAAGACATTTGGATTGTTTCCAGTTTGGGGCAATTATTAATAAAAATGCTATAAATATTCATGTATAGCTCTTTTATTTTTTTATAAATTTTTTTTTTAATTTTATTTATTTTTCCCCCAAAGCCCCAGTAGATAATTGTATGTCATAGCTGCACTTCCTTCTAGTTGCTGTATGTGGGACGTCGCCTCAGCATGGCTGGAGAAGCGGTGCGTTGGTGCGCGCCCGGGATCCAAACCCGGGCCGCCAGCAGCGGAGCGTGCGCACTTAACCGCTAAGCCACGGGGCGGCCCTCATGTATAGCTCTTAATGGGAATAAAAATGTTCATTTCTCTTAGGTATATTCCTAGGAGCGGAATTGCTGGATCACATTGCTAGTGTATGTTTAACATTATAAGAAACTCCCAAACTGTTTTCCAAAGTGGCTGTACCATTTTGCATTCACTCCAGCAATGTCTGAGTTGAGCTTGCCAGCACTGGTATTGTCAGGTTTCTTTCTGGCTATTTCAATAAGTGTATAATGTCTCACTGTAGCTTTAATTTGCATTTGCCTAATGACTAATGATGTTGAACATTTTTTCATGTGATTATTTGCCATCCATATCTATTCTTTGGTGAAATTGCTGTTCAAATATTTTGCCCATTTAATAACTGAGTTGTTTTCTTGTTCTTGAAAATATATACACATACATATACATTATATATTTTTTTCTGGATATGGATATGTCTTTTGCAAATATTTTCTCCCAGTCTGTAACTCATCTTTTCATTTTTTCAACAATGTGTTTCAAAAAAAAAAGAACTTTATTTTATTTTATTTTTTTGGTGAGAAAGATCGGCCCTGAGCTAACATCCCTTGCCAATCTTCCTCTTTTCGCTGAGGAAGATTAGCCTTAAGCTAACATCTGTGCCCATCTTCCTCTATTTTTTTTGAATATGGGATGCCGCCACAGCATGGCTTGATGAGCAGTGTGTAGGTCTGCGCCCAGGATTCGAACCTGCGAACCCTGGGCCACTGAAGCGGAGTGCATGAACTTAACTGCTATGCCACTGGGCAGGCCTGAAAAGAACTTTATTTTGATGAAGCTCAATATATCTTTTTTCTTAGTGAATGTTTCTGGTGTTGAACTAAGAAATCTTGCCTAACACAAGATCATAAAGATGTTCTCTCTGTTTTCTTCTATAAGTTTCACACTTCTGGGTATTACATTTAGGTCTATGATTCATTTTTTCTTAACCAATACTTCTTTTATTTAGAGGCAACTGATTATTGATAGTTGAGGTATTTCCATGGAGTTTTTTAAGCTGATGAAGTTTAAACTGTTTGCTTGTGTACATTGTCTTTAAAAACAAAGAAACTATTTTTCAGAGCAGTTTTAGGATCACAGCAAAATTCAGCAGAAAATACAGAGTTCCCATATACCTCCTGCGCATTCTCTCTCCACGTGTACAACCTCCCCCACTATCAACATTTCCTACCAGAGAGGTACATGTGACACATCATTATCACCCAAAGTCCATAGTTTACAGTAGGGTTCACTCTTGGTGTTGTACATTCTATGGGTTTTGACAAATGTATAATGACATGTATCCACCATTATAGTATCATACACAGTAGTTTCACTTCCCTAAAAATCTTCTGTGCTCTGCCTATTCATCCCTCCCTCCTCTCTCACCACTGGCAACCACAGATCTTTTTATTGTCTCCATAGTTTTGCCTGTTCCAGAATGTGATATAGTTGGAATCATACACTGTGTAGCCTTTTCAGATTGGCTTCTTTCACTTGGTAATATGCATCTAAGGTTCCTCCATGTCTTTTCATGGCTTGATAGCTCATTTCTTTTTAGCACTGGGTAATGTTCCATTGTCTGGATGCACCACAGTTTATTTACCCGTTCACCTGCTGAAGGACATCTTTGTTGCTTCTAAGTTTGGACAATTATGACTAAAGCTGGATAAACATCCATGTGCAAGTTTTTGTGTGGACATAAATTTTCACCTCCTTTGGGTACATACCAGGGAGCATGATTGCTTGATTGTATGGTAAGAGTATGTTTAATTTTGTAAGAATGCCATACTGTCTTCCAAAGTGGCTGTCCCAGCAATGAATGAGAGTTCCTGTTGCTCCACATCCTTGTTAGCATTTAGTGTTGTCAGTGTTTTGGATTTTGGCCGTTCTAATAGGTTGTTTTAATTTGCAATTCCACACTGATACATAATGTTGAGCATCTTCTCACATACAGACAGTCCACAACTTACAATGGTTTGACTTAAGATTTTTGAACTTTATGGTGGTGTGAAAACAATATGCATTCAGTAGAAACCATACTTCGAATTTTGAATTTTGAGAGAGGTATCATATACCTTTTCCCAGGCTAGTGATATGTGATATGATACTCTCTCATGATGTGAGGCAGCAAGAGTAAACAACCAAAACACTTACAAGCATTCTGTACTTATACAATCATTCTGTTTTTTTACTTTCAGTACAGTATTAAATAAATTACATGAGATATTCAACACTTTACTATAAAATAGGCTTTGTGTTAGATGATTTGTCCAGCTGTAGGGTAAGGTAAGTGTTCTGACCACATTTAAGCTAGGCTAGGTTAAGCTATGATGGTTAGGTGTACTAAATGCATTTTTGACTTAACAATATTTTCAATTTACAATGGGTTTATCAGATATAACCCCATCATAAGTCAGGGAAGATCTATACTTATTTGCCATCTGTATATCTTCTTTGGTGAGGTGTCTGTTTACACCTTTTGCTCATTTTTTAATCGAGTTGTTTTCTTATTGCTGAGTTTTAAGAGTTTTTTGCATATTTTGAATAACAATCCTTTATTAGATATGCCTTTTGCAAATATTTTCTCCCAGTCTGTGTCATGTCTTCTCATTCTCTTGACAGTGTCTTTTGCAGATCAGAAAGCTTATCAATTACTTCTTTCAAGGATCATGCCTTTGGTGTTGGATGTAAAAAGTCATCGTAATACCCAAGGTCATTCAGATTTTCACCTATGT